>NC_054705.1:9749773-9899773 GCF_016097555.1 Gigantopelta aegis
CATCAAAAACAACAATTCACCATCGTCGTGGACGTCATCATCATCATCACCACTTATAATCATCATTATCATCATCATTAGCATCATCGACATCATTATCATCAACATCATCATCACCATCAATATCATCATCCGAATCACTATCATGATAATGGTAATAATAATGATGATGATCATCATCATCGTCGTCATCATCATAACTGTCATCATAACTGTCATCATCACAATCAATTGTCAAAATTACAATCATTATGAGGATGAGGATGATAATAAAAATGCTGAGGATAATGAAGATGATTATGACGGTGATCATCATCATCATCATCACAATCATCATCATCATCATCATCATCATCATCATCTATGTTGTAAAACTTTCGTTTGGGATCATTTGCCTCTCATCAATGTGGGTTAAAAGTTATCTTTGGCTTAACATGTCGATTAAATTATGGCCCGAGAGATCGGTGTCCAGATTAAAAAGGATTTTCTCTGCGAGATGACAAATGCGTATGAGATTTACTGGCATGGTGAATTACATCTCTTACAAATGCAGGGGTCTGCTGTGTGATATAATAATGGAGCACATTCACTGGGGACCAACTAGGTAAAATCAAAATGCGTTTTACTACGAAGTCCAGTATAGGCGATGCTGCGACAAAATGGTACACCGCATGATCACTATTTTAAAATTCATACAGCATCATAGACATTTGAATTATACGTAGTAGATTTTAAAGCCCTGGTCATATATTCACGACGTGGATGCCGACTCACGCCGACTATTCGTGGAGCTGTTTTTCGTACTGGGTCATGTTGAATCGGCATCTACTACTACTCTACCCGACTCAACAAGACTCACGATGACTTAGTACGAATTAGCCACAAATTGTTTTTGTTGTCCTGATTCGTACTTGTGTCGCCGCGGGTCGTGTTACATCATCCTGAGCCGGCGTGAGTCTTGACCGTTGTCGTCGTGCGTCGTGCATCGTGCTGGTGTCGTACCAGACCTTTGTGATTCAGGATTAAAAATTGATGCCGACTCAGGACGATTCACCAGGAATAACATGGCGACTCGCTATGACTCACTAAGACTAACGCCGACTCAGGACGATTCACTTTAACCACTTGTTTGTTGATTGTTTGATTAGCAAATACAGCAGTAATGGCAAATGCAGCAGTAAATGTAAATTAAGAGATTAAAATATCTTGCATTTTAAACTCTTGCTTGTTGATTGTTTGATTACATATTGCTTGGTGTGCAACTTATTATTAAGACTTTTTATTACCTATATTCCTAGACAACGAATTACCTTTAATTGTGGGTGCTTAAACGTCACGATACTATATAAAAATAAAATTCATATAAACACGTATTAACTTTTAAAGTCATACCAACTCTCATAAAAAGGATTCCTATAAACAAATTATGGAAATAAATTTAACATAAAATTGTACAGAAGGGCGGGACGTAGCCCAATGGTAAACTGTCTGCCTGATGCGCGGTCGGTCTAGGATCGACCCCGCCAGTAAGCCCATTGAGCTATTTCTCGTTCCAGTCAGTACACCACGACTGGTATATAAAAGGCCGTGGCATTTGCTACCATGTCTGTCGGATGGTGCATATAAAATATCGTTTGCTACTAACAAAAATATATAGCTGGTTTCCTTATTAGACTATATATCAAAATTACCAGTTGTTTAACATCCAATAACTGATTATTAATAAATCAATGTGTTCTAGTAGTCTCGTTAAACAAGACAAACTTTTAAAACCAAATTGTACAGAGTATTTAAGCTCATTTGCAGGGCCGTACCCTAATCAAAATCCTGGAAGGGGGGGGGGGCACTACTTATTATAAACAAATGAAACACTATACAAATTAAACCCTGAGATATGTATGCTATTTTCTATAAGCCCCGGTCACACTGTCAAGGATCAGGGCCCGTGCTTATAAAAGTTTTAGAGTCCAGACTCAATCTCTAATGACGTCAGACGCATGCAATTTGTATAGCGTTGTCATGACATTACTGTCTCAGACTCTATTAGAGTCTCGAGTCCAGACTCTAAAAGTTTTATAAGCACCAGACCTGGACGCCGGGTTAACCACGGATACGATCCGGCATCATTTGTGACAATCCGTTGTGGTACGTAGTGGCCCGTAGCTGTCCGTAGTAGTCCGTAGCTGTCGTAGTAGTTCTTGTATGTACGTGAAAAGTTTGAACATTTTCAAAAATTCATCACGAATTGAAGAGCCGTAGTACATCCTTAATGATCCGTAGAAGAACGTAATAATCCGTTCTAATACGTAGTAAACCGTACTAAAACCGTACTTAATCGTAGTAATCCCTGGCCTCAAGCACGGTCACACTGGCAGGACGCCGGCTTAGCCACAGATACGATCCGGCATCATTCGTGACAATCCGTTGTAGTTTGTACAAAACTGTACTGATCCTTAGCGATCCGTAGCGACCCGTAGCGCTCCCCGTTGTCAACTAACCCCTTTCCTTAATAATTCTTGGTTTATCCGTCGAAAACCGTAGTTAACCCGTGGTGCATCCATAGTGGATCGCAGACAGACCACTATCCGGGGTCATCCGTGAGGTTTTCATCCATCGTGGATTCGGCCAGACGATCCTTGACAGTGTGACCGGGGCTATAGGTAGGTACGGCTCTGATTTGTAATACAAGGGTGAGGACGACATACTGGTAAAGTCGAGGTATGCAGTTTGGGCTGAAGTAATTGATAATGTGGAACACAGACTATAGACAGAAGTGCGGGGTCTTCACCTTGGCTGTTCAAGGGCCATTATCAAAATGGGTAACATTTTGGTTCCAGGTTCTAAAGTTTAAACTTAGTTTGTTTTGTGTAACCACACAATTACATCAGATAGCAAGGGACAGGACAACACATACCATATACTTTGATATACCAGTCGTGGGACGCTGGTTGGGGTGCGGAAAGAAACAAGGGCAAAATCTAATCCATCTGTGTCATTTCAGTTGATAGTCACAGTGTCGTACAAGGAGATCTCGGAATGACGTCACAACAAAAGAAAGGAAAGTCGCCACGAAGAGAAAAAACATATTTAACAGTAAACGATGATTGGGAGACTCGAAAATCTTCAGTGGAAACCAACCTGTATTTAGGAATAAACGATGATTGGCAGACTCCAAAATCTTTTGCAGAAACCAACCTGTATTTAGGAATAAACGATGATTGGCAGACTCGAAAATCTTTAGCAGAAACCAACCTGTACATGCTAGAAAACAAGATTGCCTGTGACATCACGTTCCGCGTTGGCCCAACAAGGGAGAAAATTCAAGCTCACAAGTTCATGCTGATTAGCCGCAGTCACGTGTTTGCCGCCATGTTCACTGGTCCAATGGCTGAAATGGGCGAGGTGGATATCCCGGATGTTGGCGTCACCATTTTCAATCTGTTTCTGGGGTAAGTGATAAATATACAGTTGAACTGTTCTGATATCGTCTTCTGTACCGGCCACGGTGGCGTCGTGGTTAAGCCATCGGACATAAGGCTGGTAGGTAAAGGGTTCGCAGCCCGATACCGGCTCCCACCCAGACCGAGTTTGAATGACTCAATAGGTAGATGTAAGACCATTAAACCCTCTTCTCTCTTACTAACCACTAACAAACTAACCCCCAAATAGCTGAGGTGTGCCCAGAACAGCGTGCTTGAAACTTAATTGGACATGGGCACGAAAATAAGTTAAAAGGAAATGTGTAGTGGTAAAACCATCGGATTTAAGACATGTAGGTACTAAACGAGGTGTCACCCATCACCACCACCATCACACACACCCATACTGAGCAGCAATACAGGAAGAAGGAAGGAAGGAACTGTTTTATTTAACGATGCACTCAACACATTTTATTTACGGTTATATGTTCTCAGACATATTGTTAAGGACCACACATATACTGAGAGAGGAACCCCGTTGTCGTCACTTCATGGGCTACTCTTTTTCGATTAGCAGCAAGGGATATTTTATATGTACCATCCAACAGACAGGTTAGTGCATATCACGGCCTTTGTTAGACCATTTGTGGAGCACTGGCTGGAATGAGAAATAACCCAATGGGTCCACCCACGGGGATCGATCCTAGACCGACCGCGCATCAAGCGAACGCTTTACCACTGAACTACGTCCCGCACCCGCTCTAGATTTAGATTCATGAAATCAACCACTATTTTACCCAGTGCCCATTCTGCATTGTACAGAGATACTGCTCTGATCAAATAAAATTGTCATAACTTTAACATTTAAGGGTGTATACTACCAAATCAAATCCCATAGACGACAATAGTAACATATGTGGCTAAAACTCCTACCTGCTACGTATCAACCGACATAAACGCCACGGATATAAATACTACCACCCCTTACACTTAAAGTGAATTAGAAAAAAATGGGGGTCAAGCTGCTCGTTTCTGAGATAACGGGTAGCGTCTATGACTACCCTAGTTTCGCACAGAATTCGAGTACTTTTTTTACAGGTACCCCATACATGTTTCAAGCACAAGGCTAGTTGACTCATTGGTACTAGATGAAATAAAATTGCACTTTTTTTTTTTACCCAGATGAAACTATTATTTTTTACAACCAACACACTCACATTTATAACCAATCACAGGACTTGTGGTGTTCACTTATCTATCAAAAGTTAGGTGCACCTCTAACGTTGACCCAGCCGGAAGTTATTTGGTTTAGTACTACCTTAAAGCTCTATTCTACTGAAATTGTATAGGGACCTGTGTGAATGGTACAGCAATAACATGATTTTTCATCAAGTAGTGACTATTTATATATCAAAATAACACATTTACGAGTCTCATTTGCATTTTTTGCATTATTCCATCACTATTTTAATAATAATGTAATGTGAAAGAGATACTTTTATTTTTATTTATTTGAATACTAGGCTACTGGTAAACATTTGTTTACCAACCATATCAAAACTGGATGTTGTGTTATAAGGTAGTACTATACCAAATAACTTCCGGCTGGGTCAAAGTTCGAGGTGCACCCAACTTTTGATAGAGAAGTGAACACCACAAGTCCTGTGATTGGTTATAAATGTGAGTATGTTGGTTGTAAAAAATAATAGTTTCATCTGGGTAAAATAAATGTGCAATTTTATTTCATCTACTACCAATGTGTCAAGTAGCCTTGTGCTTGAAACATGTATGGGGTACCTGTAAAAAAAAGTACTCAAATTTTGTGCGAAACTAGGGTAGTCATAGACGCTACCCGTTATCTCAGAAACGAGCAGCTTGACCCCCCTTTTTTTCTGATTCACTTTAAGTGTAAGGGGTAGTAGTATTTATATCCGTGGCGTTTATGTCGGTTGATACGATGCAGGTAGGAGTTTTAGCCGTATATGTTACTATTGTCGTCTATGGGATTTGATTTGGTAGTATACACCCATAAATGTACAGTATTTTAAAGAACTAACCCTGTTTTCCGTTAAATTTTTTTGGAAGATGTCCTGTTATGAACATTGACCTATAAATAATTCAAATAACATTTTAGAACAATTATTGTTGTATTACTATAATTACCTATAGACACCTACAGTAGAGACAAGAACAAAAATCGATGTAACTTTGTTATTTACTTTGAGATATTTATTGTGACATAGAGCCTAAACATTTCCGTTAAAAAATGTCCCCTCCTAAACATGGGTCAAATAAATATATACAGGCAGGTTACAAAACTTTAATCATATAGTACATGCATAATAGCCTACAAAAACTAATTTGTATAATTATTGTGTTTGTGTGAATTGTAGTTCTATAAATACACAAGATTTTGCATGTTAAACAAAATGTCCCCTCCTAAACACAATTTTAACATGTATATTTAAACATATTTTTGCAAAGTGCTTTCATTACATTATCAATATATTTACTTGAATGGATACAAAATACAATTCTATACCAATTTCATAATATATATGAAGTTTGATAGATTGTTTTGCAAAAGGGTTGTGAGATATGATGCATTATTGAGATAATTAAAAAAAACCCAAAACCCAACATGTTTATATGTATGATTTAAATTAATTTAACATTAACTATTAATTCACTGATGCAGTGGTAATTTTATGTCACAATGTTCAAGTTCCGGAAAGGATATTTTACAACATGTTAAAGCTGAGCAGATTTGATATTGACATGTCTGGGTGTTGCTATGTATATGTGACTTGTATGGAAGTCTGAGACATTTGTTTGACAATCTGCAGGTGTTAGTGGGTTTGACTGAGAGATCTCAGCTTTGTTTATTCTTCTGTCACACTTGGAAAGTTGTGCAGTGACCAATTTTGGTTCTTTATTCTGTCATGCGTATAAATACAGTCAAACTTTGTAAAACATTCACTATAAGGAGGACATGTATGAACGTGGCCTTTTAACACAGTTGGTTGTTTAATACAGGTGGCTTCTTAATGCAGGTCAGTTCATATTATTACATAATCTGATGTTTTTTTAAGAATATTGTTTACTATGACGAGGGTTATTACATTGGACGAATAACCAATACACAATCATTGTTTCTAGAATTTTTATAAAATCCACTAGCCATGGGATCAGTGATTTTTAAAAATGTACTAGCCACAATTAAAAATTCACTAGCCCACCTTTACTTTAAGTTAATATAATTTTACTAAATAATAGTAATAATCGGATATAACACCTAAAGAAGGCGATAGAGCTCAAAAACACTAACATTGGGAGATGGGATGGGGGCAGGATATTCATATTTACAAAATAGACTAACTGCAACATTTGATCAAAAATAATTCACTAGCCGTCGGGCATGACAATAGTAGTTATTTACTAGCCCAACATTGAATATCATTAGCCATGGGAGTGGGACTACCATAATCTAGACGCCCTGACAATGCAAGTGTAAAGTGCTTGAAGGTGATCATATTTGTTTGAAATTCCTTCATGAGTGTAAAGTGACATCAACATTTAAATGGCCACGGACAAGGTCCTCCCAGACTGTCGGAGTGGAGTGCTTAGAAAGTTGTTTCATCTTTCTTGGGCCTTTAACGGTTGAAGGACATGTGTCTTTTATTCTGCCACAGTTGCAGGACGTAAAATCCAAACATTACAAAATAAAGCTGGCAATTACGGACATTACAAGCTAAGTAGATTATGTGTCTTGTATGAAGCAGTGTGCATATGAATGACAGGTAATCTTTCAATGTTAATTATCTAATTACACCATTACATGCAGATTCATATCAAATATTATTTCCTAATACAATTATGAATCAAATTAAAAAAAAAGATTAAGAGCAGTCTCAGTTTATTTAACTCAAATCTAAATGTTTAAAAACAATGTCCCCTCCAAAACGAAATTGCCATTTTCACACTGCATTGTTTGAAAGCGTATATTACTGCTAATACTAATGCAATCAACTAGTATTCTAAAAAAACATATTGAAATTTCTTTTCTAATTCAGTTATAGACATTCTGTTTGCAGATTAGTATTTAATGATTTCTGTTTAACATAAATAATTTTTAAATAGAAGAATATTGCTAAATATTACCAAAAATCATCAGAAAACTTCAAATCCTTGGCCTTATTAATGAAAACATACTTACTCTTAATAGTTTCCTATTTTAAAAAAAAACCCACCTCAGTTTATATTTAGACATGTATCACATAAAAGCTTATGATTATGCTGTACCTATGTTCCCTCATATTTTTATGCTGTGCATGTAATCATATCATTGATTATTTTATAAACCGTAACAGCTGTAGGTCCAATTTTTTATAAAACATTTCACTAGTCATAATGATTTAAAAAAAAAAAAATATATATATATTGTTTTTATAGAATGCTGCATAGTAATTTTTGGGTCCCAGTGAGACTCTTTATGCAACTTTTCCCGTGAAACTGCCCATTATGGCTTTGTTCTGAAGTTTGGAAAATAATCACCAGTAACTGTGTCCCTTTTGATATTTTAAATAGCTCAATAATAATGAAACATTGAAACATTACAACGATAGTGTCTTGGCGTAACATTAGCGAACTAAAATCATGTTTTAAAACAAATAGCTCAATAATTGTGAAACATTGACACAATTACAGCGATAGTGTCTTGGCGTAACATTAGCGTACTAAAATCATTTTTTAAAACAAATAGTTTAGATCAAATATGCATTAGTTAATTATTTCAAAATAACTTACATTAAAAGTCTGTTTTGTTTAACGACACCAGTAGGGCACATTCATGTATTATTAATTGGCACAACCGTGGCAATTTTGACATAGTCTTAGAGAGGAAACCCGCCATATTTCTTCATTAGTAGCAAGGGATCTTTCATATGCACCATCCCACATAGAGGACAACACATACCATGGCCTTTGATATATCACAAAGAACTTACATTGTACCATTGGAACGTTATCAATGCTGTTCAATATACTGCAGATGGTCAAAACACTGCAAATCGTGTTATATATATATATATATATATATATATATTATAATTCTAAATATTATACAATGTTTTGGCAGGTTTGTGTACACGGATGACGTCACAGTTGACTCGGATAATGTCAGGCATCTGCTGTACCTGGCCAAAAAGTACAGCACAGGAAAGCTGGAAGATGTGTGCCTTGCGTTTTTAGAAACATCATTAACAGCTGAGAACGTTTGCACTATTCTGGAACAAGCCAATTTCTTCAACGAAGATGAGATACATAACAAGTCTATGACGTATATCTTGGAAAACGGAAAGTCGACTTTGGAGTCACCTGATTTTCTGAATTTATCACAGAAGTCTGTACTGGATGTTGTGAAGTCTGATGACCTCCAAGCAGACGAGAAAGAAGTATTCCAGGCTGCCTTTGAGTGGGCCAAGCACCAGTGTGAGCAGAAACACGTGGCCATCAATACGGAAACTTTACGAACACAACTTGGAGACATCGTCCAGCAAATCCGCTTCCATCTTCTGGACAGAGAGTTCTTTGCTCAGACGGTTCACCCGAGCGGCATGCTGACGGATAAGGAACAGTTGGTGTTTCACAACCATGATACATGTAAGACTCTTCCTGTGGCGCCATTTTCTGACAAACCAAGGAACATAAAAAACAAAGTCAGTGATTCATTTGTTTGTCAGTCCTGTGGAAATACTAATCAGCACAATTCCTGGAAATGTAACCATTGCAACGTATGTAGATACTGTGGAAATGCGTTAAAACAGAATTATCGAAGCTATCAACGGGTTTGCAGGGATCTCAGCAGCTGTCCGTACTGTGAACAATATTAAGTATGCTTTCAACCTGAATCTTCTCATCACATGTGCTATCTGTAAATCTTTAAAGCTCTTGAGGTTTGGACTGAATGTTTTACACATAATGTGTTGTGTTGTACTCGTACGTGTATAAACCTATTTCAACAGAATAGGAACTGTTGATATCAGTGAACTGTAAACAACATAATAAAAACTTGTATGTAGTATTGCCGTATTACTCTTAAATTTATTCATTTGTTCTACGACACAGATGAACTGTTGATATCAGTGAACTGTAAACAACATAGGAACTGTTGAAATAATAAACAACATAGTGTTGTTGTGTGTAGTATGTAGGCGTATTACTCTTAACTGTATTAATATGTTTAAAACAGGTGGTGAACTGTTGGTATCAGTGAACTGTAGATTAAATAATACAAACCTGTGTTGTGTGTAGTATTGGCGTATTAATCTTAACTGTATATACTTGTTGTACGATACCAGAGGAACTGTTTGTATCAGTGAACTGTAGACTTAATAATAAAAACGTGTGTGTGTGTAGTATTGGCGTATTACTCTTAAATGTATTAATTTGTTCTACGACACAGATGAACTGTTGATATCAGTGAACTGTAAACAACATAATAAAAACTGTGTATGTAGTATTGCCGTATTACTCTTAAATGTATTAATTTGTTCCACGACACAGATGAACTGTTGATATCAGTGAACTGTAAACAACATAATAAAAACTTGTATGTAGTATTGCCGTATTACTCTTAAATGTATTCATTTGTTCTACGACACAGATGAACTGTTGGTATCAGTGAACTGTAGACTGAATAATAAAATTGTACGTTGTGTGAGGTATTGGCGTATTACTTGTAACTGATTAATATTTTAAGACATTGGGGAACTGTAGTACTATAGATTAAATAATAAAAACCTGTGTTGTGTGTATTTGGCGTATTACTCTTAAACTGTATAAATGTTATAGATGAACTGTTGTACATCTATGATCTATATTAACTTGTGTACGATACTGTGTTGATATCAGTGAACTGTAGATTAAATAATAAAAACGTGTGTTGTGTGTAGTATAGGTGTATCACTCTTAACTATATATACTTGTTGTACGATACCAGAGGAACTGTTAGTATCAGTGAAATGTAGATTAAATAATAAAAACCTGTGTTGTGTGTAGTATTGGTGTATCACTCTTAACTAGTATATACTTGTTGTACGATACCAGAGGAACTGTTGGTATCAGTGAACTGTAGATTAAATAATAAAAACCTGTGTTGTGTGTAGTACTGGCGTATTTCACTCTTAAATGTATAAACATGTTATATGACACCAGAGGAACTGTTGGTATCAGTGAACTGTAGATTAAATAATAAAAACCTGTGTTGTGTGTAGTACTGGCGTATTTCACTCTTAATTGTATAAACATGTTTATGACAAAGAGGAACTGTGGGTGTAGTGAACTTAGACTAAATATTCATGTGTGTAGTATTGGCGTATTTCAAGAATTAACATTGTCTTTCCAGGAACCTGATCCCACCTAGAAAACTCTTCAAATCTAATTGAACTTGTTTGTTCTTTATACATTTTTTCAACAATATTTATAATTGTTTGGGTAATTATTCCCGATTTTCGTTATCTAGCGTTTAGTATAGAAATACATCTTAAATATTATAATTATAACTCGAATGTACACAAAACGAGGAACCTACCTTTATCAAAACTGTTTACTAAAAGATGTCGTAATTATAATCATGGTTTTATGTTACATCTATGTCCAAATGGTATTTACTATGAATATTCTTAGGAAATGTTTTATACATGCAATAGACGAATAAATGTATTATACAAATAATACTCGTATATGTAACTTTTAAATAACACCTACGCACATGAAAAACACGTACAGACACACAAGCAAACACACATAGAACATAGCATAACACGGACAAAGACACCACACACACAATGCAACACACACACACACACACACATACACACACACACACACACACACACACACAAACACACACACTGTCAGTTTCTTTTCAGATATGTGGTGGTGGTGCTACATTCTAGAGGATGCTTTAAAGTTAAACATAATTTCATATCGCTTGCACTTAATGTATGTTTGTACAAAACTCATATTAGTGCTTCCTATGTACTTTATGTAATGTAGAATCAGGCACGAAAGTCCTTTTTGTGAATCCAATCTTACTAACTGCTTGGATATCAAAAATGATGAACACATTTATAATTGTAGTGTAATTATTATTCTCGTTACCTAGTGCATATTATATCACTGCCATTCAAAAACCTTATCTTTCTAATTTGAATTGGACCCAAAACGAAGATTGTTTTGTTGAACGTCACTACTAGAGCACATTGATGTATTAATCATCGGCTATTCGATGTCAAACATTGGGTAATTTTGACATTTAGTCTCAGAAAGGAAACCCGATACATTTTTTTCATTAGTAGCAAGGGATTGTTTATATTCATCATCCCACAGACAGGGTGGCACACCACGGTCGTTGATATCCCAGTCGTGGTGCACTGGCTGGAATGAGAAATAGCCCAATGGGTATCGATCCCAAACCGACCACGTATCAAGCGAGCGCTTTACCACTTGGCTACATTCCGCCCCTGGACCCAAACCGTGTTATAGACTGTTTAAGTGTTCACACTTTATTCAAATGTAAATATGTATTTCATATGTAAAATAGTAATGTCTTTATCCATATAATTAGTGCTGAGCTGTGTCGTGTTTACTACTAGTATATCTGTTTTAAGTTTACTTAAATTCGGGACTCTCTTCTTGTTTCGAGCGTAGCAGTGTATTCGACCATTCCGTATTCGAGCCAACGGAGTTCTTTAAACTTTCATTAATTCATTCAGGTTCAACTGTAAACATGTACACACATTATAATTAACATGTTACCAACTGTATGGTCATTTGCCAGTTGTGTTTGATGGTACCTTATGTAAAGTGTTTGTATCTCATCTTAAAAGTAATAAACAAATTATAAAAAACCCATTGTTTTGTAAATATTGTTATTTTGTGAATAACGTAATTGCTCTGTTAATGTCCATACATTCTGCTATGCGAGAATAAAACCCACGTGAATTCGTGAAAACACTTATTAACGCGCCCCGTAATAGACGAGTTAATTGTTTCTCACGAAGATACTTTGGATGCATTCTCAACATAATGCATTATCATGCTATTTTGCGTGACTGCCAAATTAATGAAATTTTACAATATTGAATGCAAAACCAAGACATTTACAAAACGTATAACCCTAAACGACAGGATCCTTTTGTCTAACAAACAGTTCGATCAGCAAATATCTACAGTGGATGGCTGACATTAGGCGTGTTACATGTGCTAAACGTGTGATCTGTTATTTCTGATTTAGCATTCGACAATCTTCGTTGTATTCCGCCTGAATACACAACTATCACTCGTATCAGGTTTATAAAGCTTAAATTGCATGTTCTTTTGATGGTGCAGTTGTGTGGTCTCGTGGCAGCGGACGGCAGACATTAGTCGTGTTACACGCACTAAACATGTAATCTGTTATTTCTATTTGGTGATTTAGCATTTGGTAGTCTTCGTTGTATTCCGCCTGAATACACAACTATCACTAGTATCATGTTTATAAAGCTTAAAGTACATGTTCTTTTGATGGTACAGGTTTAGTCAGTTGTGTGGCCTCGTGGGCTAAAGCGTTGTCCTTGTTTACTGTGTACAGGTTTAGTCAGTTGTGTGGCCTCGTGGGCTAAAGCGTTGTCCTTGTTTACTGTGTACAGGTTTAGTCAGTTGTGTGGCCTCGTGGGCTAAAGCGTGTCCTTGTTTACTGTGTACAGGTTTAGTCAGCTGTGTGGCCTCGTGGGCTAAAGCGCTGTCCTTGTTTACTGTGTACAGGTTTAGTCAGTCGTGTGGCCTCGTGGGCTAAAGCACTGTCTGCTATATTACTGATGATAATATCACATCACTGAATAACACTGTGACACAGGATGTAGTCCAGTAGTAGTGCATTGTCTGCTATATTGCTGATGATAATATATCATCACTGTGTAACACCAGACACAGTGTAGGCCAGTAGTAAAGCGTTGTCCTTGTTTGCTGTGTACAATATTAGTCAGTTGTGTGGCCTCGTGGGCTACAGCGTTGTCCTTGTTTACTGTGTACACTGTTTAGTCAGTTGTGGATGATAACACACACAAAAGTTGAATAACACCAAACACAGGATGTAGGTTAGTAGTAGAGCACTGTGTGCTATATTACTGATGATAATATCACATCATTGAATAACACCAGACACATGATGGTAGGTCAGTAGTAGAGCACTGTCTGCTATATTACTGATGATAATATCACACCAACACTGAATAACACCAAAGTCAGGATGTAGGTCGTAGTAGAGCACTGTCTGCTATATTTCTGATTCCAGTCAGTGCACCACCACTTGAATATCAAAGGCCGTGGTATGTGCTATACAGTCTGTGGGATTGTACATATAAATTATTCCTCTCTACTACTAATGGAAAAAAAAACACCAGACATCAAGTAGTAGGCCATTAATAAAGCAATGTCTAGTTAAAGCGTCACCGTGTTGCTGATGATAAAATCACATCTTTTCATAACACCAGACACGGGATGTAGGGCAGTAGTAGAGCACTGTCTGCTATATCCTGATGATAATATCACATCATCGACATAACGGCAGACACAGGATGTAGGTCAGTGCCTATAGCACTGTCTTCTATAATTCTGATGATAATATCACATCATTGAATAACACCAGACACAGGATGTAGGTCAGTAGTAGAACACTATCTGCTATATTACTGATGATAATATCACATCACTGAATAACACCAGACACAAGCTGTAGGTCAGTAGTAGAAAACTATCTGCTATATTGCTGATGATAATATCACATCATTGAACAACACCAGACACAAGATGTAGGTCAGTAGCAGAGCACTGTCTGCTATATTTCGTATGATAATATCGCATGACTGAATAACACCAGACACAGGATGTAGGTCAGTAGTAGAGCGTTGTCTGCTATGTTACTGTTGATAATATCACATCACTGAATAACACCAGACACATGGTGTAGGTCAGTAGTAGAGCACTGTCTACTATATTGCTGATGATAATATCATATCATTGAATAACACCAGACACAGGATGTAGGTCAGTAGTAGAGCATTGTCTGCAATATTGCTGATGATAATATCACATCACTGAATAACACCAGACACAAGATGTAGGTCAGTAGTAGAGCACTGTCTACTATATTGCTGATAATATTATCACATCATTGAATAACACCAGACACAGGATGTAGGTCAGTAGTAGAGCACTGTCTGCTATATTGCGGACGATAATATCACATCATTGAATAACAGCAGGCACAGGATGTAGGTCAGTAGTAGTAGAGCACTGATCACATCTGCTATATTGCTGATGATAATATCACTGTCTGCTATATTGCTGATAATAACACATTGAATAACACCAGACACAGGATGTAGGTCAGTAGTAGAGCACTGTCTGCTATATTGCTGATGATAATATCACATCATTGAATAACACCAGACACAGGATGTAGGTCAGTAGTAGAGCACTGTCTGCTATATTGCTGATGATAATATCACATCATTGAATAACACCAGACACAGGATGTAGGTCAGTAGTAGAGCACTGTCTGCTATATTGCTGATGATAATATCACATCATTGAATAACACCAGACACAGGATGTAGGTCAGTAGTAGAGCACTGTCTATGTTATATGCTGATGATAATATCACATCATTGAATAACACCAGACACAGGATGTAGGTCAGTAGTAGAGCACTGTCTGCTATATTGCTGATGATAATATCACATCATTGAATAACACCAGACACAGGATGTAGGTCAGTAGTAGAGCACTGTCTGCTATATTGCTGATGATAATATCACATCATTGAATAACACCAGACACAGGATGTAGGTCAGTAGTAGAGCACTGTCTGCTATATTGCTGATGATAATATCACATCATTGAATAACACCAGACACAGGATGTAGGTCAGTAGTAGAGCACTGTCTGCTATATTGCTGATGATAATATCACATCATTGAATAACACCAGACACAGGATGTAGGTCAGTAGTAGAGCGCTGTCTGCTATATTGCTGATGATAATATCACATCATTGAATAACACCAGACACAGGATGTAGGTCAGTAGTAGAGCGCTGTCTGCTATATTGCTGATGATAATATCACATCATTGAATAACACCAGACACAGGATGTAGGTCAGTAGTAGAGCGCTGTCTGCTATATTGCTGATGATAATATCACATCATTGAATAACACCAGACACAGGATGTAGGTCAGTAGTAGAGCGCTGTCTGCTATATTGCTGATGATAATATCACATCATTGAATAACACCAGACACAGGATGTAGGTCAGTAGTAGAGCGCTGTCTGCTATATTGCTGATGATAATATCACATCATTGAATAACACCAGACACAGGATGTAGGTCAGTAGTAGAGCGCTGTCTGCTATATTGCTGATGATAATATCACATCATTGAATAACACCAGACACAGGATGTAGGTCAGTAGTAGAGCACTGTCTGCTATATTGCTGATGATAATATCACATCATTGAATAACACCAGACACAGGATGTAGGTCAGTAGTAGAGCGCTGTCTGCTATATTGCTGATGATAATATCATGGCCATGAATAACACCAGGAACGAGATGTAGGTCAGTGGTAGAGTGCTGTCTGCTATATTGCTGATGATAATATCACATCATTGAATAACACCAGACACATTGCTATTCACCTGAACACAGAAATGCTCACTACTAACATTCTTTCCTTTGTTAGATCTTTTGTATAGCTTGGGTGTTGATTAACATCCAAGGTAAAATCTTTAGAAGTGTAAGGTAAAATCTTTAGAAGTGTTAGGATCTGGGCACTTTCAACTCAGATATTCAAACGAGACAGTTGTCAGCATTTTGTGGTTTGCAAGGATTAAGATTTAATAAGGTTACTAAATGTTTCATAGTGTTCAACTAAATACTATCATAATATTAAATAGTTGATAGTGTGAAAGTTAGTTGTTTTAATATATAAATTCAAATAGACTTTATGTGATATTGTTAAATGAAATAATTGTTAAGTAAATGAAACATTTAAAGATGTGTGCACGTGTGTGCATGCGTGCGTGTGTTCAAAAGTATATAAAACGTTATATATTATGGTGAGTAAGTGAAGTGGGTAGTGTGTTTGTTTTATAAATTATTATGTATATAATACTTATCTTTATTCTATATCGTATAGATAATATTTATTAATAGATGTCCATGTGTTTATGGTATGTTATTATTTTACAGGCATATGAACATGTTTTAAAGTGGTGGCTTATGAAAGATAAAAAGGGCCCTTGTCCCATATACTTGGTAGGCTACAGATATATTGTTTTGTATAATTCTTTAGATAAATGAATGTTTATAGATAATTGATATATTTAGGTATGTGCTGTGTATTGTTTAATACACATGTAGGTTTATATTTTCAATGCAGATATGTATAACATCTATTGTGTATAATTTAAATGTATTTGAATGTGATTATATGATATTTGTGTATAACTGATTGTTATGTACATTATATGTTACTGATTATATTTATCAGGATTACCGTTTAGTATAATTCTGGTCAATGTGTTAATTCTTAATGTGTATTGGAGATATTTAATATGATTAATATATGCATTAATTATCATGAATATGTTCACATGTATGTGTAGATTTGTTTCTTTTACATAGTATTTATTATTGTATTATGTTTATATTTTAGGGCAAGATTTGATGACTTGATGTTTTGTTGATAACTATGTGAATAAATAAGCATCCAAAAGAACCTGCAGTTTGTGTCATTATAACAATACGGAAAAAATCCACCTGCTACATTTTGGCGTCACCGACAGGATGCTTGTGATTTTCATCTAGACCAGTTTAACTCATCCCACTGCCGAATGGTTCTGAAGTTCTGAGAATTGTTGTGTTTGTGAGTCATTTCATGTGCCTTATTATGTCTATGTGTTATTTCATTGACTGTGATATGGATACTCGTTACATATACTGTTTCATGTGATAGAACTTGACTTTATAACTAACTGTGAAATTGACATGTATTCATGACATTTGTGACATTGATCCGATTCACTAAGTTTGTGACATTCTGTATGATATTGTGATGACATTTCGCACATGTTTACTTATTGTGTTTTCATTATAAACTGTGTTTGGTGAACATTATGACATTCCACTGTAACTGAACAGTTTGTTTTGTTTATGTTTTCGGTGTGATGTCATTAAATGAACTCTATTTGATGAACATTGACATTTGGGGAATTCTTAGTTTGACTTTGTGTGATGCATTAGTTAGCAAGGCCTCGCAATTTATTTATTTGAATTTTGATGTTTATTTGTGTCTATTCTTTCTGATGATTGCCTGCAGTTTTGAATTTAAATTTTGAGATAGCTTGTAATTCTTAATTTAATATTTGAGATTGCTTGCGTCTTTTTTTGTGAGTACCTGCAATTTAGATATTTTATGATCCATCATTTGCAGTTTATTTATCATTATTAATTTAGTTGATTTATGATTACTTTCATTTATTGATTGGTTGCTCTTTACTTATCTCCCTTTCCCCCCTTGTTTGAGCTGCTGATGGTGGTGTCATTTATGTATTTATTTGTATATTATTTAGACTGCCATTATTTTCTTTAGTAGTTTGAATTGTTTTTTTTGTTTTTAATTCTGATTCTGTAATCATTCCACCTCACCAACCCTCTAGTTAGTGAATTTTCCTACTTATTGTTTATTTAGTTTCTTATATTAAATTAAGTTAAGATAACTAAAAATAAATAAATAAATAAAATAAAATAATAATTATAATAATTTGGTGAACAAAATAGTTTTGGAAATAAGAATAGGTTATTTTCTGGATTTACCTGCAGGTTTATTTCGTTTTCCATAACGCATGCACTGCACATAAGCATATTCATTTATCATTCATAAAACGTTATTAAATATATAATTGCTTTACCTGTTGACAATAACGTGGTCAACAGCTTTACGGTTTACACCGTGTATACTATAAAAACTGATTGTCACTAAGGTATATAGTGGTTATTCAGTTGCTAGTTGTTGTTTTTTCCTACCTACTTATTCATGTGAGTTGTTATTTTCCTCTCTTTGTTTTGGCATTTATGATTTGCTTGTTTATACTTATTATTTTTGTTCTCAACATGGAGAAACCCTCTAAAGAGGATGTAGAAAAGCTGATTGATGCATTTTCAGAGCTTGGTGAGATACCTAAAGTTGATACTGCGCAAGATTTGGTTCATTGGATGTCCAGATTTTCTTCTTCGATGGAAACTGAGCCTGGCTTTTCAGGTACTCATGTTCCTTCTTTTTCATCACACGATCAACCTATTGCTGTACTGAACCCAGTTAAACTTCCAGTATTTTCTGGTGATGCAAAGGATGTTGAGTTTGATTGGTGGCGTTATTCTGTCAACTGTTTACAGAAAGATGGAATACTTACCTCTCAGGTTCTTGGCGAAACCATTCGACGGTCTCTCAGAGGTAGGGCAGCTAGAGTTGCTAGGACAGTGGGACCAGATGGGTCTACGTTTGATCTGCTGGCTAAGTTAGACAGTAGTTTTGGTACTGTTGATACCAAAGAAACTGTGTTAGCTCGATTTTATAGTGCCAAGCAAGGTGAAAACGAAGATTTTGCTAGTTGGAGTTGTAGATTGGAGGATCTTCTTAGGGAAGCTATCGATGCAGGACAAGTAGATCAGATGGAATCCAATAGAATGTTACGAAATATGCTTTGGACTGGTCTTCTGCCGGAATTGAAAGATACCAGTGGGTATTTATTCGACAGTATACCCGAGTTTGATTCTCTTCGTCAATATCTAAGGATTGAGAATGATCATAATCGGTGTAAGAGACAAGTTTCTTTCAGCAAGAAAACCAGTCCTTCTATGACAATGGTAGACTCATCTGAATCATACCAATACAAGGAATTGAAAGGTATGATTCAGAAGTTGACTACTGAAGTGTCTAAGTTGAAGAAACAACAAACGTCAAGTCGACCTCAATTCAACCCTAGAGCACAGCAGACTTCAACTTCATATGAACCAGGCAATCGTTTGAATTCCATCCCAGTCTACCAGGAGCAGTCCCATCAGTATTCTAGGGGAAGAGGTTTTCTCAGGGTCGATGTTACACAGATTCTGGTGAACCTGCGTGTTTCCGTTGTCATCAACCTGGGCATATGCAGTCGGGATGTCGAGTGAGCATGGATCACAGCAGGAGACATTTAAATGGGAGGCAGCCTATGTACAGTGGTGGTCCATAGGTTTTTCTCAACAGGAAAACACCCCTAACCGAGATGCTATGACAGGTCTTGTTGGTGTTGCTAATGAATCTGATATTAGTATCAATGGTATTCCAGCTAGAGCACTGATAGACACAGGGGCTACAGTTTTAACCATCAGTGAAGGATTTTATCACCAGTGTTTTAGTGATCTTCCCATGAATCCTATCACTTCAATTCTAAATATTGAGTGTGCAGATGGGTATGATTTACCCTATTTGGGGTACATAGAAGTTGAAATCAGTGTTGATGGTGTTAGTGGCATGCCCCAACTTTGCTTGTTGTTAGTGGTACACAAAAACAGTTATAACAGTAGAGTGCCTGTTATTTTGGGAACCAACTTTTTGTCAGTTTTTATGAGTTCTTGTAGAGAAAAACACGGCGATAGATTTCTTCAGGAAGCTGATCTTCGCACTCCTTGGTACCTGGCATTCAGGTGTATGGTACGTCAGGAACGCCAGCTTGTCAAGGAAAAATTCAGACTTGGGTTGGTGAAATGTGCTGCAACAAAGAGAATAATTATTCCAGCAAACACTGAAGTGAGCATTCCTGGTTTTATAGACAGCTCATTGCCTTATCATCCTACTTGTGCTGTACTACAAGCAAAACGAAAAATCACAGGTACCTAAAGATCTGGATATTTCTCCCCAAGTCTGGTTTCTTATGATTATGGTTTCAAGCAAATGGTTGATGTATATATTTCTAACATAACAACCAGAACGGTTGTTATTCAGCCAAATGCTATCTTGTGTGAATTACAACCAGTGACAATTGAGGAACGACCTGAAATAGAAGAATCTCGAGATGACTTTGCCAATATTATCAGTAGGATGGAAATTGATAAGTCGGCACTCTCAGAGAGGCAGGAAGAAGATGGTATAAAGTCATTTCCTCCTCTGAAGATATTTTCTACACTGGAGATCATGACTTAGGCCATACCTCTGCAGTAAAGCACAGGATTGATTTGATGGATGATCAGTTTTTTAAACAAAGACACAGGCGAATTCCACCAGCAATGTACAATGAAGTACGAGATCATCTTAATCAGTTGTTGGCGAATGGAGTTATTCGTAGATCTCACTCTCCTTGGTCGTCGAATGTAGTTCTTGTACGGAGGAAAAATGGTAAACTGCGAATGTGCGTTGATTATTGTCAGTTAAATCAACCTACAATCAAAGATTCATATGCTTTACCCAGAATAGATGAGATGTTCGACACACTTCGAGGGTCCAGGTTTTTCTCCATATTGGACATGAAAAGTGGTTACCACCAGGTGGAGATCGAGGAAGAGCACAAATAGAGAACAACATTTTCTGTTGGACCTCTTGGTTTCTTTGAATTCAATCGCATGCCGTTTGGTTTGTCCAGCAGTCCAGCAACTTACCAACGATTGATGAATGAATGTTTTGAAGATTTGGATTTAAAGGCGTGTCTCATTTATATTGATGATGTCATTGTGTTCTCTGACACTTATGAAGAACATCTTCATAGATTGTATCAGGTGTTTCAGCGAGTACGTGATTCTGGGTGCGCCAATGAGGTGCGCCAATTTCTTGGATTTGCAGGATACTATCGAAAGTTTGTCAACGATTTTGCAAAGATAACCAAACCTCTTTGTATCTGGATTCCACGACCCATACAATCTAAAAGAGCGAGAAAGAAGACTGATGTCAATACTGTACTTTTCCATTGGGGTCCAGAACAGGATCAAGCTTTCAATCATCTGAAAGAGTTATTGACATCTTCTCCAATACTTGGCTATGCAGCTTATAATTTACCTTTCGAACTGCACACTGATGCCAGCACTTTAGGATTAGGAGCCGTCCTCTATCAACTTCAAGACGGAAAGAAGAAAGTTATAGCATTTGCTAGCAGAGGTCTCAGCAGATCTGAAAAGAACTATTCTGCACACAAACTTGAGTTTCTTGCGTTAAAATGGGCTGTTTGTGAAAAGTTCAATGATTACCTTTATGGTAATAAATTCATTGTTTTCACAGATAACAATCCATTACCATACGTCTTGACCACCGCAAAGCTAGATGCTACTGGGCACAGGTGGCTTGCAGGATTGGCTGCATACAACTTTGATATCAGGTATCGTCCTGGTCAAAGTAATGCAGATGCCGATGGCATATCTAGACTTCCAGGACTTAATGAAATGGATCAGCAGCATAATTTTATATCTTCTGATTCCATTGCAGCAGTATGCAACGTTATTTGTGCACAACCTTATTTGGAGACTTTGTGTATGAATGCTGATGTTGTGGATCAGGTTGTAAATCAGTCTGGAACACAAGTCACAGGGATGACTGAACGTGACTGGAGGCGTGCTCAGTCGGATGATCGCATTTTGAATCAGTGGATTCGTCATTGGAGTCATGACCGAAAGCCTCAACGTGATGAGTTATGTGACTCACCTTTTCACTCTTCTCTTCTTAAAGTAGCAAATAGTCTACATTTGAGAAGAGGTGTGTTATACAGGGATGCCATAGCTGATGGACAGGTTAGGCCCCAGTTGGTTTTACCATCTAAATTTGTTTCTGAGGTTTTAGATGGAATTCACAACAGAGGTGGACATTCTGGCCGAGATAGAACTTTTTCTCTGTTAAGAGATCGGTTTTATTGGCCAGGTATGTTTGCTGATGTTGATCAGTGGATCAAGGGTTGCCGCAGATGTCTTTGTAGAAAGTCTGATATAAATCAGAGGGCACCTTTAGTTAATATCAAGACCAGTCAACCTTTGGAATTAGTTTCAATGGATTTTTTTGACATTGAAGCCATCAAAAAGTAACTTGCAGCACATATTGGTGGTTACATACCATTTCACGAGATATGCTCAAGCATATCCAACTCGCAATATGACTGCAAGAACCACTGCGCAGGTATTCTTCAACAATTTTATTGTTCACTATGGTAAGCCACCAGAGCATTCGGATCAGGGTGCTAACTTAAAGCAACTTTAAAGAACTTTGTTCATTAACAGGGATTACGAAATCCAGGACGACCCCATATCATCCTATGGGCAACGGAATGTGCGAGAGATTCAACAGGACTTTGCTCAACATGCCTGGGACTCTTTCTATTGAACAGAAAAAGGACTGGAAATAGCATGTTGGTTCTCTAGTACATGCTTATAACTGCACCCGCCATGAAGCTACTGGTCAGTCACCATACTTTCTTATGTTCGGACGTGAACCAAGACTTCCTTTAGATTTTGCGTTTGGGATTGATCTAGGAGAAAGGCACGGGTCAGTTAGCAGTTATATCAAGACTTTGAAGAAAAAACTCAGATGCATATGAGCTTGCAACTTCATCCCTGAAGGAGACACAAGCAAAACAGAAGGAGGGATATGATGTAAAAGCTAGATTAGCCACCATTGAATCTGGAGACAGAGTTCTGGTGAAGATCCTAGCTTTTGAGGGCAAACATAAGTTGGCTGACAGATGGGAGGAAGAGCCTTATCTTGTTTTACAACAACCGAATCTGGAGATTCCGGTCTTTGTGGTGCAGAAGGAGAGTGGTGAGGGTCGGAAACGAACCCTACTCAGGAACGTTCTTCTTCCAATCGGTGCGCTGCTCAATTTTTCAAACACAGATGTATCGACTCCAAAACCAAAACCACGTAGACAGCGGCAGATGCAGGTTCAGAAGCATAACACTGCAACATCTAGAGAAGATGAATCAGAAGAAGAAGATGATATCATTCTTTTCCAGGTTGAGAAACCACAAGCAGATATAAGAACTGTTGTTGATACCAACAGTTGTTTTCTTGCAGATGATGATGATAA
The DNA here is from genome assembly GCF_016097555.1 of Gigantopelta aegis. Lineage (NCBI taxonomy): Eukaryota > Metazoa > Mollusca > Gastropoda > Neomphalida > Peltospiridae > Gigantopelta > Gigantopelta aegis. Next base: position 9,773,339 of record NC_054705.1, read on the forward strand.
TGCTACTATCAAGACTAGTGGTGACGATCACGAATCTATGGTAGTAGATGGGTCTTCCTCCGGTGATGACGATCACACTTCTGTGAAAGAAGTAGCTGGAGTGGATTCTGTAGTTGTAGATGTGGATATGGATATATCAGATGACAATGATTCTGCCAATGTTTCAGGTCACACTGACGATGAAGAAGGCAACATTGTTGATGTTGATGTAGATACATCGCTTGGTGCTGATTTATCAGCTGAAGAACTGGCTGATGTATTAGCTGATGAACCTGCTGATGAACCTGCTGATGAACCTGCTGTTGCTCAAAGAAGATCATTTAGAAGACAACAAAAACCTGTGTGGCAAACGTCTGGTGAATTTGTTTTGAGTCAGACCGCTCATGAACCAGAGTGGATGCTAAAGGCCAGATACTTAGAATATATTGCCATGCAGGGAGTTTTTGACAACATGAATACTGATGTAACCAGGGCTTTTCTCTCTATATTGTCTTCACAAACCCAGTGATGACGAGGACGTCATTTCTTGGGGAGGGAAGCATGTAGCAGAGTCATTTTATTGTACATAAGATATTTTAACATTCGTTTAAGTAAATGTCAGCAGTTAGCTTGGTTGCAATACCAAGCTGTGCACCTATTCACCTGAACACAGAAATGCTCACTACTAACATTCTTTCCTTTGTTAGATCTTTTCTGTAGCTTGGGTGTTGATTAACATCCAAGGTAAAATCTTTAGAAGTGTTAGGATCTGGGCACTTTCAACTTAGATATTCAAACGAGACATTTGTCAGCATTTTGTGGTTTGCAAGAATTAAGATTTAATAAGGTTAGTAAATGTTTTATAGTGTTCAACTAAATACTATCATAATATTAAATAGTTTATATTGTGAAAGTTAGTTGTTTTAATATATAAATCCAAATAGACTTTATGTGATATTGTTAAATGAAATAATTGTTAAGTAAATGAAACATTTAAAGATGTGTGCGCGTGTGTGCATGCGTGCGTGTGTTCAAAAGTATATAAAAAGTTATATATTATGGTGAGTAAGTGAAGTGGGTAGTGTGTTTGTTTTATAAATTATTATGTATATAATACTTATCTTTATTCTATATCGTATAGGTAATATTTATTAATAGATGTCCATGTGTTTATGGTATGTTATTATTTTACAGGCATATGAACATGTTTTAAAGTGGTGGCTTATGAAGGATAAAAAGGGCCCTTGTCCCATATACTTGGTAAGCTACAGATATATTGTTTTGTATAATTATTTAGATAAATGAATGTTTATAGATAATTGATATATCTAGGTATGTGCTGTGTATTATTTAATAGAAACATGTATTATTTAATACACAGGTAGGTTTATATTTTCAATGCAGATATGGATAACATGTATTGTGTATAATTTAAATGTATTTGAATGTGATTATATGATATTTGTGTATAACTGATTGTTATGTATATTATATGTTACTGATTATATTTATCAGGATTACCGTGTAGTATAATTCTGGTCAATGTGTTAATTCTTAATGTGTATTGGAGATATTCAATATGATTAATATATGCATTAATTATCATGCATATGTTCACATGTATGTGTAGATTTGTTTCTTTTACATAGTATTTATTATTGTATTATGTTTATATTTTAGGGCAGGATTTGATGACTTGATGTTTTGATGATAACTATGTGAATAAACAAGCATCCAAAAGAACCTGCAGTTTGTGTCATTATAACAATACGGAAAACATCCACCTGCTACAGTAATGGTTGCAGTAAGTGGTTCAGAATGTCGTCTATAGCCTAATCTGCATGATTGTACAGAATATTTGAAGTGATGTTGTTCAAGTGTTGTTCGTAGTCATCATTCAAGTAATAAGGAGTGTCTGTTTGTTCATCACAAGGAACAGATAGCTCGGCGAAACGCAGCAACACTTGTTATACATAATGTGAGAACAAGAAGAAATATCGGAGTAGACTAGAGTCTGCTTAACTGATTGCAGGTCAAGTATAATTCATATTTTGGAGTGAAAATACCATACGCCTTTGTTTCGTGTTAACAACGATATACACTAAAAACCACTAATTTTACATTTAATAAATAAATGTTTAATATCATTTTTCTTTATGGAAACACACACTAACATCAACATAGTTACATCAATTCCATCATTTAAAGAGGAAGACCAATTTCAGGTAAAGGGAATGGGAAATGGGAACGCTTTTCACGTGTCCATATCCAAAAGTAAGTTCAGGCACGCCCATCTCGTATTTGAGCTCTGACATCGCCGGTGGGCAATTCCGGGACGGGACGGTACAGTTAAAAGGACACTAATTTTAAACCTGAGCCGTATGTGTAAACAAGATGCATACCGGGACCACTATCACATACTGACACTTTAAGAAATTGAAAACGCGTAAATGTAGGATTAATAAATCCAAAAACATGATTATTCCTGCTAACTGGGGGCTGCCACTTTGTTTCGTTTTCGTCTCGTCCGATACTCCAGCATGACAGGGAAGTGACGTGAGTGTTCCATGAAATGATTCAAATGCTCTCAACGTCCCTGAAAATCATAACCCTGGTGGAACAACTCTTGTGCCAGAATGATATGGCAAGTTTTCAATAATGTATACAATGAGCATGTTCTAAGGTGTGATATGTAGACACCAAACGCTGGAGCAGAAGGCATATTGCTTGATATAAAGGGAAAATTGACTATTGGAAAGTTGAAGTCATCCCACTTGTCAGTCATCTTAGTTTGGATACCAGTGTCGCTTTGAATCTCTATACATTTATGTTGAGGTATGAAATTGATTTAATACCTTTTCTTTTAGTTCTAACACTAAGACTAAACCAGTGGAAGGTAATCTGTGATCCTCCTATTATTAAATCATATAAGACTATCAGTGTAGCGAAAAATAAAGTTAAAGGTTTCAGCCAGACGCTTTTGTTTTGATTGACTCGAACATTCCGATTAATATCCATATAGAAACAAATCCACGAGTAGGGGAGCACAGTTGGTGCCCATGGCGATCCTATTTCCTGTCTGTATGTCCTATATCCGAATTTGAAGTCCAGCACATCACATATACTTTATTCTGGGTTCACTATCGGTCTTTACAAGTGTTCCAGACCCGTGCGAGATAGTTATGTATCTATATATTCGTTCATCTTTCTTTGTTACAAACGCCCCATTGATTAAGGAATGGAGTTTTTTTCCTTAGCGTTTTTCCAAGCTGATTCTTGTGTATAATGCTGAAAAATCAATTGTTTTAATATTAGTGAACGATGATCTCAATTGAGTAAATGGTTTCAAGTAAAGCATTGGAATTCTTGAGAATCCACATGTGATTAATGTCACTTGTTTTGAATATGTTTTGGTAATACCTAGAAAGGTCATCCTTGAGAGTGGTTATAACTTATGGTTAGTCTTTGAGACAAGGATTTGGTGGGTGTGCATTTGCTGAACCCCGCGATGCATATCTCCTTGTATGATCTGTTATGACGTGTTGAAAGCCAGAAGACTGAACATGTCTTCGGATTTTATGTTCAAGCCAAATATGTTAAGGACAGATTCGTGTTGTTTTAGTATTTGATCTTGGCAGAAAACAATGTGGCACTATTCGAATTATCAATCCCAAGTTCGTTTAGGAGACAATTAATACAATAGTGTTTATATATGATGGTTATTCTATTTGATGCTTTGTCAGTAGTGAGCACCATCACAAACTGTTCGTGTAGTGTATCCAGACTTTCTAAACAGATGACTGTGTGACAAAAGGGCGCTTCCTGGAATAATTTGTCTTCTTTCGTAGCTTGACTATTTTAAAAACTGATTTAAGTTATATATTTTGTCTCAAAGATCTTATGGCAAAATGTATCTGTGTCTGGTGTGTCCTGGCTCTGTGTCTGTGGCTTCTCTGGTGTTCCTGGCTGTGCTCCTGGCTCCGTGTCTGTGTTCCTGGCTCTGGCTCTGTGTCTGTGTTCCTGGCTCTGTGTCTGTGTTCCTGGCTCTGGCTCTGTGTCTGTGTTCCTGGCTCTGTGTCTGTGTTCCTGGCTCTGTGTCTGTGTTCCTGGCTCTGTGTCTGTGTTCCTGGCTCTGTGTCTGTGTTCCTGGTTCTGTGTCTGTATTCCCTGGTGTCTGTGTCTGTGTTCCTGGTTCTGTGTCTGTGCTCTGGCTGGCTCTGTGTCTGTGTTCCTGGCTCTGTGTCTGTGTTCCTGGCTCTGGCTCTGTGTCTGTGTTCCTGGCTCTGGCTCTGTGTGTTCCTGGCTCTGTGTCTGTGTTCCTGGCTCTGTGTCTGTGTTCCTGGCTCTGTGTCTGTGTTCCTGGCTCTGTGTCTGTGTTCCTGGCTCTGGCTCTGTGTCTGTGTTCCTGGCTCTGTGTTTGTGTTCCTGGCTCTGTGTCTGTGTTCCTGGCTCTGTGTCTGTGTTCCTGGCTCTGTGTCTGTGTTCCTGGTTCTGTGTCTGTATTCCTGGCTCTGTGTCTGTGTTACTGGCTCTGTGTATGTGTTCCTGGCTCTGTGTCTGTGTTCCTGGCTCTGGCTCTGTTTCTGTGTTCCTGGCTCTGGCTCTGTGTCTGTGTTCCTGGCTCTGGCTCTGTGTCTGTGTTCCTGGCTCTGTGTCTGTGTTCCTGGCTCTGTGTCTGTGTTCCTGGCTCTGTGTCTGTGTTCCTGGCTCTGTGTTTGTTTTGTCCATTCAAGTTAGGGGCGGGACGTAGCCCAGTGGTAAAGCGTTCGTTCGATGCGTAGTCGGTCTGGGATCGATCCCTGTCGGAGGGCCCATTGAGCTATTTCTCGTTCCAGCCAGTGCACCATGACTGGTATATCAAAGGTCGTGGTATGTACTACCCTGCCTGTGGGATGGTGCATATAAACGATCCTTTGCTGTCAATCGAAAAAGAGTAGCCCGTGAAGTGGCGACAGCGGATTTCCTCTCTCAGTATATGTGTGGTCCTTAACCATATGTCTGACGCAATATAACCGCAAATAAAATGTGTTGAGTGCGTCGTTAAATAAAACATTTCCTTCCTTATTTTCTTCCATTCAGATTAGTTCCTTGTCTTGCCTTGATTTCTCAGTCTGTGAAATACACAAAATAAACTTTTTACATACATAGAAATGGAACAATTATATAATTTTTTCTGCTACAACACACTATTTAACAGTTGGGACATTTTAGGCCGTCTTGGAACATACATTTTCTGCAGTTAGGATATTTTGAGCTGCTGAACGGAGGTCGTGTGACAACCCCGGCGACATCCCACCCCCAACCCCGTTCGTTCACAATATACAGCATTAAATTGCTCTTAAAAGGCGTCTCTGAGCATTTATGTTTCAAAATCTTCTGAGGTATATGTCCCCGAATTCCCCATCAGATGTCGTTCCCTTTGGGAGCTTGTCTCATTTGCCATCGACATATGGGTCGGGGCGTAGTTCAGTGGTAGGTCTAGTCTTTTTCATTTTGGTGAACTTTACTGGTCACAAATAAGTGGAATGAAATTGTATTTTAGGATTTCTTACGAAACAGGGAGCTAGTGTATGTTGTTTGGCATCAAGGAAGCCAACGAAGGTATTTCAAAGTGATCTAAATATGTCGCATTATGGGTAATATGCATATGATCAACTGCAGTTGTCGCTTTCCCAAACAATATTTATGGTTTTAGTCTTAAAATGAAGTAAACACATCTAGTGAAATCAATAAAAGTATCTAACCCTGTGTTGTCTGGATGAAGGAAACCAAATAACCTATTACAAATAAATATAATGTGTTGCAATGTGGGAAATATGTGAATTATCCACTGTAATTGTCCAGTTTGTAAACGACATGACGGTTTTGATTATAACTTGAAACATTTTACAATCAAGTTTTCTAGTCCTTTGTTTCCTGTATCGTTGAAGCCACACACGATATGTTTTATGTGAACCGAATACGTTGCATTATGGGTAATATGGTTTAATAGCTGTCGGTTAAATCGAGTTAACAAAGGAACCCTTAAGTTAGGCCTCATTAAAACTAGTTTTTGGAATATGTACATACTTATTGACCTTTGTACCGATTTACCTCCCCATATCTGTCCTTTGTTTCAGAACAGCCATTGTACTTGGGAGAAAAACTGCAGATTGTGGAATTGAGAAGTGCAAATATGGTGTGAGATATCATAAGAAATTACGACATTGTATTACATAATTGTATAAGGTGTATGCATATGTATTGTAGAATGTACTTTGAAGTTCCGATGCAACAGTTACTTTAGATGCATTAGATAAAAGTATGTCGAACATTCAGGCGAGTGGTCGATACATCACTAATAATGTACTTTGTAATTTGAATTATGATCTAGAAGTTAATTTAATGGAATCTAGTTGTTAAACTATGTGATAAGCGGTAAAAAGTGTATGTATATATATATATATATATATATATATATATATATATATATATATATATATATATATATATATATATATGTATGTATATATTATTTGTATTATTACATTATTGTACAAGAAGTTTGGATATATCTCCAGACGTTTATTTATTTGTTTACATGGCAACAGTTTTCATTTAATATTGAAGTTTTATTATATTTCCAATTTTTAGCCTTGTCAAATCCTCAGGCTTGTTAAAGAACTATTTTCAAATGATCCTGGAGATATATTTGTGAATATTGCATTAGGTTAATTGATTAAAACTAGTACTAAAGTAAGTTTCAGTTCATAATGCTTAAAGGAAAAAAGTCTAAGGGAAAGGGGAAGTAGGCCACCCCGCCCCGCCCCTCCCCACCCCGTACGTGTTATTATTTACGTTCAGGCAACCACCCATTATCCGATTGCTATTGATTAAATCCATTGTCTTCTAGGTCAGCCAGCCAGGCATACGTTTCTGGGTGCCTCAGCAACTCCCTTCCGTGTGAGCACAAGGGAGATTCAACTCCAGTGAGGGAACTCAATCCAGGTTCGGAGAGGCCAATTTAGACCTGCAGTCACACGCTTCCACCCCAATTGACTCAAATGTCCTACATAAAGTACTACGGGCTTTAACTGTAAAGTATTGGGGGTGAAAGACATTACAAAAAAATTCATTATTTTTAAACATGCTGACAGGAATGTTGAGAATAGATAGCGAGTAGACTCAAGATTACCTATCACTCCAGATGTGTTAGAACAATTAGTACACATTGTGCCCTTAGTCTGTAGCTCCAACTTTGAGTTGGCTTTTTTCTCTGCCGCCTTTACAGTAGCATTCGTTGGTATGTTTAGGGTGGGGCTGTTAACAGTGACAAATGTAGGATGTAGTTCCACTGCGATTAATTAGTATTGGTAATGTAAAACGTATTGATAAGATGTTAGAACTGACTTTACAATTTTCAAAAACGGATCAATCAGCCATTCATTATTCAGTATGCCCGTCAAATAAAGCATATATCATGATGTGGCTAAACTGCCCTGAGCCAATCTTTGTTCGTCCATTCAACTGATTGAGTTTTTCTCGTTGCAGGCAGTGCAGTGCACCACATCTGGTCTAAGGCCATGATATGTGTTTTTTTCAGTCTGTGGGAAAGTGCATATAAAAGAACCCATGCTGCATTAGAAACAAATTACCAGGTTTCCTCTGATACCTACGTGCCAGAATTACGAAATATTTGACATCCAATAGCCGATGATTAATTAATCAATGTGCTCCAGTGGTGTCGTTGAACAAAAACAAACTTTAACTTTGCTCATTTTAATGGGATACCTGTAACTCGTTACCAGTTCACAGCAGTTTTAACAAGTAATCAGCCGTACATAGAGGCACACCACTTTAAGACCCACTCATTCAGGATTGTGACAGCTTCTACGGATTCGATGCGGGGTATGTCTGACGTGCAAGTACTCGAATTGGATCGTTGGGAGTCGAAGCCATTTAACAGTTACATAAGAATCCCTGCCACAAAACGTGGATAGATTGGGGGTATTGATCAGAATACTAAATTCAGTTTATCTATTACGTATGCATTAAAATTTAATAGTTTTAGTCGGCAATAACTGCATTTGGATCGCCGGACGTGCCTCGCAGTCATATGTAGGGAAACGTAGGGTCTACATGCGTGGATATTACTTCTGTGCAGTCTGTTACGAATAGTCTGATCAAATTCAAGTTCTTTATTGCTTTAAGTTATACAAGCTTTACAATAAAAACAGCAAATTGTAATAAATACACATTTACAATATCTGACAATGGTGGGGAGCGCTTTGGCGCCATATATACATACATGCAATATGATACTCATAGACACTCTCCTACGCTGTTCTTTGTCCGTCTGCAAGCCGCTCGGGTTAACAGTCCGAACAAAGAACTGTCTGTCCAGAAGAGGGAAGCGGACTTGATGAACGATGTCTCCAAGTTGTGTTCGTAAAGTCTCCGTATTGATGGCCACGTGTTTGTTCTCACACTGGTGCTTGGCCCACTCAAAGGCAGCCTGGAATACTTCTTTCTCGTCTGCCTGGAGATCATCAGACTTTAACACATCATGTACAGACTTGTGTGATAATGTAAAACATATCATATGGCTCTAAAGTCGACTTTCCGTTTTCCAAGATGTATTCCATTGCCTTAATACGTAGGGTTTCTTCGTTAAAGAATTTGGCTTGTTCCAGAATAGTGCAGACATTGTTGGCGTTTAGGGATGTTTCAAGAAATTTGAGACACATATCTTCCAGTTTCCCCGTGCTGTACTTTTTGGCCAGATACAGCAGATGCATGACGCTATCTGAGTTCACGTTGATGTAGTCGGTGTACAAAAATCTGCCAAAAGTAATTCAGTTATGTTAGTTCATAATCGGAGCTGTTTGTTTTATCTTTTTGGGTTAAGTTTGTTTTGTTTATTATTTATATCGAGATTCAAACTTAGATGGACCAATGCGTACCATGTGTTATTAATAATTGGCGTAAAATGATTTGTTAATAACCAGCGACTTAATGTCAAACACTTGGTAATGTGTCACTCATAGTCTTAAAGAAAACCTTGTAAATTTTTCCATTAGAAGCAAATGATCTTTAGATGCATTTCCAACATACTGCACAGCACGTAACACGGCCTTTGATATACCAGTGATGGATTTCTGGTTGGGACGGGAATGTTCCTATCAAATAACAGGTCTATTCGATCTTACAATTTAATCACCTGATATATATACAAGCATCACATCAAACATTTTATCACAAAACAATTTACGGTTGATTTCATTTTCTTTCGTCAGACGTATAGTTAAATAATGGTTGCCACACAGATATTGAGGGAAGGAAACACAAAACAAAACTCGCTGTCGCCACTTCATGGGCTACTCTTTTCGATTAGCAGCAAGGGATCTTTTATATGCACCATCACATAGACAGGATATCACATACCACGGCATTTGATGTACCAGTCGTGGTGCACTGGCTGGAGCTAGAAATAGCCCAATGGGCTCACTGACAGGGATTGATCCCAAACTGATCGCGCATCAATCGAGCGCTTTACCACTGGGCTACGACCTCGATGTTCAAAGTCTTGTAGTCAAGAAACCCAGCCTTACCAACAGCCGAAATACAAAATTAACTTTTTAATCTACATAATGTGTAACACAATCCGGACATTCAGCTTCCAAAACCGGACGTCTATTTGTTATTCAAAATAAAGTGTAAAAATAAAGACAATAGGTTTCATTTGACTGGAATGTTTGGGGTTTGTTTTTGTTTGTTTGTTTGTTTGTTTGTTTGTTTGTTGTTGTTTTTGTTTTTTTTTTGTTGTTTTTTTTTTCTTTTCTTTTTTGGGGGTGGGGGTGGGGGTGGGGGTGCAGCGACTTTGCTCAACCATAGCCAAACTTATGCTGTGTTCGGTTATGCTCGAGAATTGATTCTTTCGTTTCAAGAATGTCTTAGTCTCCACATGACTACCAGCCGTCTAAGCCTGCTTGTAAGCCTCTATAACCCAATCCATTTTTCAGTGGCTGGTTTGATCGTTATCCCTTCTCCTAACAATCTTCTAAAAAAACGCAAATACATCGTATTCGGCTAATAAGCACAACAGAATTCTTGCGAAACAAATTAAAAGACTGACCGAAAATCAGTTATATGTTTGAATATCACAACGGTCAATTTAAACTCAATTTCGAATTGATGGGACAAAATCAGAAAATAATAAGTTCGTTCATTCTTAAATACATACATACATACATACATACATAGTCAACATCGACATACATACAATGGTATGCCCTATATCGATTTTAAACATAGTATCAACCAATTTATCTTTACGGCTTGGCAAACTGATTGGAACAGTGCGGTTGCGAACAAGCTTCAATCTGACATCCTAGTCCTAGCAGTCATCATAGAGACAGTGCGGGAATGATGAAATAGTCTTGTGCCGGACTCGCATCGGGTATACATACCTGACCAATTCATTTATTCTGCAGACGGATCCTCCACCTGAGTGTGAGCACTGTCAGTGTACTCTGACGATACGCCACATTTTGGTGGAGTGTAGTCATCTCAAAGAAACTAGAAAATATATTTTTGGTCAAATAACTTTTATTACAATTTTTACGTTATACTGACTTTTATTTAAGAATTGAACGTGAAATTTTTTGAGTTTCATGCTAGTATGAAACGCAAAACCGCTTTACACACTGTATGAATGGCGTAGCGCGTTAGCGCGAAGCCATTCATACTAAAGTGTGTAAAGCGGTTTTGCGTTTCATACTAGCATGAAACTGAAAAATATTCACGTTCAATTCTTATAATTCCAAACACATAACCATGTCATTAATGTAAACCTCTTTAAAATAAAAAGTGAACTCTATTTTCCAACTATTTACTATTTTATTAACACGAAATTCATACTCAACATTAGCGGAATCCCTATGAAATTACAGTTATAAAATGTTTGAGTGCGTGAAAATTCCATGTGTTGATAGATTTGACATGGAGAAAGTGGTTTCAATGTTTCCGGAAATGGATGAAACAGGTGTGTCGTGAGTTTCTGTGTTTACTGGCCTTGTAATTGTGGAAGTGGCAACACAGGATGGTTTTGGCATGTGTGACTTCAAGTGGTGCGACACAAGTATTCGTGACATTTGACAGTGTCATGCTGATGTTTCGTTTTTGGAAAGTGGAACATTCTCTGTTGTAGCTTCGAATTGAAGCTTCGTTCCTGTGTCCCGACATATACATGATATACCTAGTTTCAAAACCCCGAGTCATTTAAAGATTGGATCGCAGTGGCTATGTGTTGTGTACGTCATACTACAATGCCGTTGAGTGCGCGTTACTGCTAATGGTTGGCATGAACTGACTGAATTTTGTTTTTGAAATCGCTTTTGTAAAAGACCAAATTCCATTGGAATTATACACTTTTTTGGGATCGACAAAATAGATTTTTAGCTGTGGGATTTTGAATTCACTATAAACATGTAACGTAAGTATTTTCAATAACTTTTAACCTTTAATAAAAATGTCTGAAGCGACCTATTTTGTATGGTATAATTTATATGTGAAGATTTTTAGATGTTTACAAGTTTGACAGCAGACGATTACTGTTTGATGTCTAAAAATAGAATCTCAAGGAAATTCCTCGGGGATTCCTTTATTGACATAATTCATAAAGTAGTTCCGGCTATATAGCCAAAAATAGTGCTAAACTGAGATTCATGGTGCTATGAATGCCAGTTTTTATCATCACGTGATACGAATTTGACCAATCCAAGGGTTTATAATAAAGGGATTTTTAGAGATTGGAATTATTATGAATTTAATTTTTATCTATCTATGATATTTGTATTTTTGTACAGTTCTTTACAATGTGTTCTTATTCAGCTGTTGTATTTATATATTGATGTTAATCATTACTTAAGTTTGCATTTACCATAGTTTGACACCCAATAGCCGATGTATTGTTCGTGCTGGAGTGTTGTTAAACATTCATTCATTCATTCCTTTTTATGGCTGCCTCGACAGCTCAGAACGAATCGATGCCAAGTCTGCAAGTTGCGGACGATTGGGTGCCACAGGTTCGAGTACCAACAACGGCATGGAACAATATTTGAGTCCCAGCAACGGCACGGGATTTAATTATCCCCTGCGCCAGTGCGTTAATATATATGTATTTAACAGTCAACCTCGACATACATACACTATATTATTTTTTTAAGGCGCTTACATATATAGCATCATTATAACACAAAAATCAAGCCAAAAGAAGTGGGGTAGTGGGTTGAAAACAGTTAAGTGTTTTGTTTTGGTGGGGAGGAGTTAAAACTTTAAAAAAAAAATAACCCATCAATTCCCCACCCCCAACAATTTCATAATTTGCGCCATGTTGTTGCTGTTGATTTCAGCGTCGTGTTAAATGCTTGTCACCTCACAGTTTAACATATACATATCTAGCATTATCTAACAAATATGATTATTGTAAACTAATTCAGTGTACGTTTAACTGCAAGTTGTATAAATACTGCATGTTCATTTCCTGCGATCGCGATCTCAGTGCGTGCTCTTGACCATAGGTACAAAATTAACAAAGACAAAATAACGAAACTGCAGTTAGGTATTCATTGATGCAAACAACTATTGTTTTTTTTACACATTTACATCAAGATTTACTTCCGTGTAATCGTATTGTTCATGTCCGCAACGATGTCTCTTGACACGTGGGTGTCAGCTGACTCTGAAGCGTGACGTATATTACGCCGAGAGCCCTCCTCAGTTCAGCCAACGAACGTTCTTCCTAACGTTCGCGAACTATTTGATTGGTGTCCGTCGTGTCCATTTGGTTTAACGTGAAGCTCACAAACCAGTGTAGCGAACGTTTTGTTTTCGCACGGTCTGGCTGAACTCAGCCCTTGGGATAGCCGACATGTCTTTCGGCCCTGAACTGGCATGTGTATTCAAATTGACATGCAGTGTCGGTTTGTTTTTATTACTTTGGTTCAAAGACTTTACAAAATTAAAATAATGGTGACATGTTTTACTCAAGAATTTCACCTTCAAAGATGTTTATTCAATTAATAGGTATTTTCTTTGATTTGTCTTGATGCGTAATTCCCAAGCATACAGACATTATTACAACAAGCAGTTATCTGGCGGATTAGTAGTAGCCGATCACCTGTACCACGTGACCAGCACAAGCCCGCCGACAATTAAAACGCAATCTAATTAAACTTATTATTTACAGACGAAATGTTACCTGGACATTGGGGACTACGCAGTGTTGTTAGTTTTAAATCACTGGCAGGATTCTGCAAGTAAGGTTTTGATTGGTGGACATGAGCTCCAACTGGCTGTCTTTAGATCCACATGTAATAGTGGAGCTAATTTTAATTAGATTGATTAAAACGGTGCGATCAATGGACCTCAAAGTGAACATCAAAAGAATTGCAGAGATACCAAATGGAAGTGTGATAATGTGTGGTGAATGACGTTACGGATCACAGCTCCATTGTTTTGTATACATGTTACAAATTAAGCCGACACGGTTCTGCAGTTAAGGCGCTTACCAGACATGAAGGCGCTTACATGGCTGGCTAAGGGAGCACGGGCCGTGTCGGCTTATCGCTCTAGGGAAACCCCTGTAATATAGATATTCATACATCAATACATACTAGCCAGTGTCTGGTCTGCCCTCTGTTTCATGCACGTTAGCGGGATAGACCGCGTAACTTGTAGACCAAATGCATATAGTTGAGTTAAAGAGCATCCTTTTTATGGATGCCTCAATAACTCAAAAGGTATCGTTGCAAGAGCTGCAAAGTTGACGGCGATTCGGTGCCATAGGGGTCCCAGCAACGGCACGGGACAATTTGTGAGCCCAGAAAGGATTTAATTATCTCCTGCACAAGTGCGTTAATATCTATGTATGTAACAATCAACCTCGACATACATACAATATATAGATATTCATACATCAATATATACATACGTACATACGTGCGCACTTTAATTACCTGAGAAACAGATTGAAAATGTTGACGTCAACATCCGTGATATACACCTCTCCCGTTTCAGCGAATGGACCATTAAACATGGCGGCAAACACGTGACTGCGACTGATCAACATGAACTTGTGAGCTTGAATTATCTCTCTTGTGGGACCCACGCGGAACGTGACGTCACAGACAATATTTTTTCCCAGCATGTGCAAGTTGGTTTCTGCTAGATATCTTCTACTCAGCCAATCTTCAGTCACCCCTAAAGCTCGTGCTCCCACTCGTGGGGTCTGTTTTCTCTGCTTTTGTGACGTCATTCAGAATCCTTTCGACACTATTGACTGAAAAGATAGTGACGCATTGGTTTTAGAGGTTTATACACACATACGCACGCACGTATTCACACCCACACACCCACACGCACACACTATACACATCGATACAGACATTTTAATATTACTCATGTATCATCCATAAAAGCCTTTGTAGGAGATTTCGCTGGTACTATAATTTGCGATATCTCCTGCGATATTCTCCGCAGCAGATATCGCATCTTATAATCTTGATTGGTCATATTTTAATCACAAGACAATATTTTGTTTTGTTACTGTGTTTGTTTCAGCGCTAAACTTATCATTAGTAACATCACGCCACTGCCGTTCTGCTAGTTAACGAGTCTACCGCTGCCAAATATAGTAACATTCAACTGGCATTACTGACATTGTTTACAACTGTCGCAAATGAAAACAATGATAATAGGTGATAAAAAGAATAACCCCCCCCCCCCCTCGTGTCTTGGGGAGTATCCTCTATATACACCATGTAAAACTATTCCTGGTATTGGATAGATGGATGGATGGATGGATGGATGGTACAGAGGATGAAGGCATCAAACTGGTATGCATCCATCGAGAGAAGTCTAGAATTGTAAAAGAGCCGGGAATATTAGGGTTGACAATTTCCAATGGAATTATTGGAAATTTATGTGAATTATGGGCATTTTGTAAAACTTTAGAGACGTTTGGAATTTTTCGAAAATATTTAAATGTTGATGTAAATTATTTTGGGTACAGTCCATCTACATTTTGAAACACAGACTAGCATTTGTACTATAAACGTATTGTTCACTGATGTATGTTATCGTTTACTCAATATAATACTTGCGTTTTGCATCATGGTGTTACTGGTATAATGTTTTCACAGAGTAATGTTTCTTATGAATGTTGTTGCTTACCTTAAATGAACAACACAAGTCACAAGTTGGTTTGTAGGTTGTTATTTTTTCAACATGTAATAATAATTTATGATTTTGAAACAAAACTGTCACTTGGATCTTCCAGTAGAGTTTGTGATTTGTCAGAGAACTGCAAGGCGTGTGGACAGAATCTGTTCTTCCCGAGTCTATCTTCCAGTAGAGTTTGTGCTTTGTTAGAGAACTGCAAGGCGTGTGGACAGAATTTTAAAATCACCAAAATGTCATGTCCGTTTGACTTCTGGTCATAGGCATACGGGCTCTGTAGTGCCGTAGCCGTATTGTAATAAATTATCCGAATTGTAATGCCTGCCTTGAATTGTAATAAAAACTGCCCGGAAGTGTAATACTGTCTTGAATTGTAACAAAAACTGCCCTGAATTGTAATAAACTAGCTGACTTGAATTGTAACAAAGAATTACCCTGATTTGTAATAACCAGAGCTGCCTTGAATTGTAATAAGATACCGACTTGAATTGTAATAACAGAAACAAATGGAAACCGCACTACATTTCTTCAATTTGAGGCTGTTGAGTTTATTGCATTTAAGACGATCATTACTGCCACATAGGCGTCTCGTTTCGACTATCCGCAAACAGGTTTGTTGTTACGGGGTAGGCTGGTTTGTGCCATTGTTGTTACGGGGTAGGCTAATTTGTGCCATTGTTGTTACGGGGTAGGCTGGTTTGTGCCATTGTTGTTACGGGGTAGGCTGATTTGTGCCATTGTTGTTACGGGGTAGGCTGGTTTGTGCCATTGTTGTTACGGGGTAGGCTGGTTTGTGCCATTGTTGTTACGGGGTAGGCTGGTTTGTGCCACTGTTGTTACGGGGTAGGCTGAATTGTGCCATTGTTGTTACGGGGTATGCTGGTTTGTGCCATTGTTGTTACGGGGTAGGCTGACTTGTGCCATTGTTGTTACGGGGTCGGCTGGTTTGTGCCATTGTTGTTACGGGGTAGGCTGATTTGTGCCATTGTTGTTACGGGGTAGGCTGATTTGTGACAGAATTAAACAAAATTGTCCGAATCTGGATTACGTTTATTCATAGTAGCATTACTGCCAAATAACTATATGGGTCAATATCAAAAATGAGTAATATTTTGGGTCCCGGCTATAAATTAATTATATTATAAAATGTATATATTTCCCTTGTTTTTCACAGAATATTACTTTGACATCAATACACGAATCTCGGAGGCAAGCCAGACCTTTGCATCGCTCCAAAACATCTGGAAAGCAAGCAAGATTAGTTTGAAGACAAATATACGCCTTTTAAATGCATTGTCTTAAGCACTCTACTGTATGAAGCAGAATCCTGGATAATGACCAAGACCATCGGTCAAAAATTGGAGGTCTTTCAAAATCGGTGCCTCCGCAGGATTCTGAATATCTTCTGGCCCAACACCATAACCAATGAAAAACTCCATAAACAAACCTCCACACAGTCACTGGTATCGGAGATCAAGCGCCGAAGATGCACTCCGATGGACCCACTTTGAAAAAGGAAACGAGGAAGACCGAAAAAAACATGGAGGAGAACAGTAGCGAAGGAAATCTGAGAGGGCAGTCTGAGCTGAGGGCTGCTGGATAAGCTGGCAAAAGGCAGGCAACAGTGGCGATCTCTGGTTACAGTCTTGTGTGTTTCTTAGCACGAAGGGGATTAAGATAAGATCAGTACACGAAACCACACGTTTGTAATATATTTTGGACATTAGTTTTAAAAAACAATCAGTATTTCATTTCAGAAATTATGCCAAAATCTCATATCTCTTGCAAGGGGTGAGGCTATAAAAAGTTTAATATTTTGTTTAAAATTGTATTATTCTTTAAAGTTTTCTGCATAAATGTAATCATGAGATATTAAGTAATATACTGTGCTATTATATTTTATTTTTAATAATTATATTTTAGGATTTGTTTTTACTAAATATGTGTGGTTTCGTGTATTGATATCAAAGTAATATTCTGCGACAAAAATGGTATGTTGCCTATAGCAACACTGTTGGAGGGAGATGAAAGAAAAACAAAGAAATTTATTTTCGGTTATGATGGAGGTAACAGTATGAATATTTTATGATGGAGGTACCAGTATGGACATATATATATATATATATAAATATATATATATATATATATATATATATATATATATATATATATATATATATATATATATATATATATATATATATATATGTCCATACTGGTACCTCCATCATAAAATATTCATACTGTTACCTCCATCATAAAATATTCATAATTGGTGCTCCATGACCTTGGTCTTGTTGTACTTCTTACAAAGGATCTTCCACTTCCTGTCTTCCAGAAGAGACGTTTTGAATAAGTAAGTATATTTCTTTGCATAACAATGTTGAGCATCCATACTGTTACCGTCTTTGCATATACTAATAAAACAAAATTAAACCTACTTTGTTTCTCATTTTTATCTTTTCCAAAATGTTATCAAATTAGTATTGAGAGATATTAAACTTTATATAACTACACCCCTTGCAAGCGACATGAGTTTTCGGCATACTTTCTGAAATAAAATACTGATTTTGTTTTAACTAATGTCCAGAATATATTACAAATATGTGTGGTTTCGTGTATTGATGTCAAAGTAATATTCTGCGACAAAAATGGTATGTTGCCTATAGCAACACTGTTGGAGGGAGATGAAAGAAAAACAAAGAAATTTATTTTCGGTTATATGACGTCAGACATATGGTTAAGGACCACACAGATATTGAGAGAGGAAACTCGCTGTCACCACTTCATGGGCCACTCTTTTTGATTAACAGCAAGGGATTTTTTATATGAACCCTCCCACAGACAGGGTAGTACATACCACGGCCTTTAATATACCAGTCGTGGTGCACTGGCTGGAACGAGAAATAGTCCAATGGGCCCACCGACGGGGATCGATCCCACACCGACCGCGCATCGAGCGAGCGCTGTACCATTGGGCTACGTCTCGTCCCTTACTATACGCCTGATGTTGCTTGTTTTTATTTTTTACAATTTTAAAGAAGTATATCGGTGGTTGTAAATAACTACCCATAACCCATCCCGAAGCTACCACCCCACCCCACCTCACCCACCCACTGTCCTACTTTCTTACCACGAGCAAAATCGTTATCGTTATTACCTATTCAGTACGTTACAACCAGGAAGTACACTTATACTTAGAGTTAATTCAGATGTAACACGTCTGTCTACTTTACACCGAGTTAAAGCAACTTAAAACCTTATTTTAAAACCACCTGCTCCAAAAGTGTATTAAATTAATTACCTGTTATTAGTTTTAAGCAGTTTATTTTAATTGTCATGAGTTCTAGTATTAGTTTCGTTTCTTGGAAATACCTGCCGTTTCGATCAATAAACATTTACCGGTGTCAGTGGAAATATGTACTGTGAAAAGACTGGTGTGTATTAAGCATACCACGATCTCTCTCGATCTAAAGGTTGCACACCACCATTGAGTCTTCCATGCATTTCAACGTCTCAGAATAAATAGAGGGCGCGGACGTAGTCCAGTGGTAAAATGCTGCGGTCGGTCTTGGATCGATCCCCGTCGATAGACCCATTGGGTTATTTCTCGTTTCAGCCAGTGCAGCAAAGGCCGTGGTATGTGCTGCTCTGTATGTTAGATGGTGAATATAAAATATTCCTTGATACTAATGGAAAAATGTAGCGGGTTTCTATTCTAATACATTATGCCAAAATTACCAAATGTTTAACATTTAGTAGACGATGATTAATAAATCGATATGCTCTAGTGGTGTTGTTAAACAAAATAAACGTAATAAATAGTGTCAAAAATAGCATGATACCACAATAAACAATCATTCTGAAAATACTGCTAAAGCAATCCATGCCCTCTACCGGGACCAACAAATGTTCATATCTCCTAAGTTCACGGTCTATAACTCTGAAAAATGTGTAAATCGCCATGAAAGTTACCCTTGAACTGTAACAGTGCATGATCAAGCTATATACAAAATTTCATCTCACTATTTTCAAGCACTGCTAAAAACATAAAAAATCCAGAAACAAATTTTCATATCTGCTAAATTCAAGAGCCATAACTCTTTTAAAAAAGAAGGTAAAGAGCCACTTAAGTCAAACTCGATCTGTAACAGAATATGAAAATTTCAGCTCAATATCTTGAAGCATTTGCGGGGGGAGGGGGGGGGGGGGACCTCCAGAAAACAAATTTTAATATAATATCTTAAGTTCAAGGGCCATAACTCTGTTAATGGTGGGTAAATCGCCATGAAAGTCAAGCTTGATCTATAACATGATAAAGCTATAGACACAATTTCTGCTCAATATCCCAAGGCATTGTAAAAAAAACAACCCCAAAACCCCCCACAAAAAACAACAACAACAACACCCATCTGGAAAACTATATGTGGGACAGATGGAAGGAACGGACAGACAGACAGAAGGGTGAATATGAAATCTATAGTCCCCTCCAGTTGGATCGGTAGGGGTTTAATAAGACAGTACCACGTTTCCATCCTGCAGTCACTTGGCATGAAGAAAATACATAATAAGGATGAGAACAAATTATTTTAGTTTCCACCCATAGGCCGGAGCACCGTCTCATTTAGCTCACCTGTACCCATTTCCCTGTGACTGCATAGCTCACTTAGAACTGCTGTTACTTAGTAATAGCAATAACAAATACTTTCCAAACACGGGGCTATTTACAAAAGATTAACCACAGCTGTGATCGCCAAAGAAAAGTTCAATAGAAGATTTTTATCAATGTTTGAATTATTTTAATGAAGATCTATTTGCTAAACCGGACTATATTAAGCTGCTACAGCTAGGAAGGACAGGGTAGATGGTGGAGTGGCTCCTAAACAGGGGCGAATCGAGAAGGAGGGTATTGGCTTTTTATATGCATATACCCTATATAATATTTTAAACGAATGAAGGAAGACAAGAAGGAGGGGATATAAAGCGACACTCCAGCACGAAAAATACATCGGCTATTGGATGTCACATGAGAGTATGTGCATAAATGGATGACCTATAGACATATAACACATCAGAAGTTAAATTAACACACAGTGTTAAAGAGGTGTGTACATATGTTTTGTAACGCCAAGATCACTGTCACTGGCCACCCTAGACAGAACATTTCTGTCTCTTTAAAGCTATTGAATATTTTTTATTCATTTTTTTAATGATTTGTCTATTTAATAATCTATATTGGGGGTGGGTTGTGGGGGGGGGGGGGGGGGGAGACACACACTATGTATGTATATATGTATGATTTTATAAAATGTAACAGTTAAAAAAGTCTGGTTGTTCCCGTAACCCTCCCCCCTCCACATGCCACTGGCCCCATCTACAATTACAGACTTTCACTGTCCCGGTGGATCGCGAAGTCCCTTTTGAGAATATTCGTCACACTCTCGGACATTCTAAATCCGCCAATGATACAGCTTCGTATATTGAGAGAGAGAGAGAGAGAGAGAGAGAGAGAGAGAGAGAGAGAGAGAGAGAGAGAGAGAGAGAGAGAGAGAGAGAGAGAGAGAGAGAGAGAGAGACAGACAGACAGACAGACAGACAGACAGACACCGACAGACTGACGGAATTATAAACACGCGCGCGCGCGCGCGCACACACACACACACACACATACACACACAATAATGAGAGAATATTCTGACGAACAACCCCTAAAAGCAAGTTATGTCAAAAATAATAATAAATAAAAATCGCAATCACATTTGGTAATTCTGACTGATTCTCCAAATGTAGCAAGGAATCTTGTATATGCTCTTTCCCACCGACAGTAAAGCACGTCCAGTTGTGGTGCATTGGTTCAGGCTTGAAAATTAGCACCAAAACCGTGGTCAGCAGCATAAAAATCTTACTGGCCCTTCTCAAATTCCTGTCTCGGTATGCACCCCCCCCCCCCCCCCCCAGTTTTGGCAAATTGTCAGTTTCGCATCAGTTACGATAGAAATGTGGCTACTGTCATCCTTGTTTCCGGGGACAGCCCACCAACTCGCAAGTATTGGAAACCACGGAGGAAGCGATCGCTAGGGGCGGACAAGGGGGGGGGGGGAACAAAGCCGGCGGCTGAACGGCGGGGGTCGGTCCCTTCGAAATCTGCCGCCAAGAAGATATAATTCAACAAGGACAGTTCGATAGGTGGGACCAAAGCCGATGGCTCAACCGTCGGGGGCGGTCCCTTCTGTTCCCACAGAAGAAGACTTCGGCGGCTAGGGCGGAACCAACTCCTCCTGAGGGGCAAAAAGAAATCATCGTCACAGTTGATGATCCTACATCAGACCCTCCAGCTCCGGCAGTCGTTGGGGGACACTCGACGCGATACGAAACGGCGGGAGATCAGCATTCCAGAAGCGTGCCCGCTGGTAGAGTCTGACGCAAGCAGGTGGACTATCGCGACTCAAGTTGAAAAACTTCTGCAGACACTGCGTGAGAGGTTGCTCTGGGGAGAGGTACTTGCCCTGCCCAATTAGACTGGAATCATAACGCCTGTTACTATCTGGCTGGTGTAGATACAGGTTCACGAAGAGTTTGATGGCGCCAAACTCTACCTGACGTGCAGTAGAGATGGGCAGTGTCGGCAGATAATCCTGACTGTAGGAATGGATAACAACACCATCCATAGACTATACAACATCGTCCTACGTGCGAAGGAGAAATACCATTTCACACGACTAGATATATGTTGTTGTTTTAATTAATAAAGTATATTTTATCATTAATGGTACATAACACAAAACACAGCATACCTTTTGTTAACCAAGATTAGTTATATAGTATTTTTAAACACGTTTTCTTGTAATGTTTTCAATATTTAGATTTTTACAATTGAATAAATAATAGTATTCATCTCCAATATCAGTATTACAAAGTTTACATAACCGATCTTATAATGCAAAGAAATAGCAGTATACATCTCATTTAGTAATTTTTCTCGTACAGTGCAAAAAAACGGAAAGATTAGAATAATAAAAATAATATTCGAATATTTTGAATAGCAAATTAGCGAGCGAATGTTCGGACAAAACACTAGCACACACACACACACACACACGCACACGCACACACACACATACGCACACCTGCACACACACATACACGCACGCGCGCACACACACACACACACACACAGAGAGAGAGAGAGAGAGAGAGAGAGAGAGAGAGAGAGAGAGAGAGAGAGAGAGAGAGAGAGAGAGATTTGACCCTGCATTGTTCAGAGATACATCCCAGATCACGATTTATAGTTTTGCCGTTGAGATTCAACAATTCAACTACAATATTTAAAAACACAAAAGGGTCAGTTGGCAAGATTCGAACATACTGCACCGATTCGTCATGGCATGACAGTTTGCGAATTTAACCACTCTGCTTATTACAGTCAAATTAATGTTTTCAGCAATGTAACTACATCGACAGTTTATTATAATTAAAAATTATGTTTTCAACAATGCGGGTATAACGACTATATATTACAATGCAACTCTAACGACCATTTATTATATTTAAATATGTTTTCACCAATACAGTGACAAAAGCTGTTTGTGTAATCCACATTATTGTTTACAACACTACAGCAATAACAGCTGTTTATTAAAATCAACAATATTGTTTACAACACTACATCAATAACAGCTGTTTATTATGTTCAGCATTATTGTTTTCAGCGACGCAACTACATCTGTTTATTATAATTGAAAGTATTATTTTCAACAATTCAACTACATTGGCTGTTTATTATAAACAAATATCGTAAATATTTTATTATTGCCCCGAGCACCAATAACGACTGGGTAGGGGGTTAATTCACAGATAATGAAACATGCATCTCATAAAATAAAATATGTTCTCCTGAATACAAGTTTTTTTTACAACTATATTGCAAGCCCATCAATGTCCATCAATATAGATAGTTGTTCTTTTATTACTATTACATGACCCAAACAATAGAAGCCGGATGTTAAATATTATCTCGGTTTTGAATAATATCCATGCCAACGATAAATCTAAAAACACAGAAGTCCCTGGCTTTGTAATTAACTGTTTACGATATGTTTACAACAGTGGACTATCAATGATTATAACAATGCAACAATGCATAACAATATGTAATAGCACTTTGTGTGGCATTTCAACATGTATCACATATTTGTTGGTGACCGAGTTCATTATTAGCTTCACCAGCTATTTGTATATCCCTGCAGTGGATGGTAAAGATTCTGATCTTGTTTGTGTGTGTGTGTGTCTCTGTCTCTGTCTCTGTCTCTCTCTCTCTCTCTCTCTCTCTCTCTCTCTCTCTCTCTCTCTCTCTCTCTCTCTCTCTGGTATGTTTTCACGTCTTATATAGTTGGTACAATATTTTATTTAGATATGTTCATGTTACAAATGTAAAATAAATATATGAATAACCACCTCTGTTAGTGATGGCAAATTGTTCTCCATCACGAACATGCACTCAGAACAGAAGGGAACTTTATCATGCTCAGGGCGTTACACAACGGCATATGAGGAACATGATATGTACACTGTAGTGACAAGATAGGGTTTACAGGGTTTACAGGAGACAATAGTACAATAGTATTAATATAAGAGAGGGGGGATACTCCCCGGGTATCTTGTGATATCATAAGTTATCAGCACGAGTTGATAAACGTATGAAATCCGAGGCTTGCCGAGGATTTTATACTTTTATCAACGAGTGCTGATAAAGTATGATATCGCAAGACACGAGGGGGGTATTCTTTTTATCATCCATTATCATTCTTTTCATTTGGGACAGTTTTAAACAATGTCAGTAATGTGGGTTGAATGTCAGCGGTAGACTCGATAACTGGCAGAATTGCAGTGGCGTGACGTCACTAATGGTAGGTTTAGCGCTGAAACAAACACAGTGACATAACAAAACATTGTTTTGTGGTTAAAATTTGACCAATCAAGATTATAATGCCAGCGATATCTCCTACAAAAGCCTTTAATGGATGGATGATATATATATATATATATATATATATATATATATATATATATATATATATATATATATATATATATATATATATCTATATATCTATCTATCTATCTACCTATACATACATACATACATGTATGCATGCATACATGCATACATATATACATATATATATATATATATATATATATATATATATATATATATATATATATATATATATATATATTCTATCAAAAAAGAAAGGCATAGGTGATAGGGAAAGAAGAAAAGTGTTTGATTTTACAACATATCGTTTTCTGTACACTGTTGCTAAATGACCATGTTTGTTAATGTTCCTGGAATGGGACAGTATGCACAAATGCACCCTAAAACAAATTTAACGCACATTGTGCGACAATTGCAGGAAATCGGTGTGAAATGATCAGATGTTGGTGATTGCACATGAAACTCGGGGGAAAAGATTGGGGTAGTGATGCATATTTAACGCTGCAATGCTCGCAATGATGCCTCATTTCCATTTCAACGTAGACGAGTTACAAGATGCCAAGACTAAGCCTGCCGAATCGAAACATTGCAATAAGCCACCTCCGGTTAGGTGAATCGCAGTCAGCAGTCGCACGCCACATGAACGTCCATCAGAGCACCATTTCACGTCTCTGGGACAGGTACCAGCATTTTCAATCAGCTGAAGACAGGCCCAGGACTGGAAGACCTCACATAACAACTGCAGCACTAGATCGCTACATCTGCAATTGTGTCACCGAACTGCCACAGCAACGAACACTGTTGGACGCATACCTGATTTGAGAAGGGTGTCTGCGCAAACGATTCGGAACCGACTTCGAGAATCTGCTTTACGGGCTAGGAGACCGTATGTTGGCCCCGTCCTGCGACGTCAACATCGACATGTACGTGTTGGCTGGTGCACGAATGTACAGGGGTGGAACTTAGGGAAACTGGCGGCGAGTATGGTTCAGCGACGAATCACGTTTCCTTCTACAACGACGTGATGGACGACAACGTGTTTACAGACGCTGCAATGAACGTTTTGCCAACAACTGCGTCGCCCAAGTTGACAGATTCGGTGGAGGGAGTGTCATGATGTGGGGAGCCATCTCATACACCGGCAGAAGTGAATTTGTGTTCGTACAAGGCAACCTGACAGCTGTACGCTACCGGGATGAAATTCTTCGCCATCACATTTTGGATCGACAGAGAGAACTCTTTCAGCAGGACAATTCCAGGCCGCATACGGCACGTGTAAGAATGGATTTGCTACAGAATGAGAATGTGCTGCCATGGTCATCAATATCGCCAGATCTCAACCCCACTGAACATCTATGGGACGAACTGGACTGACATGTACGCCAGCGTGACCCGGAGCCTCAGACGCTTCCACAACTGTCACATGCACTGCATGAAGAATGGACAAGGATTCCACGTGCCCGGATTCAGAGACTCATTCAGTCTATGCCAAGGAGATATCGTGCAGTGATTCCTGCTGCTGGTGGCAACACAGGGTACTGATTTCAGAGCCCTCGTGCGATGCTGTTTGGTGATGTCAGTCCATAGCAAGAACATTGTCACATATTCATGTCAAATGTTACTGTGATACGATCATAAATAACGAAATTATGCCACTTTGTATTAAAGAGATAATTCCATGAATATTTCGCCTATGCGTTTCTTTTTTGACAGAATATATATATATATATATATATATATATATATATATATATATATATATATATATATATATATGTGGTGTGTGTGTGTGTGTGTGTGTGTGTGTGTGTGTGTGTGTATATATATATGTATGTATACTTGGGTAGTAATAGACAACTGTAAATAATTTGTATACATATATAGACCATTGCTCTTTTAGGATTTACTGCATTTATTAAAAATGTTGGTTTTTTTAAATTAATTTACATACACTTATTTTGTTACTCGTCATTAGTTGCTTAAATTTCAGCGAGTATGTATGTATGTATGTATGTATGTATGTATGCGTGCATATATGTGTTTGTATGTATGTATGTGTGTATGTATGTATGTATGTATGTCTGTATGTATGTTTGTATGTGTGTATGTATGTATGTATGTATGTATGTATATATGCGTGTATGCATGTGTTTGTTTGTATGTGTGCATGTATGTATGTGTGTATGTATTTATGTATGTATGTATGTATGTATGTGTGTATGTGTTTGTATGTATGCATGCATGTATGTATGTGTTTGTATGTATGCATGTATGTATGCATGTATGCATGTATGCATGTATGTATGTATACATGTATGTATGCCTTCGTGCCCTTCCAATTTACCTTGATATCTTAATTTCGATTTATTGACAAAATTGACGTGCCCTGAAACATATCTAATTCAACCCAATGCGGATGCCTGAATGTCGACGTGCCCTGAAACGTATCGAATTCATCCCAATGTGGATGGCTGAATTTCGACATGCCCTGAAACATCGAATTCATCCCAATGCGGATGCCTGAATGTCGACGTGCCCTGAAACATATCAAATTCATCCCAATGTGGATGGCTGAATTTCGACGTGCCCTGAAACATATCTAATTCAACCCAATGTGGATGCCTGAATTTCGACGTGCCCTGAAAAGCCTGTTTTAACTAATACAATAAATCTATTTCTATTGGTATATTTTGTAAACCTTATAGTATAATGTAACACAATCCTAAAATCATATCAGCTGGTAAAAACTCTTCGTGTGAGATAGATAGTTGATTTTTCCAATATACAAGCACACCAACATCATGTCAATACCTAATTATCATTATTATATTACGTCAATGAGGTAGAATACATCCATACCATACACTTGCAGAGTTAACAGTCTGCTAACATAGCCACCAGATTCACTTGCACATCTATAGGTGTGTCCATGGTTACTGAAGCTCACTGATGGGATTGTGAAATTGTAAATGTTTCCTCCAGAACACGAATATTCATAGTGATCAGGTGCTTCGTCACGGATACAACTGGTTCCTGATCCTTGGGAGATAACAAATGAGATCTCATCATCAGCTTGCACCAAATCCGTATAGTTTTACTGCCGCCCGTGTCACACGTGAATGTGAAACTTGATTCTACAACAGCATGGTCTGCAGATCCAGTCAGGTAGAATGCAGCTGAAACTAGACAAAATAGTTTTACTGCCGCCCGTGTCACACGTGAATGTGAAACTTGATTCTACAACAGCATGGTCTGTAGATCCAGTCTGCAGCTGATGATACAGCTTATCTTGGTTAGCGACAGTTTTACAGCATTTTCTTCAATCCACAAAACTACTAAACAGGTTGTTATGTCTCATTAGTCGCACACTTGCTTTCTTTAACATTGTACATTTGACTTTTCTTTCTTCTTTTTTCTTTGCTCTATATCCGTTGGTTAAAATGAATCTTGTGTTGGTTTTGGCGCACCTATATTAATGCTGACTAAATCCTCCAGTAAGGGAAGTGTTGGAATCCAATCTATTATTCCAATTTCTAGAATTGCCAAATAGGCTTAGTTAAACAGAATTTACTTTCTTTAAACAGTTTTTCCCTCGACATAAACGTATTAATGCAATAACTCTAACATTCATTAATTTCCAGTTATGCAACAGGAGAAGAGTATATTAAAATATGACAACAAATATGGTTAACTTAAAAAATAAAACAAGGCTTATGACATTGCATCTCACCCTGAAAAGCTGAATTTGTAATGCCGTAAAGTGCATTACCCAATTGTCCATTACATTGGACACAAATACCATCACACACTTGTGAAATGTTGTGTTTAAGTTTGATCAGTGCGGCTAATCCATTTACAATTGTCTAGTTACGGCCCTGAATATTAATTGTACATCTACAATGTATATCAATTGGTTGGTAAAAAGTGACAGATGGTTGGGAAAAGGTGTCGCAAATATGAAGTGTTTCCCAAAATCTACCTCGCGTTATAAATGTAAACGACAAAACTCTTACTGAAATGACAAATCTTATCTCTGTACAAATCAGTCAAGTGTTTCTCTCGACAGATGTTTGGGAAAGATGTCACGAACATGAATACGAATTGTTACAAATGTGAATTGTTTCCCGTGTCTATGTTGCGCTGTAAATCTGAACGACAAAACAGATGTTGTATTGACAAATCATATCTCTGCACAAATCAGAGTCAGAGTGGCGTTTTTGATAAGGCCGTACTTGTCATCACGAATCACTGTCACCTGTTTTGTTTCTGGATGGTCTGCCACTCATCCGTCCTTCATGACCCTTACCTGATCCATCTATAGGAGGACTGCCATCCCAAGACTGGTAAACGCTTCACGTCGTTCATACAGGTACATCGCTCGCTCGATGCGCGTCGGTCGGTGTGGGATCGATCCCCGTCGGTGGACCCATTGGGCTATTTCTCGTTCCAGCCAGTGCACCACGACAAGTATACCAAAGTTTGATTATTAATGCAAAACGTGTCTTAATAAACAGTTTACTCGAAACTTTATTTTTCGGAGGACGCTAATCATTCAGGTGGCGGGACATACCCCAGTGATAAAGCTATTTCTCGTTCCAGCCTGTGCACCACGACTGGTATATCAAAGGCCGTGGTGTGTGTTATGCTGTCTGTGGGATAGTGCATATAAAAGAAAACTTGCTACTAATGGAAAAATCTAGCGGTTTTCCTCTCTGTGATTGTGTCAAAATGACCATATGTTTAGCATCCAATAGCCGATAATTAATACATGAATGTGATCTAGTGGTGTCGTTAAACAAAACAAACAAAAATTAAACATGACATCATTGGAAGTAAGTTTGATAGAGCACGTTAACTATAACAAATGTTTACCTCTTAATCAGAATTAGACTTATACCTAAATATATTTGTCATTGTCTCCATTTTATTAATACTATGTGTGCTTCAACAAAACTGATAATAATCCGTACATTTTGTAATGGCACTTCAGAAACTATAGTTCATCTCCTTTGGGAGTGAATTCCAGTCAAAACATTTTGGAATGCCTTCGTTCATCTGATACTCGATAACTGTCCACACATTTATAACTTGACGCTTGATGCTAATTAATTCTTCTTCGTTCATCTGATACTCGATAACTGTCCACACATTTATAACTTGACGCTTGATGCTAATTAATTCTTCTTCGTTCATCTGATACTCGATAACTGTCCACACATTTATAACTTGACGCTTGATGCTAATTAATTCTTCTTCGTTCATCTGATACTCGATAACAGTCTGCACATTTATAACTTGACGCTTGATGCTAATTAATTCTTCTTCGTTCATCTGATACTCGATAACTGTCCACACATTTATAACTTGACGCTTGATGCTAATTAATTCTTCTTCGTTCATCTGATACTCGATAACTGTCCACACATTTATAACTTGACGCTTGATGCTAATTAATTCTTCTTCGTTCATCTGATACTCGATAACTGTCCACACATTTATAACTTGACGCTTGATGCTAATTAATTCTTCTTCGTTCATCTGATACTCGATAACTGTCCACACATTTATAACTTGACGCTTGATGCTAATTAATTCTTCTTTGTTCATCTGATACTCGCTAACTGTCCACACATTTATAACTTGACGCTTGATGCTAATTAATTCTTCTTCGTTCATCTGATACTCGATAACTGTCCGCACATTTATAACTTGACGCTTGATGCTAATTAATTCTTCTTTGTGAAAATAATAAAACAATAACAGATGTAAATGTTTGTATCAGATTTTATTAGTTTTCAAAGTTATTTATTTACAAATGTAAAGTACCAGATACATCACCAATTTATATCAAACATTTCAAATATGTTCTAAAATCAAGATATATAATTGAAAATAATAAAACAATAACAGATGTAAATGTTTGTATCAGATTTTATTAGTTTTCAAAGTTATTTATTTACAAATGTAAAGTACCAGATACATCATCAATTTATATCAAACATTTCAAATATGTTCTAAAATCAAGATATATAATTGAACCAACCACCCATCATAGTAAATGGATTAAGTGGGTTTAATTTCAAAGTGGGCTTTGTATCAAAATTTATATAATATGTAGCCAGGCAATATTTGGACAACATTTTATAGGAATGTGTGTGTGTGTGTGTGTGTGTGTGTGTGTGTGTGTGTGTGTGTGTGTGTGTGTGTGTATGTGTATGTGTGTGTGTGTATTTCTGTTGCCATTTACATTCTAGATATACAACCCAATTATAATGTTGGGTTGTTTTGTTGTGTGTGTTTTTTCCTCTTTTTTTTTTTGGGGGGGGGGGGATATAATGAAATGTAATATGTGTGTGTATATATGAATGTATGTGTACCGCTATGTGTATATGGATGGATGCGTCTGAACATGTATGTGTTTGTCGGTGTACAGCAATTATGCAACTAATTGTGGTTTGGGGTTATGTTTGTATTATATTGTTGGCTTTTATTATTAAATTATTTATATTTTTTCTTGTTAAGAGTTTAATCAGTTTAGATTATGGAATACTCTGATGCATTTGATTAAAATAGCTATACATTTACCAACAATATTTTAACAATGATAGTACAAAAAGTAAGATGCCGAGGTAAAAATTTAGTGCCCCCACCCTGAATAGTTGCAGGTGATGACATTGTATTAAACAATGCATGGACATCTTATGTCATGTCAGGTATACATGTACTTCAAAAACGGGTTTTGGAGCTTGGACAATGGTAATACTTATTGTGAAAGATTAATCATTGGCGTAGGATGCGCGGGGAGGGGCGGGGGGTGTGCTCCCCTCCCACCCCCACTTTGCAGTTGCAGCCATGTTTTTATACATTTTATATGTCTTTGTGTGTGTGATAATATCATATCTTACATTTTCAATGCAATCAAAGTATGTGATATTTTTTCAGATCACATACTTTAAGAATTTGGTAACTATGCATATTAGATGTAAATTAGTTGAGGTGTCGGCACTGGGTTTATTGACATTTAAGCAAACGTACTCGGGTGACACTCCATGATTGACATATGCATTCATAGTCATCAAATAAAAACATTTCAATGACAATTTGACACTAAAAGCTGTCCAGCGTTCAGAAAACAAAAAACGTTAGCCATAACTTTATTTTGATGTAAGGACACCCAAAATGACGTCATTCGTGTTTGATGTCATTTCCATTCAAAAATACACCGCGCCACATATTCGTACGTCATTTGAATATTTAGTAATAGCGGACTGGAATTAAAGTTGCGTGTACAGTTTACAAAAACACGTTGTATTAAGCTTGAGCTTATATGATAAAGAGAGAGAGAGAGAGAGAGAGAGAGAGAGAGAGAGAGAGAGAGAGAGAGAGAGAGAGAGAGAGAGAGAGAGAGAGAGAGAGAGAGAGAGAGAGAGTTTTTCGGTATCGTCAATATCATATATTAGGAAAAACAATCTGGTAATGACCTCTATATACCCTTCCTAAACCTGTGACGTTGTTGCCACTGTATTCAGCATCTTCACAGTTCAATGTATAGATATGTATGGAAAAAAACAAACAAGAAATTATAATACATTCTGTTCAGTATTATAAATCGCTACCCAATGTCAAACCATTAAACAGTAGTTGCTAATCATATTGGTAAATAAAATTTTGAAAAGAAAAATATTACCGGTGTCTGCAATCGGTGCTAACACGGGTAATAAACAATTGGTTGCACGACGGTTGTGTGTGTGTGTGTTTCTGTGTGTGTGCGTGCGTGTTTATATGTTTTGTGTTTGTGTGTGTCTGGGGCTGTGTGTGCTTGTATGTCTGTGTGAGTGTGTGTGTGCGAGTGTGCGTAGTGTGTGTGTGTGTGTGTGTGTGTGTGTGCGTGCGTTTGTTCATATCGATAAAACCCAAAAACAAATTACAGGTGTGCGACAATTATGCTTTTTCTTCTCATTATTAAAATTTATTCCTGTTACTGAATTTTATTATACATTTTAATTGTATTTTTTTAAGTCCTTTACACTTTGTTTTAATTCAACACTTGATTTTTTTATATTAATGTTGTTAAACATGTGTTCATCATTATTTCATTCTTTTTCTCTTTTTTTTTTCTTTTTTTTTGTAGTGTCTATATTATAATTAAAACAATCATTTCCAAGTTTCACAATATTTAACACTAGGAATGTTAGATCATCATGCAGTATTATTATTTGAATATGTACGGATATCAAGGAAATGTTATGGAATTTAATCACTGGCGTAGGAGTTGGGGGGTGGGGTGGGGTGTCCGACTTCTGGTCCATGAGAAGAGAATGGCCGAGTTGTGTTGTTTCTGATCTATTAATTATTACACTCGTTTATAAAAAGATATCACACAATTGTGTGTGTCTGACTGAGAAACATGCCGTTTGTAGATGGTAAGTAAACAAAATGTACACAACAGTATTGTGTCCAAACATTAACAATGTCGACTATCATTTTGACAAAAACAGCATGGCTGTCGTGGATATTAAAACATGACACGATCGCAAACTTGCAACACCACGTGGAAATAGTAGCTTTATGGAAATTCTGTTTTTTGTAGCACTTGGAAGTAGTCGTGACGTAGATGACAAGGAATCTGGGGCAAAGATTTTTTAAACTAAACACTATTATTAAAGATATTTAGTAGCTAACATGTTTTTTGTTTTGTTTTTTGTGGACAATGAAGGATAATATGTCTCATGGGGACTTTGTGACAAAATACATGCTATTTAATACGTACTGGTTACACTTAATGGCTACCTTGTAAATTAGAAACCAGGCAATGGGGACAACCGCTTTTTGACCATCTTCTCAGGGAAATATTACAAGAAAATGCCAGAAATATAATTTATAATATCAAACAAGTGTAGATATTATAATGAATTGTTTGTTTATTAAGATGACACAAACACAAATATTACTTGAATATTTTTGTTTTACCGAGTTATTCAGCACTAAAGTCAGGAGATGCCAATTTGCTCTGTTACTGCAGAATGACTCGGGCGGTGTTGTCGATTTACGTAACATTTATCAATATTATATGTTATTTCTATGCATTACATGGACCTGAAAAGGTGGGGGGGGGGGAGGTTGGAAATGCACGGTCGATCCAGGATCGATCCCCATCGGCGGGCTCGTTCCAGTCAGCGTATATAAAAGGCCATGGTACGTGATATCCTGTCTGTGGGATTGTGCATGCAAACGATTCCTTGCTAAACAAAAAATGTATCGGGTTTCCAAGGCGCGCGTGCAGGGATTTTAGCGGGGTTGAGGGTAATAGACTATTTTTAGCAAAGTTTATATGGGATCATGCTTCCCCAGAGAATATATTTCAATTTCTATTTTGGGCTTGGGTAGGGAGGGGTTTCGACCCGCAATATCTTCCCCCGTCACATGCACCCGTTTCCTTTCTAAAACTATATGTCGAAATTATCAAATGTTTGACATTCAATAGCCGGTCATTAATAAATCAATATGCCTTCACACTGATGCTGTTAAACAAAAGAAACTAACTGTCCACACTTTCCATAGGAAAGAATATTGTATTTGAATTTGTTGATTATAACACACGTAAAATTAGTAAGTGCAAACATTCAATGTCTATTTTAGTATATTTTATTTTAAAATATGAACACGATCAATATTTTATACAAATTAAACTTCTACTAACACTAAGTTCTACTAACACTTTATACAATATTAATTATGGAATCAGGGCCGTATCCTCCGGGGGGGGGTGGGCGGAGGGGGGCAGGGCATGCCCCCATGAGAAGCTAACCTTTTTTACTCCAGAAAATAGCATACACATCTTAGGGTTTAATTTGTGTAGTGTTTCTCCATTGTTTATAAAAAGTAGTCCCCCCACCCCATCTCAGTTTTTAATTTGTAACGCAGCCCAGACTGTTTCATTTCATTTTCGTTTATAAAAAGGCTCAGCACGCTGTCCCCACCTCAGCTATCTGTGATGTCTAGAACAGAGTTTTAGTTGGTTATCAAAGGGAGAGGGTAAGTGGCCTTACACTTACCCACTGGAAAACTCGCTCTGGGTTGGAGCGGTAATGTCGTTGACTAATACACCACCGAGGCGGTGCACAAGATGTGGTTTGTGCTTTGCCGACCAATGGCGGCATAGGTTTTAACGAGCGTAACACGATCTCCGTTGATAGTGAACCCGAGTTTTTTTAAAAGTGAATTTGCTTGTATTTCATATTTGTACATGATGTTATAATATGGTAACCAGAGACTAAGCTTTAACTTGCGGTACCTTCTAACGGTATATCGGCCAGAAGTAAACAAGTCAATAACATATAACGATCTACTTTCGGTAACAAGACATGTTTTATTTAACGACGCACTCAACGCATTTTATTTACAGTTATATGGCGTCAGATATGGTTAAGGACCACACAGATACTGAGAGAGAAAACCCGCTGTCGCCACTTCATGGGCTACTCTTGCCGATTAGCAGCAATGGATCTTTTCTATGCACCATCCCACAGACAAGGTAGTACATACCACGGCATTTAATATACCAGTCGTGGTGCACTGGGTGGAACGAGAAATAGCCCAATGGGTCCACCGACGGGGATCGATTCCGCACCGACCGCGCATCGAGCGAATGCTGTACCACTAGGCTCCGTTTCGCCCCCTTTCGGTAACGGTACACGGAAATATTTGACATGTTGTCGCGTAGCCACGTCGGGTCAGGTAGCTCGAATGTCCCAGTTTATATACAAAGATCAGGTTGACTTTTGTGTGTATCTGGGTCAGTATAGTGAATAATGTAATCGGAATAAACACTGTTTTACAAAGTAACTAAAAGGACTTCTACTACTTAATCTGTATATTTCGTATGTGTATTTTAATCTGCAGTACCTTCTAACAGCCCGTCGGCAGGCAGTAAACAAATCAACAGTGTAAAGATCTAGTTGAGTAAACTGTACAATGACATATTTCACGCATGCATTTGTCACGTTAGTCGTCAGGTAAATTTCGTGTCTGGGTCAGTGTATTGAATAGCGCTAGATACGATACATCGACTGCCAAGTGATATGTACGTTGTGGATTGTCGCTATGTATTATGTCACTCCAACACAATACACTTTAGAAAGATGGAATGAATACATATAGTTTGATTTAAATAAAGAGAACGTTTTAAACTAACAGCATTTTATGTAGTCGATAATATATATAAAAAATATAGCAGTTAAAATTATGTTCCGGCCTATTGAACCGGTGTAAACGGAATGCAAGTCCGTAGGAATAGTTGTCTGGCCGGACTTAGTCTCCTAGGAATGCAGGTCCTAGGACTAATATACTTACAAATGCAAGTCCTAAGCCTTACGTTCCTTAGGAATACTGGTCTAACTGCCAGGATATTAAGTCC
Organism: Gigantopelta aegis; assembly: GCF_016097555.1. Classification (NCBI taxonomy): domain Eukaryota; kingdom Metazoa; phylum Mollusca; class Gastropoda; order Neomphalida; family Peltospiridae; genus Gigantopelta; species Gigantopelta aegis. Next base: position 9,808,951 of record NC_054705.1, read on the forward strand.
GGGTCGGACTTGCATTCCTGGATAATAAAAATTTAAGTCCGGTGGTACATATAAAAAATAAATTATAAATGTAAACAAAATGAAAAGCAGTTTCCTTTCTGGTTTATTTAATTAACTACTGGCGCCTCTCTTTATTTAAATATTTTCTATTTATTCCAGTATTTTCCATTTATATCATTGCAAGAGTATGTACACATTTTGTTGACCTTATTACACGAGCAGAACCAAAGTCTTTGTTCATTGCGTGTTGTTCCAACTAATAAATGTTTAAACTTTTAAAAGTAACTCGAAAAGATTTTCCATAATTCGAAGCATGTATTAGTACTCGCAGATAAGTATAACTTATACCTGCGTGTACGTATGGTGTGGGGTGGGGTGGTGTGGTCTAAACACCCCTCTTCAAAACAAATTTCTACCTGCCACAGTCTAGACTCACCCCCCCCCCCCTCCCCCCTGCATAATTTACTGAACATGTGCCTGCTTTGTCAATTTTACTCATTTTCAAAAATTAATTTGGTCTAATATATGACATATCAGACTCTGGACTCTATGATATCTTAGTCCCAACCATACCATCGATAACAAATTATGTTAAATGGTTATCATTAAGGTTTAGCAATGAATAGAAATAGTGGGTTTTAGCAGCTCAATGGGCCACTACACCGACTAAGACAAAACAGTAACCCAGGAACAATTATCATACTGTCAATAATATGCACACACAATTTACAAAGATATTTTTAAACAGACTAACTATTCATGACACTTTTACACCTGACAGTTTTGGTCACAATAGGCATTCAGGCTCCCTTTTTGGGAGTAGGGGTGGGGTGGGTGTAGCCTGATTTTTATTGCCCGAATGAAACGAAAATGTCCGAATCTGTAATACAACTTATATTTATTACTACCAAGACCCTGTTTGGATTCCAAACAAATCAGTCTACATTTTTACATGGATTACAACTAATATTGTGAGTAGAATGATGGAAATACATGGTGAACATTTCAGGCCAGCTCATTTTGCCCGAAAGTGTCCAGTGACACCCCCCCCCCCCCCCGACTCCACCTCCACCCAGTCTCGAACGCTTATGATGTTCCTAACGGCCAGGTATAACAATACAGAGACCCTTTCCCCAACTCGTCTCTTATGCTTATGATGGTCAAAACTGCCATAAGACAGTCAGTGATAATTAATTTCAAATGGTTTGATGCTATTTTCAATTGTTCATCAGTAAAAGTTAATTTTTCATGCTTATTATTCCTGTTCTTTTTATATTGTAGTAGGGCCTAACTGGTCGTTATAGTGCTAGTTATTAGTACTAACTGCTAGAACTAAGTACAGTTTTCAAAGTTTTATTTCAGGGATTTTCAGGAATCATATATATATATGTAATAAGCAAAATATCGGAAATAAATTCCAGAGGACTAGGATACTAGGACTGAAAGTCATGTGGACCAGGAGTACCAGGACTAGGATTCCGAGGAATGGAAGTCCGATCGGACAAAGATTAAGAAAATCACAAACAATCAGATTGTGATTTACCGTCAAAATATAAACTTATACAACATATTATTAAAAATGATGTTGCTATATACAGAAAATGTATTTTGCTGTCCGCCAAATGTTAAGTTTTTGGAGTTACCAGTTTTCATATTCGCCATATATATATATATATATATATATATATATATATATATATATATATATATATAAAACAAATTTGGGCTACATATTGTTTTTTAGATATACATTTCTACGTGTTGTACACATGAACACATTGCCTACTTTACATCTGTAGTTGCATTATATACTTTTGACAAAAAGCAAGATATTCGTCCTACTTCAATATGCTGACAAAAATGTAAGACGATTACAAAAATTCACTCACGTATCTGATCAAAACGTCTATGACGTAAAACAATAATTGAGTTGATACTCAAACCTAAAAATAATATTTTGACATAGAGATTTGAACCCACAATAATCTTAAGAGACTCGTATACTTATCCATCACACTACGAGGGAAAGCTGCCAAAATCTCACTTTTTTCCTCGTGTCTTTCTGGCAGCTCGTTGCAATTGCAGAGTATAACAAACGGACATCTAATTCGCCGCACTTGTATTTCTGTCACTGCTGTAGAAGGAATTTAAGTCCGGTAGGAATACAAGTCCTAGGATGAAAACAACTTAAAAATAAATCAGGTATGACAGTCCGGGTAGGACTATGGTTCCTAAGCTATGGAATGAATGAATGAATGTTTAACGACACCCCAGCACGAAAAATACATCGGCTATTGGGTGTCAAACTATGGTAATGCAAATAAATAAAGTGATGATCAACATCAATATAAAAATTCAAGGTTTAAACAAGAACAGTGTAAAGAACTGCAAAAACACAAATATCACAGAATTTTACGGACACCGAATTTTACTCTAAACTTCAATTTGTGCTGTATTGGCCATTCTCAAAGAGAATGTTACACCCCTGCACCACGGTGAGGTTACAGCACTCGCAGGGGCCTAAGCTATGGAGGTTCGATAGGACTACTGTTCGTAGGAACCGAGGTCCTACAGACCTCGGTTCCTACGGACCTGCGATCCTTTTACACCCGGACTTACTGGCTTAGGCGGAGTGATATTACTAAAGTAGTCAAACAGTGGTACGAGTGTCCATATAGGGAATATTTCCGAGAACAGGCGATGGGCGTTATAAGCAGAATAAAGAGGATTTCGGAGAATAGAGAAAAACAGAAATGACTATTACTACTTTAGCAGAGGGTAAACGTGACAGACTGTTTTTATTTGTTGGATAGAAGTTTTACTTGTTTTAAACACGAAGACGTGTGGTATGGTGGTTACTGTACAGGCGTGACGTTCACACACATCACTCGCCATGAACGGACCACTGGAAATAAGGTAACTCGTTTCTAAACAATTTCGATTGTTTATTTATTTTGGTTCATTTCAATGCGATAGTGTATCACAGGCCTGTAATAACGATGTATATACAGTGTGGGGGTGCAGTGAAGGCCATAACCGGCATCTGTCGTTGATATCTAGGGAATTTTATCGCGTATGAAAAGTAATTTACATATTTTATTATTGAAAACCTCTTAGATATTATATTTGATTTACGCTACATGTATCTGAATGTTTCATTGTATGCAAAGTATTGTGTAAGGCACATTTGAAAATAGATACACATCAAAGTATTGTGTAAGGCACATTTGAAAATAGATACACATCAAAGTATCGTGTAAGGCACATTTGAAAATAGATACACATCAAAGTATTGTGTAAGGCACATTTTAAAATAGATACACATCAAAGTATTGTGTAAGGCACATTTTAAAATAGATACACATCAAAGTATTGTGTAAGGCACATTTTAAAATAGATACACATCAAAGTATTACTACCCTCCTTAATTTCAGTGTTGCTGTAATACAAATATGTGTTTACATGATATGTTGGTATTTATTGATAATATATTGCCTTAAAATGCAATTGCATGCCTGTCTGTTCTTAATTCAGACAGAAAGGTGACACGCTGTGAACTACAGATAACATACGGTGCATTGTAATGTTCTCAATAACGCCAGGTGACACGCTGTGAACTACAGATAACATACGGTGCATTGTAATGTTCTCAATAACGTCAGGTGACACGCTGTGAACTACAGATAACATACGGTGCATTGTAATGTTCTCAATAACGCCAGGTGACACGCTGTGAACTACAGATAACATACGGTGCATTGTAATGTTCTCAATAACGTCAGGTGACACGCTGTGAACTACAGATAACATACGGTGCATTGTAATGTTCTCAATAACGCCAGGTGACACGCTGTGAACTGCAGATAACATACGGTGCATTGTAATGTTCTCAATAACGTCAGGTGACACACTGTGAACTGCAGATAACATACGGTGCGTTGTAATGTTCTCAATAACGCCAGGTGACACACTGTGAACTACAGATAACATACGCTGCGTTGTAATATTCTCAATAACGCCAGGTGACACACTGTGAACTACAGATAACATACGCTGCGTTGTAATATTCTCAATAACGCCAGGTGACACACTGTGAACTACAGATAACATACGCTGCGTTGTAGTGTTCTCAATAACGCCAGGTGACACACTGTGAACTACAGATAACATACGGTGCATTGTAATGTTCTCAATAACGCCAGGTGACACACTGTGAACTACAGATAACATACGGTGCATTGTAATGTTCTCAATAACGCCAGGTGACACACCGTGAACTACAGATAACATACGCTGCGTATAACATACGCTGCGTTGTAATGTTCTCAATAACGCCAGGTGAGACACCGTGAACTACAGATAACATACGCTGCGTTGTAATATTCTCAATAACGCCAGGTGACACACCGTGAACTATAGATAACATACGCTGCGTTGTAATATTCTCAATAACGCCAGGTGACACACCGTGAACTACAGATAACATACGGTGCGTTGTAATATTCTCAATAACGTCAGGTGACACGCTGTGAACTACAGATAACATACGGTGCATTGTAATGTTCTCAATAACGCCAGGTGACACACTGTGAACTACAGATAACATACGGTGCATTGTAATGTTCTCAATACCGCCAGGTGACACACCGTGAACTACAGATAACATACGCTGCGTTGTAATGTTCTCAATAACGCCAGGTGACACACCGTGAACTACAGATAACATACGCTGCGTTGTAATATTCTCAACAGCGCCAGGTGACACACTGTGAACTACAGATCGTCAACAATGTCTGTTATGTTTATAAAGTGGTGTGTTCGGCTACCACTAAATGTTTAAATTAGACATGCTGATCTCAGAGCAGAGTACAAGTCTAGTAATCGTCAACAATGTCTGTTATGTTTATAAAGTGGTGTGTTCGGCTACCACTAAATGTTTAAATTAGACATGCTGATCTCAGGGAAGAGTACAAGTCTAGTAATCGTCAACAATGTCTGCCATATTTACTTAGTGGCGTGTTCGGCTACCACTAAAACACATACGTTATACGTGTAAGTATTAGTATGTACTGTGACAAATAAAAGTGCATTAACATTGTTTTAAAAGATATAGAAAAGGGAACATGTTTACACTAAAATTATAGAAATAAATACATTCATATATCATCCATTAAAGGCTTTTGTATGAGATATCGCTGACAGTATACTTGGCGATATCTCCTGGTATATTCTCCTAGGAGATATAACTTCTTATAATCTTGATTGGTCAAATTTTAATCACACGACATTATTTTGTTACGTCACTGTACATGTTTCAGCGCTAAACATATATTAGTGAAGTCACGCCACTGTCGTTCTGCTAGTTAACAAGTCTACCGCTGCCAAATATAGTGAAATTCAACCCACATTACTGATATTGTCTTCACGTGTCGCAAATGAAAAGAATGATAATGGATGATAAAAAGAATATCCCCCTCGTGTCTTGTGATATGATAATTTATCAGCACTCTTTGATAAAAGTATAAAAACCTCGGTAAGCCTCGGGCTGATACATTATAATATCACAAGACACTCGGGGAGTATCCTCTATTTACATAAAGCCAGAACAGTTATTACTATGTGGCCTATACAACTGCAGATATGTCATTTCAGAAACATGCTTTATATCTATTACTGATAAGCCGTATACGATCTATTTCCAAGAATAGATAAACATGTATGAGAGCAGGTAAAGTAGTTGGGAAGGGTAATATGGAACACTTCTGAGAATGGCCACATTTCAAGCAGAATATACGTTTTGAAGAATAGACAAAATCTATGAGCGTAGATAAACTGGTTGGGAAGCCAAATATGGAACATTTTTGTGAATGGCCACACGATACGAAGAATATAATGTTTGAAAAATAACTGACGGCTGTTCTACAGTTGATTACATTGGAGAGGGCGAGGAGGTGGTGTGATGTAATGTTTTATTATACGAAAAACAATGTGTAATTTTACTGGTGTGGTGATTTACTAGATGTAGATATATAATTTTGTTATTTACTGGTGTGGTGGTGCGGTGATTTACTATATGATGATATATAATTGTGTTATTTTTGGTGAGCTGATTTAGCATATGTAGCTCAGTAATTGTGTTACTCGGACTGGTGTGGTGATTCGCTGTATCGAGATATATCGGTGTGCCGTTTACTGTATGGGATTTATAATTGTTCTAACTAGTGCACCACAATGCGATATAAAGTGCCGTATGTATATATAATTGCGCTATTTACTGTATATAGATATATAATTGTGCTATATACTGGATCCCTTTACTGCATGTAGATATATAATTGTGCTATTTACTGTATGTAGATATATGATTGTGCTGTTTACAGTATGTATCAATATAATTGTGCTATTTACTGTATGATTAAATAATTAATTGTGCTATAGTGGTGTCTTTTACTGTATGTAGATTTATAATTTTGTGTTTTTAGCTAGTCGGTGGTTTACTAAATGTTGTTTGTACTATTTACTGGTGCAGACGTTTGATGTATGTAGATATTTAATAGTGCATTTTAAAATGTGGTATTACTACTATGTACTACTACTATTACTACTATTACTACCAATACTACTACTACTACTACTACTAATACTACTACTTACTACTGTATTATTTACTATATGTAGATATTTATTTTATTATTAATATTTTAGCGTTGATATTCCGAATGAGCAAAGTATTCAAGTTTTGTTTTGTGTAAGAACCCCACTAGAGTACATTCATTTATTAATCATCGGCTATTGGATGTCAAATATTTGGTAATTTTTACATATAGTCTTAGAGAGGAAACCCGCTATAGTTTTCCATTAGCAGTAAGGGATCTGTTATATGCACCATCACATAGACAGGATAGCAGATTTAATATCCCAATGGGTCCACCGATGGGGATCGATCCTAGACAAACTGCACATATGCGAGCGCTTTCCAACTGGGCAACGTCTCGCCCCCAGCAACGTATTAATTTATCAATTGCAACACATTAAAATCTGAGGTTATGCTTATGTAGTTATATCCCTGGGAACACAATTTGATTATTTCCATTGGACTAATACATCGACGTATTTATTAACTGAATATATTCTTGGCCTAGACTCTGACAGGAGTGTCTTGTTAACATTCATCAATATTTTCCAGTATACTCCAGTACAATCGATCGAACGCAGGTATCTCGTTTAGCAGGTATCTCGTTTAGCGGGTATCTCGTTTAGCAGATATCTCGTTTAGCAGGTATTTCGTTTAGCAGACATCTCGTTTAGTGGGTATCTCGTTTATCAGACATCTCGTTTAGCGGGTATCTCGTTTAGCAGATATCCCGTTTAGCGGGTATTTCGTTTAGCAGATATCTCGTTTAGCTGGTATCCCGTTTAGCGGATATCTCGTTTAGCAGGTATCTCGTTTAGCAGACATCTCGTTTAGCAGATATCTCGTTTAGCAGCTATCTCGTTTAGCAGATATCTCCTATATAACACTCTTGACGGACCTGGCAGCTGTGGTGGCAGGAATAATGTCGGATGCCAAAGGTGGGGCAGGATATATCCACATTTCGCGAACACCTGATAACACCATTGTTTTGACAGTGATTCACGAGTATATGTCATCACAGCTGTACTTATTCCATTAAGCTCCGTCTTATACTAGTTTTGTTCAGTAAAGAGTGGCTGTCCTCCTATAGACGAGGCGCTAGATAGAGATTTGTGGAATCAACCACTAGTTTGTAGAGGTGTGCGGTATTACCGGTATACCGCTATTGTTTTTCTGTCGTGGTACGTACCGGTACGTTTTGTACTGTGCCGGTACACTTCGGGACTTTCCGTGCACGATAACTTTACGGAAATTCCCGAGAAAACAATTATCAGTGTCGTGAAACAAAATACATAATTTCGAGAAATTATTTAGAAAGCAAAATAGTAAATATCCAATGTTAATGATTGTTCGTGTTCCATTAACAAATCTTTGAAAAAATAACGGAATTTGCCAAAGTATCTAGAATTTCAAACCATTGCCACAAAGTTACAAAAACATGGTAGATGACGAATTTGTTGTTGTTCGCAACACACACGTGTGTCTACATTTCAATATTACCTGTCTGCGATATTTGTATTTTTGCACAGTTCTTTACACTGTTTTTATTTGACTATTGAATTTTTATATTGATGTGGTTCACCATTTAATCTTTTGCATTTACCATAGTTTGACACCCAATAACCGATGTATTTTTCGTGCTGGGCTGTCGTTAAACATTCATTCATTCATTCATTCATTCTCACACGTGTGCGAAATCGGACATTTTCAGAATTTGCTCTGTTGTTCGCCAAAGTTGCAAATAATAAACATTGGTAAAATAATTTTCGCTGTGGGAAAACAAAAATTGAAAAGGTTTTTAATGTCAATTTGTAGAACCAAATATATTTTCAACCATTTTTGTTCGATCGATCTGCATCGCAGTGTGAATAAGCGCCATTTGCATGTCCGCGTGACCACTCTACTATTCAGTAGTTAGCTGTCGTAAATCAAGAAAATGCGATCAAATAATATGAAATACTATTTAAGACATGTCACATTGTTGATACTAAATGTTTGGTTACTAGCTACAATAAGTTTTACTTTGTATTAGTCATGTTTCCAGCCTTTTGTCGTATCAGATAATGTGGTAAAATCTAGGTCAAGTGGTTGAGTTCATTTCCATAAAGTGGGTGCGTTGGTGAGGATTAAACATTGTTTCTGATGATGATGATAACTAGTTTAACGTGCCCATATACCACTAGGGTTTCGAACACGCCCATCCCGAGTCCGACCTCCGATAAGATGTTGAAAATGGGCAGAATTTTGAAAATAGCAATTAGTAAAAACGTTAATAGAATAAATAAAAAAAGAAAAAGGTTACAAGCCAAAAATAAAAAAGAATTGACTGCTCGGCCGAATATTTATATAATTTGGAGCATTTTAGAAGGACAGTCCAAAATTAAATAAGAGAAAGAAGAGAGGATCGGACTATTTAATAATATTACAAAAAAGAAGTAATTTCGACATAAAATTTTGAACGCAGATCTAAACGTTTAAAGTCCGATCGATATGTCCACGCGAGTGGCCTCGTTAAGGCCGTTTGGGTGCACAGCTTAAAGGGACGAGATCGGTTGCATCCCGTCAAGAAAAGTATTAGATTGACAGTCGATAGACGTTGAAGGTGTAGTGCTGTGCTGAAATACAGATCTTGAGAAGCCGGATCCGTCTGAACAGTAGAGTATCAGACTAGGGTATAGTCCAGTCGTCATGGGTTGGTATAGTGGTGCGGACGGGCCCGACTCCGGAGGATACGAGATGGTATCATTATAAAGCAATGTAAAGTCTAGAAAAAGAGTAGTAGGGGCCGACCCCGCTTCCTATTTCTTCTTAGAGTGGGGCGGTCAATCTTCCAGTGCTGGTAGGACAGGCTCGGACATGTAGAGACTAAACGCGAACAACCGTGGCGTTCTGCAGAATGGTCGTCATACGAGTCACGAAAAAACAAGTCAACATAGTCAGACGGAGAAATGACGTGGAGGCGAGGAATCTCGCTGAAAAAGAATCCAACCTGGTGGTGCAGACTGTCGAAACGAGAAGCGTTCCAGCGTTCAATCAGTTCCAATGGCCGCATACATCCCAGTAGAAAACTTCATTTCGCTGACAAAAACAACGAAATGAAGGACCCCCAAGTCGAGCACACGAAAGCACGTGCAGTGTGCACAAGCGAAACAAACACGTCTTACTGCGTGGAGCTCCAGACTGGGAATGTTGTTTCTGACATACTTGTATATACAATCGTTATTAATTAAAATTTTCAATGTTTACATATTTTATTTTAAACATATTATAATTTATTTATGCTATGTTTACTGATATATTATCACCGACATGATACACACCTCAGCTCCGTGCGGAAAACAAAAATGTCTTGGAGCACGTTGGCATAAACAAAAAGAGGTGTTGTTAGGGTTTTGTTTATTTAACGACACCACTAGAACATATTGATTTATTAATCATCGGCTATTGGATGTTAAACATTTGGTCATTTTTACATATAATCTTAAGAGAGGAAAAACCCGTACATATTTCAATTAGTAGCAAGGGATATTTTGTATGCACCATCCCACAGACAGGATGCATGGTACATACCAAGGCCTTTGATATGCCAGTCGTGGCGCACTGGTTGGAACGCGATATAGCCCAATGGGCACTCCGACGAGGATCGATCCCAAACCGTGTGTGAGTGAGTGAGGGAGTGTGTATCACTGTGCGTGTGTGTGTGTGTGTGCGTGTGTGAGTGAGTGAGGAGTGTGTATCACTGTGTGTGTGTGTGTGTGTATGTATGTGTGTGTGTGTGTGTGTGTGTGCGTGTGGTTATAGCTTACTCCTTAATATTGATTCATATTTAAATATATGAAAACATTAGTTTAGCTTCTCGAAATTTTAGGTTTTGACGGAAGAGTTGGACGCAATTAATAAATGCTGCGACGACTTGCAATCACAAGTTGAAGCTGGGTGTTGAAAGATTCATTCCATGATGGCTGATAGCTCATTTGTCCCAATTCTCGAAATAAGAGATGAGTTCGTGACCTGTGAGATTTGTCTGGAATATTTCAACGATAAAGAGAAATGTCCGCGCATTCTCCCGTGTCACCACTCATTCTGTTGTCAGTGTCTCATTTCTCTCTTAGAAAACTCACAACAAGGAGTTACTTGTCCGAACTGTTGACATGTGTGGCCTGTTCGCAATTCAATCGAGGCGACATTTCCACAAAACAAGGTACTGAGCAATTTAGTTGAATATATCATGTTGAAAAATAAATCCGGCGAGATAAGCGGTCATGAGTGTACCACAAATTCCAAAGCAACAGTGCGCTGCTTGGATTGTCTCCAGTATATGTGTGAAGGATGTACAGCGTGTCACCGAAAATTTACAAAGGGACACAAAACAGTTCTTATAACATAACTGGTGAACATGCGTTCTTGTCTCCCATAGAGACCACGAGATTTGTAATCTGAAAGATGAATATAATGAGAAAAAAGAATTAATCAGAGCTGGTTTGAAAGATTTACAGACATCAGAAGAAAAACTCAGAATATATTCAGAGAACTTAGCAGTAGATAATCAAACACTAGCTGCGACAGAACAGAATCTTTTGAACGACATTGATGAATCGAGTAACAAAATCATTGCCAAAGTTAAGGAAATTGCAACAAGGCTAAACGAAGATGCTATTTCTAAGGCAGCCAAACAAAAATCACAGAGGACCGAGCAAATGGAGTTGATTACACAATCGGAAGCCCTCAAGTCAGAGTATATACTGCATTACCAACTGGCTCTGCAGTTTGCTCGACAAGTAGAATTCATTGAAATGACTCAGGTTCTTGAAAAGGAAACGAGGGATCTGGTAAACACTCCAGAACTACCTGAACTGGAGAAGGACAAAATTAACGCAAATCTGACGTTCGTGAGCTAACAACTGAAAACATTGAAGGACCAATCGTCCTGTGTGACACGTCACTGTTCAGACCGCGTATTGAGTTTTCTAAAGCCAAGACGGAACAGGAATCTAATGCCATCACGGTTACTTTTGTTCCAAAGAAAAATAGCCACGGTGAGGATAAAACAGAGTTACCGTCTACTGTAGAAATCAAACGACGCGTTAAGTCTGTTACTGCTATTGCTGGTTGTCTTCCGTCTACTGTAGAAATCAAACAAAGCGTTAAGTCTGTTACTGCTATTGCTGGCTGTCTCCCGTCTACTGTAGAAATCAAACAAAGCATTAAGTCTGTTACTCCTATTGGTGGTTGTCTTCCGTCTACTGTAGAAATCAAACGACGCATTAAGTCTGTTACTGCTATTGCTGGTGGTCTCCCGTCTACTGTAGAAATCAAACGACACGTTAAGTCTGTTACTGCTATTGCTGGTGGTCTCCCGTCTACTGTAGAAATCAAACAAAGTCTTAAGTATGTTGCTGATATTGCTGGTTGTCTTCCGTCTACTGTAGAAATCAAACAAAGCGTTAAGTCTGTTGCTGCTATTGCTGGTTGTCTTCCGTCTACTGTAGAAATCAAACAAAGCGTTAAGTCTGTTACTGCTATTGCTGGTGGTCTCCCGTCTACTGTAGAAATCAAACAAAGCGTTAAGTCTGTTACTCCTATTGGTGGTTGTCTTCCGTCTACTGTAGAAATCAAACGACGCATTAAGTCTGTTACTGCTATTGTTGGTGGTCTCCCGTCTACTGTAGAAATCAAACAAAGCGTTAAGTCTGTTACTGCTATTGGTGCTTGTGTTCCGTCTACTGTAGAAATCAAACGACGCGTTAAGTCTGTTACTGCTATTGCTGGTGGTCTCCCGTCTACTGTAGAAATCAAACAAAGCCTTAAGTATGTTGCTGATATTGCTGGTTGTCTTCCGTCTACTGTAGAAATCAAACAAAGCGTTAAGTCTGTTGCTGCTATTGCTGGTTGTCTTCCGTCTACTGTAGAAATCAAACAAAGCGTTAAGTCTGTTACTGCTATTGCTGGTTGTCTTCCGTCTACTGTAGAAATCAAACGACGCGTTAAGTCTGTTACTGCTATTGCTGGTGGTCTCCCGTCTACTGTAGAAATCAAACAAAGCATTAAGTCTGTTACTGCTGTTGGTGGTTGTCTTCCGTCTACTGTAGAAATCAAACGACGCGTTAAGTCTGTTACTGCTATTGCTGGTGGTCTCCCGTCTACTGTAGAAATCAAACAAAGCCTTAAGTCTGTTGCTGATATTGCTGGTTGACTTCCGTCTACTGTAGAAATCAAACAAAGCGTTAAGTCTGTTACTGCTATTGCTGGCTGTGTTCCGTCTACTGTAGAAATCAAACAAAGCGTTAAGTCTGTTACTGCTATTGCTGGCGGTCTCCCGTCTACTGTAGAAATCAAACAAAGCGTTAAGTCTGTTACTCCTATTGGTGGTTGTCTTCCGTCTACTGTAGAAATCAAACGACGCGTTAAGTCTGTTACTGCTATTGCTGGTGGTCTCCCGTCTACTGTAGAAATCAAAGCGTCAAGTTTGTTGCTGCTATTGCTGGTTGTCTTCCGTCTACTGTAGAAATAAAACAAAGCGTTAAGTATGTTGCTGCTATTGCTGGTTGTCTTCCGTCTACTGTAGAAATCAGTCGGAATGTGGAAGGATGCTTGAAGTCTGTTGCTGGTATTGGTGGTTGTCTCCAGTACAAAGATGATACCACGGGTCGTCACAGAACGTCCATCAGTGTCAATGGCCACCACGTATTTGATGACAGATGTGATGTCCTCAACAAGGAACAGGGTGAATATTGTTTTCCTACGTATTACTTATAAGTATATTAAATTAGTAGTGTGTAAGTATTTACCGTGTGATGTAATTAATATATAGATGCTATTTCATGGGGGTTTCTTTCGAATACGATTTGTATGTCAACATGTGTTGTGTAAAAAGTATATTTTCACGAATTGCGAAGCAATGAATGAACATATGGTTTTCACACATCACGAGGTGACATACAAATCGTATTGGCAAAAAAAAACTAACAAAAAAACAACGTTTATGGTTTCTGTAGATCTATATATTTCATTGCCATTAAATTATGTATTACTTGCATACATGTATAATGTATTATTGATTTCTTTTGCATTCATGGTTTTAACACACATTTTGAAAAGAAAACACCGTTCTGGATCCGATTATATATACATAGGTAGTTGTGCGTGTATGTACGCACGCGCACATGCCCAATTGCGTGTGTATAGATATGAGTATCAACGACAATGGGAAAAAAAGTTCACACCCACCCCAAAAAACAAAACAAACAAAAACACAGCAACAACAACAACAACAACAACAACAATAATAATAATAATAATAATAATAATAAAATACATAAATAAATACATAATAATAATAGCCCCAAAAACATGAAAGACGGATCGTGTTTATTTTTCATAAACTGAATCACGTTATTTACCCAACATTTTTACATTAGCTTCTCAAGCAATGTTTTAAAATATGTCATGCTGTGTGCTGCGAAGTCGTTAAACATTCATTCATTCATTCACTCTTTTTAAAAATGTGATATATTTATATCATTATTTTATGGATAATTTATAACAATAATATCATTTTCTTTCTTACTGGTGAAAAACTTTAATGATAAACTCAGTTTTCGTTTTAAAGATGAGTCAACACATATGATGGCATTGTAAAGATGTACGCTGCTGTTCAAAACCCTGTTGATGAAGAGCTGGTGAGAAAAATACTCGTAAACGTTGATGGTCAGTGTAATGAATATAGAGAAATAGTTTGTAAGTACTTTATTATTCGTTATATGCTATTTTATTGAACGACACCACAAGAGAATTATTCAGTTGATAATTGATTACATTTGATCATTCTTACACATAGTCTTGAGAGGAAAGCTGCTACAGTTTTACCATTAGCAGCAAGGGGGATTATACATGTATATGCTATTTCAAACACACATGACAGTACACACCACAACCTTTTTATATGTCAGGCATGCGGAACGAGTTGAGCCTGGGAAAAACACAATGAGCCTGTCAAGAGGATTTGATTTTATGTGAACACAGATGCAGACGAAACGGCGACAGATCGGGGGAATTGAAACCGGTTCAGCTTTGCAGATCTGTCGCAACATCTACTAATAATTATAGTTTGAAAACAGAGCCATGTAGATGGAAGAAATCATTACAGAATAATTTTCTTGAAATTATTAACCAAAAGGAGGTCGACAGTATCATGCACGATATGGTGAATAGTACTCACAGTCCAAATGTCAATATTGACAATGCAGTCAATAGTATTATCAAGCGTTTCAATCAGTCGGTCAGGACGGTGTTTGGTGTCAGAACAACAGGAAACAATGAACAATATTGCAAACGGATTAGTAGTGTTCACAAACCTTGGTTTAAAAGGAATGTATTAATGCTAGAAAAACGTTCAACAGAGCCAAACATATTTATCGGTTACACAGTAGCGAAGACAATAAACAAGCTGTCATCACTGTTAACAAAAAGTACAAGAGGACGATCAGAAAGCATAGTAATGCTTATAATAAAAAGTAGAAAAGAATCTTTCAAATGTAATAAAAAGTGACCCTAAGCATATTTTAAAAATAATAAAATGTTCAAAAAAAGTATTATCTAGCCCCTCAATAGAAGAATTTTTCATTTATTTTAAGAATACCAATTGTTATAAAGATGGGGCAGATGATGATGTCGTTATCGTGGTCGAGATAGCTTCAGCAGTTGACGAAATACAGAAAACAGTAAAGCAATTGAAAAATAATAAAGCACCAGGACATGATAATGTTTTAAACGAATATATAAAAACTACGCTAAACAAACTTTTACCTGTTTAGATTTTTGTTTTGTTTAACCTAGTCCTGGATAGTGGTAAATACCCAAGTGAATGGCTAAATGGCACTATAACTACAATATATAAAAACAGCGGAGATGTACATGATGTTCAAAACTATAGACCTTTAACATTAGTATCCTGTTTTAGTAAACTATTTACAAATGTACTTAATAACAGACTAACTGCTTATGTGGATAAATACAATATTTTATCAAAAGTCCAAGCTGGCTTTGGAAAAGGTTACTCTACAAATGATCACTGGTTTCTACTTTATGCTTTAGTTGAATTATTGAGAAAAAAAGAAAGAAAGTTGTATTGTGCATTCATTGATCTTAAGAAGGCCTTCGACACTGTGTGGAGAATTGGTCTTTGGTGTAAGTTATTGAAATACAACATAAATTGGACAATGTTCAGAATAATTCATAACATGTATAGTGGTATTAAGTCATGCGTTAGGAAAGATAGTAAATTTTCAGATTTTTTTCCATGAAAAATGGGAGTGAGGCAAGGAGAAAATTTATCACCTCTTTTATTTCCGTTGTATTTAAATGATCTAGAATAATTTTTTACAACATCAACAATGTACAGGTATAACTATCAATGCATTTGATTTTGATATATATTTGAATTAACTATATTTGTTATGTTGTATGCAGATGATACTGTATTATTAGTTAGAAATGAGAATGAACTTTAAAAAAAGTATTAAATGTCTAAGCTACTTACTGTAAAACATGGCACCTGTCGATAAACACATTAAAGAGCAAGATTGTGATATTTGGTGGAACAAAGAAAGATTATAAGAAAATATTTTATTTGGATAATCAAATACTAGAAAACATCAATGAATACAAATATTTAGGTATCTGGTTTGAAAAAAGTAACAAATTTAATTTATGCAAGAAACATTTAACACAACAGGCAAAAAAAGTCATGTTTTACATTTTAAAAAAGTCAAATGAACTTTCTTTGTCGATAGAATATAGACTTCAGCTGTTTGATGCAATAGTTGTTCCTATATTACTATATGGCTGTGAAATTTGGGGATTTGAAAATATAAATATTAGAGAAAAAATTCATATTCAATTCTTACGATATTTAGCGCCTGTCAGGAAAAGTACTCCAATATATATTTTATATCGTGAATGTGGAAGAACACCTCTATCTCTGAAAATACATCTAAGAATAATTTGCTTTTGGTCACGGCTGTTAACGGCTAAAGGCCTAAAACCATCTATAAAGGCTTAATCAATATTGTATTACGATTTTATTCAATTCGGTACGCATTATAAATGGATAATTAACATCAGAGATCTATTTTACCAGCTTGGATTGAATAACGTTTAGGACCAGCAGTCATTTAAATGAGTGGAGTGGTTAAAACGAGTTGTGAAGAGAAGACTGTCTGATCAGTATCTACAAACATGGAGAAATGACATCTTTACGACCAGGAAAGGAACTACTTATAGAATATTTAACGAAAAATTGGAACTAGAATCATATTTTAATATTCTGGATAAAACAATGTACACAACATTTTTTTTTTATTTGGAATTTCAAATCACTTTTTACCAGTTGAAAAGGGGAGGTGGACAAATATTGTATATGAAAATAGAAACTGTACGCTTTGTAATAGCAATATTGTTGGAGATGAATTTCATTATCTATTTATATGCAAAAAATTTAGACAAGAAAGATTAAAATATCTTAACAAATACCATGTAAATAGACCAAATATATACGAATTCCAGCAACTCTTCAGCTCAAAACGTATTAGTGTTCTTAAAAAAATGTGTAAGTTTATATCAATTATTAACAAACAATTTTGGGCTTCTTGACTATGTGTAATTTTTACTGTTTTTAATATTTAGCTGCTCATCTGTTTGTATTGTGGTATATATGTTTCTGAAATCATCTTGACAATTTGTATGTTTATTATTATTTATGTTCCTCTGATGCCACCGAATGGGGGCCATGAGGGTAAATACAGTTCTGTTCTGTTCTGTCGACCTGCGTCTAATCGGCGACAGATCGGGGGAATTGATACCAGTTCAGCTTTGCAGATCTGTCGCAACACGTCTGCATCGATCTGCATCTGCCACACATTTTATGGAAACCAGACTTTGAAATATTCATTCATTAATTCACCTGTTAATATTTTCATGCTTATATCCAATCAAGGTTGTACTGGGCACAGACCGTATCTAGTTGGGGTCTGTCCAGATTACAGAATTTTGAAATATGCCAATGGGTCGCTATTAAAATGATAATAAAGTTATTCGTGGTTGTTATGTTACAATGTGTATTTGTCTATTTTGAAGTCATAAAACAAACTAATAAAGTGTTCTCTTTGAGGCCAGTGTCTTTTGCAGTAATGTTGAGCGGCAGCACGATTGTCCCACAGCCAAAGAAAACAAGAATGTTGTGTATAGCCTCCTGGGAGTCCTTTTAAGAAGCTAATCATTGTGAACTTTCCAAAACTGTTTTACCTTTCTTCTTATGTCAAATTAAACCGAAATTCTTTACAATGTTGTTTTTTTTTTTTTTTTTTTTTTTTTTTTTTAATGATTCATCAGTGGAGATAATGAATAAATTGCATCTACTCTAGAGTGGTGGGGGTGGTCTTTTGATAAAGCCAATCTTGCGTTCATATATGCAGTACCAAACCTGTGACCCTCAAATACCGCAGTGTTGTTACAATAGTCTAAGTGGATGTGACACTAGATGTAAACGATAAAACAAAGTCTGGTATGTGTGTGTGCGTGTCTGTGTGTGTGATTGTGTGTGTGTATGTGTATGTGTATATATGTGTGTGTATGTGTGTGTGCCTGTGTGTATGTATGTATGTATGTGTGTGCGTGTGTGTGCGTGGGGGCGTGCGTGCTCGCGCGTGTGTGTGTTTATGTGTGTGTCTGTGTATGTGTACATGGATGTATGTGTGCGCGTGCATGTGTGTATGCGTGCTTGTGTGTGTATGTGTATGTGTGCGTTGTGTTTTTGTGTGTGTGTTGTTTGTATGTGCGCGTGTATCTTTGCGTGCGCGTTAGTGCGTGTGTTTGACTTCTTTTACGAACGGACGAATGTAAATTCGGCTGATTGTCTGTTAAGATTAAAGGCTTTATCTAGCGGTTTGCCTCATTATTGAACATTAATTAACCAATTTACTAATTAAATAAGTATAATATCAAGCTGATGGTTCCAGAATGAAAATCCACTGTCCCTACAATATGGAAAAATATTTTATGTCAAATTCCTAAATGTTTAATATTCGCCCCTTTATCGGAACGCCGACGAATTGTTCCACATGTCAATTAAAAATACATCATTAAAAAACAAACAAAGACAAACAAACAAAAAACACTCCCCATCCATCCACCCCCACCTCCAAGAACAAACTTTTTTAAAAACTCCAATATTCTAGTGTGTATTGACACTTTAACTGAAGCACTTAATTTATTATTCATATTATAGATCGGTGAGACGCAGCCCAGTGGTAAAACACACGGCTGATGCGCAGTCGGTTTGTGATCGGTCCCCGTCTGTGGGCCCACTGGGTTATTTCTCGTTGCAGCCAGTGCACCACGACTGGTATACCAAAGCCTGTGGTATGTGTATTATCCTGACTGCGGGATGCTGCATATAAAAGATCCCTTGCTACTAATGGCAAAAATGTAGTGTTTCCTCTTTAACACGCTGTGTCAAAATTACCAAATGTTTGACATTCTACAGCCGATGATTAATAAATCAATGTGCTCTAGTAGTGTCATTAAACAAAACAAACTTTCTTTCATATTATACAATGATGAACATATCTATTGAATAGTGAGCTAAAGGTGTATCGTGTTGCCGCATTGATATCAGGTTTTAGAATTAGCAATGATATCAAGTTTTAGAATCAGCAATGATATCATGTTTCAGAATTAGCAATGATAACAGGTTTTAGAATTAGCAATGATATCAACTTTTAGAATTAGCAATGATATCAGGTTTAAGAATTAGCAATTATATTAGGTTTAAGAATTAGCAATGATATCACGTTTTAGAATTAGCAATGATATCACGTTTTAGAATTAGCAATGATATCACGTTTTAGAATTAGCAATGATATCAAATTTTAGAATTCTTTTTTTCTCTTTCATTTACTCGTTGTCTTTTTTGTCTTTTTTTTTTTGGTCTTTTTTTTTAAAACGTATTCTTTTCTTGCAGTGTCGACAATTGAATTTGATGACTGAGGCAGAAACAGGAAATATTGTAATATTACAGAAAGCGGTCTGCTGGTCAACACATATTCACCCAAACCTCCATTTAATCCTCTAGACGGTCTACAGATTTTTCACGGAGTTACAGACAGAATTCCTATATCAGGACTCGGATGCTGGTATTGGCAGACGAACGTAGATTGTACGGTGCTGGAAGAAGTGAAACCAAACTTTACTGCAGCACAAGTTGGTGTCTGTGTAGAAGGACATTGCGATGATGAGACACAGATTGCAAACGACAGACACGCGTGGTGTGTTGGTGTACACAGCTGTGCCACTCACAACAGTATGTGTCTAGCGGCTGTATCACGTGGAAAGTATCTGTCTGACATCCCCATAGCTACCTTTAAACGAAACACAAGTCTGAACGTCACGCTGGGGTTACTTCTTGACACAGAGAACTCCATCCTCCACGTGTTGAACATCGATACCAAGTCACTGGTTCACTCCATACCAAACATCGACACATCACAGCCACTGATGCCCAAGTTTAGTGTGTACAGTCCTATATATTTCGACGTCAAACTGAGAGTATCATCTGCCATGGATCTGTCCGGGACGGTGTGCTTGAACTTTAATTGGATATAAGCACGAAAATAAGTTAAAAAAAAAAAAAATTAAGTAAATTTTCTCATAATAAAAATTAACTGATTATATGCTGAAACAACATATCAAAATCACTGGCATTTCCGATTAGCATCAGCATTTGTTGTACTTGATGCTATTACAAGTAATATGCATTAAACATGGATCATTGCAGTCTTCAGAAATTAAAGTACTTCTTTTTCTCGTAAAAATATAATGTTATATGTATATAAAATATGTATGTGTAATACTATTTTTATAACTAGTGAAGCACAACACGAAATCGTCCTGATGAAAACACTCGTGTTTCTGATTAGTTAATTGCAGATTTGTTTTGACGATTATATAAAGGTTAAAGATAGCATACGTACCAGCAGGCGCGGATCTGCAGAGACGATAGCGGAAGTCAGAAAGCCTGCCGCCATCTTTGTTTATGTTCTTGTTGCTTTTTGTTGTTGTTTTGTTTGTTTTTAGGGGGTTTGTTAGACCGTCCATAGAACGATTATACCAAAATTAATTAATTATTATTTTATTAATATTTCAGATTGTTTAGGGGAGGGAGGTCCCATTGAGGACTTCAGTATGGCATGGGTAAGGAGGAGATGTGGTAACTGAATCAGTGCGCGAGACTAAACACCTGGGTCGACTATTAATTGAGGTTACGGAATTACTACGAGACTTACCTCCAAGGTTGTCTGCTCTTCTTTTTGTCTAGAATTATACGCAGACAGGCGCTCTAATCCCTCACGTACATATCGCTCTAGACACTGACAGTTTAATGTATATTCATCTCTAACAGTAAATACACCATGCGTCTATTTCTCGAATTACACGCAGTGGTATTTATGTGGGTCAGGATCCATGATAAAGGGTGGGACCTAGCTTAGCAGTGGCAGGATCGAATCACCTAAGTGGACCCATTCTTTGATCCTTTTCCCACTACCAACCAGCGCCTCACGACTGGTATATCGAAATGTGTGGTATGTGCTGTCATATCTGTGGGAAAATGCATGTAAAATATCACTTTCTGCTAATAGTGGGACTGGTTAGGTAAGAAATGCCATCGAATCGTGCACTTTATTGTAGAGACAGGTTATTTTGTAGGTTGGTAATGGACACCTATTTGACAAAATACATCGAAGTGCAAAATTTACTTTCACTTTGGATACATACTAGGACATCTTTTGTATCGACTATCATTCCATAAGATATTATCAGTAGTGTGAATGTTTGTCATACATAGTCGTATATAACTTGTGTTGTATATAGTATTACATACTTTGTAGTTGTGTATATTAATCATATGTTATAAAACATGTGTTGACTCTCTTTATAAATGCATAATCTATAGTTGTATATATTAAATTATTATAACTATTACACATTGTCTTTGTACTGACAAGTTATGTTTGGATATCATCAGTACTGGTAACGTTTCCGATATTTAGTGTACATAGTGAATACAATCAAACAATATTTCCTTGGTTTTTGTTTGTTTGTTGTTTTGGTGGGTTATAATTATTTGTATAACTGAAAGCTGCAGTACATAAACAAATATATAATTGTAATCGTATCTGTCAATAAAGAAGATGTCTATCAATGTTTGTTACTGTTTTTAATATTTTGACACCCACCTGTGATTCATTGTGGTGTTGCTGTGAATAGAGGTGAAGTGTGGGTGTGGGTGGTGTTTGGGCGTCGATAGAGGTGAAGGTTTGGTGTGGTTGGTGTTTGGGTGTCGATAGAGGTGAAGTGTGGGTGTTGGTGGTGTTTGGGTGTCGATAGAGGTGAAGTGTGGGTGTGGGTGGTGTTTGGGTGTCGATAGAGGTGAAGTGTGAGTGTGGGTGGTATTTGGGTGTCGATAGAGGTGAAGTGTGGGTGTGGGTGGTGTTTGGGTGTCGATAGAGGTGAAGTGTGGGTGTGGGTGGTGTTTGGGTGTCGATAGAGGTGAAGTGTGGGTGTGGGTGGTGTTTGGGTGTCGATAGAGGTGAAGTTTGGGTGTGGGTGGTGTTTGTGTGTCGATGGAGGTGAAGTGTGGGTGGTGGTTGGGTGTCGATGTTTGGGTGTGGGTAGATAGAGGTGAAGTGTGAAGTGTGGGTGTCGATAGGGTGTGGGTGAAGTCTTATGTCGATAGAGGTGAAGTGTTGATGTGGTTGGTGTTTCATGGGGTGTTGATAGAGGTGGTGAGTGTGGGTGTGGGTGGTGTTTGGGTGTCGATAGAGGTGAAGTGTGGGTGTGGTTGGTGTTTGGGTGTCGATAGAGGTGAAGTGTGGGTGTGGGTGGTGTTTGGGTGTCGATAGAGGTGAAGTGTGGGTGTGGGTGGTGTTTGGGTGTCGATAGAGGTGTGTGGGTGTGGGTGGTTTTGGGTGTTTTAGAGGTGAAGTGTGGTAATCATCTTCTATTGGATGTCAAACATTTGATAAGTTTGAATCGTAGTCTTCATGGCAAACACGCAACATGTTTGGCTTATGTAGCTCGAACAGCCATGGGAGTTAATTACGTGACGTCATACGTTTCACTTTGTCGATTTCGTCTCAGGTTCAACCAGGCAGGATTTGAACCAAACGTGGTCCAAATGAGCCTCTCTTGGTCCTGACCAAGATGGCCGCACTGGCTTCTGATGTTTTACTTCTTCCTAAATTCCACCAGATAGAATTTGATTTCAGCTACACATAGTCCGAATGATTTTCTCATGACCTTCCAAGTTTGTGTGGGTGGTTTTTTTTGTTTGGACAGTTCAAAATCCAGTATGTCTGTCATGTTTCAACATGCAGATTTCAACCAAACTTGATACAAATAATTATCTCATGACCCTAACCGTACGTTATTTTTCGGAACGATTCGACATATAATATGACTACCCTTGCCTCTGAGATATTGTCGACTTTTTTCAAGTTCCACCATCTGAATATCAACCCAAGCTGTTACAGATGATCCTCGCATGTCTCTGACCATCACCAGTCTACATCTTCGATTATTCCCCATTTATGACAAAGGTGAAATTAATAGTTCACAAAATGTCAACGCATATGATGTCATAAACGTGGACCATTTATTGGTTCGTGTTACAATATATGCGTATGCACAGTTGATCCCCCCCCCCCCCCATTTTTTTTCTCATTTGCAATGTTAATGTCAAATATGCGGAAAGACCAATGTCTATTTCTAATAAACATTAATACTATTGTTCACTCTAACCAGGAGAGCGATTGAGACCTGCTGTTTTCCATTAACATCAAAGGATATTTTATGTGTACATTCCCACAGGCAGGACATCACATACCACGACATTTGATATACCATCGAAGAGCACTGGTTGGGATGGGAAAAAACAATCAGAGAATGGGTTCACCGAGAAGGTTCGATTCTGCCATCAAGCACCTCAGGCGAGCGTTCTAACGACTGGGCTAGATAACGTAAAAAAAAAAAAAAATTACAATAATTAATAAACAAAGCAAAATTAAAATGAAGAAGAATAAGAATTAGTAATAAAAACAATTTAGGATCATATAAACCAATCACTAAAAGAGTACTGACTGTCGACTAGACCAAGTCAGTTTTGTTTTGTTTTTATTTTCTATTTAGTTACTAATTACTAGTAGTAATCGTAGTAGTGTTAGTAGTAGTAGTAGTAGTAGTAGTACCAAGTCAATCACTAGTAGTAGTAATGTTTAGTATACCTAGTAGTAGTAGTAGTAGTAGTAGTAGTAGTAGTAGTAGTACTAGTAGTAGTAAGTCAGTAGTAGTACTAGTAGTAGTACTAGTGACTAGTAGTAAGTACTAGTGGTATGTAGTAGTAGTAGTAGTACTGACAGTAGTAAGTAATAGCTGGTATAGTAGTAGTAGTAGTAGTAGTGACTAGTAGTAGTAGTAAGTAGTAGTAGTAGTAGTAGTACTAGTAGTACTAGTAGTACTAGTAGTACTAGTAGTACAAGTAGTAGTATGTTTTAGTAGTATAGTAGTAGTAGTACTAGTAGTACTAGTAGTCGCTGGTAGTAGTTTTAGTAGTTACATAGTAGTACCAAGTCAATCGCTGGTACTTTTAGTAGTATTAGTAGTAGTAGTAGTAGTAATAGTGGTATGTAGTAGTAGTACTAGTAGTAGTACTAGTAGTAGTACTAGTAGTACGGAGTAGTAGTAGTACTCAGTGGTAGTTTTAATGTAGTAGTAGTAGTAGTACTACCAAGTAATACTAGTAGTTTTAACTGTAGTAGTAGTAGACCAAGTAGTAGTAGTAGTAGTAGTAGTAGTAGTAGTAGTAGTACTAGTAGTAGTACTAGTAGTATACCTGTAGCAGTCAATAGCAGTAGTAGTAGTAGTAGCAGTAGTAGCAGTAAGTCAGCAGGTAGTAGCAGTAGTGTTTAGTAGTATACAGGGTCCACGATAATCGCTGGTACTTTTAATGTTTAGATAAATGACAAAACCAAGTCAATGTATAACGGTAAATCTACTTGTGTTTGGATACCTGACTAGATCTGAGTCATCTACAAGTAAAATGTTGACAAATAAATCCAATTATGAGAGTGAAATAGTTTACCAAAGTTCATTATAATGGATTTAGTTCAAGAAAAGGTCACCACGATATCGTGGTAATTCATAAAACGTTACAATACAATAGACCACAAGTGTAAACAATAGCATTTTTGTACCCCAATATTCCGTCATGTTAAGACAAACACTATAACACTAAAACGTAGTAAACGTGAACTTAAAAAGGTTTAGTTTTTTTTCAAGTGCAGTGACATCTTTACATGTTCCATTTAAAACTTAGTTATGAAAATAAATTATTATTCTGCTGCCTACACATGTAGCTGAACACAAACTTAGAGCAATACATTTATTGATGTAATGCTTACTGAGTGTGCCTAATGTTAGTAATACACAACATTTACCTTATAATCTGTTTAGTAACACTATAGCATAAGTAGAACGTATTCAATTGCTACAAAACAAAATATATTCCTGAACTTTAATTGTTTTAAAACATGTCTAGTGTTGTAAATAGAGTAATCACTTCTTTAATTGGGCCTTTACAGCTATCAGCTGACATGAATACATTCAATCGCAGGTATGTTTTAATGTGTACATACAAACAAAACCAAGTCAATCGCTGGTATGTTTTAATGTTTACATACCTGACAAACCAAAGTCAATCGCTGGTATGTTTTAATGTTTACATACCTGACAGGACCAAGTCAATCGCTGGTATGTTTTAATGTTTACATACCTGACAGAACCAAGTCAATCGCTGGTATGTTTTAATGTTTACATACCTGACAGAACCAAGTCAATCGCTGGTATGTTTTAATGTTTACATACCTGACAGAACCAAGTCAATCGCTGGTATGTTTTAATGTTTACATACCTGACAGGTATGTTTTAATGTTTACCCTGACAGTAAATCGCTGGTTATGTTTTAATGTTTACATACCTGACAGGACCAAGTCAATCGCTGGTATGTTTTAATGTTTACATACCTGACAAGACCAAGTCAATCGCTGGTATGTTTTAATGTTTACATACCTGACAGGACCAAGTCAATCGCTGGTATGTTTTAATGTTTACATACCTGACAGAACCAAGTCAATCGCTGGTATGTTTTAATGTTTGAATACCTGACAGAACCAAGTCAATCGCTGGTATGTTTTAATGTTTACATACCTGACAAGACCAAGTCAATCGCTGGTATGTTTTAATGTTTACATACCTGACAGGACCAAGTCAATCGCTGGTATGTTTTAATGTTTACATACCTGACTAGACCAAGTCAATCGCTGGTATGTTTTAATGTTTACATACCTGACATGACCAAGTCAATCGCTGGTATGTTTTAATGTTTACATACCTGACAGGACCAAGTCAATCGCTGGTATGTTTTAATGTTTACATACCTGACAGGACAAAGTCAATCGCTGGTATGTTTTAATGTTTACATACCTGACAGGACCAAGTCAATCGCTGGTATGTTTTAATGTTTACATACCTGACAGGACCAAGTCAATCGCTGGTATGTTTTAATGTTTACATACCTGACAGGACCAAGTCAATCGCTGGTATGTTTTAATGTTTACATACCTGACAGGACCAAGTCAATCGCTGGTATGTTTTAATGTTTACATACCTGACAGGACCAAGTCAATCGCTGGTATGTTTTAATGTTTACATACCTGACAGAACCAAGTCAATCGCTGGTATGTTTTAATGTTTACATACCTGACAGGACCAAGTCAATCGCTGGTATGTTTTAATGTTTACATACCTGACAGGACCAAGTCAATCGCTGGTATGTTTTAATGTTTACATACCTGACAGGACCAAGTCAATCGCTGGTATGTTTTAATGTTTACATACCTGACAGACCAAGTCAATCGCTGGTATGTTTTAATGTTTACATACCTGACAGACCAAGTCAATCGCTGGTATGTTTTAATGTTTACATACCTGACAGGACCAAGTCAATCGCTGGTATGTTTTAATGTTTACATACCTGACAGACCAAGTCAATCGCTGGTATGTTTTAATGTTTACATACCTGACAGAACCAAGTCAATCGCTGGTATGTTTTAATGTTTACATACCTGACAGACCAAGTCAATCGCTGGTATGTTTTAATGTTTACATACCTGACAGGACCAAGTCAATCGCTGGTATGTTTTAATGTTTACATACCTGACAGGACCAAGTCAATCGCTGGTATGTTTTAATGTTTACATACCTGACAGAACCAAGTCAATCGCTGGTATGTTTTAATGTTTACATACCTGACAGACCAAGTCAATCGCTGGTATGTTTTAATGTTTACATACCTGACAGACCAAGTCAATCGCTGGTATGTTTTAATGTTTACATACCTGACAGACCAAGTCAATCGCTGGTATGTTTTAATGTTTACATACCTGACAGACCAAGTCAATCGCTGGTATGTTTTAATGTTTACATACCTGACAGAACCAAGTCAATCGCTGGTATGTTTTAATGTTTACATACCTGACAGGACCAAGTCAATCGCTGGTATGTTTTAATGTTTACATACCTGACAGGACCAAGTCAATCGCTGGTATGTTTTAATGTTTACATACCTGACAGGACCAAGTCAATCGCTGGTATGTTTTAATGTTTACATACCTGACAGAAATGTTTTAATGTTTACCAAGTCCAAGTCAATCGCTGGTATGTTTTAATGTTTACATACCTGACAGGACCAAGTCAATCGCTGGTATGTTTTAATGTTTACATACCTGACAGGACCAAGTCAATCGCTGGTATGTTTTAATGTTTACATACCTGACAGGACCAAGTCAATCGCTGGTATGTTTTAATGTTTACATACCTGACAGGACCAAGTCAATCGCTGGTATGTTTTAATGTTTACATACCTGACAGGACCAAGTCAATCGCTGGTATGTTTTAATGTTTACATACCTGACAGGACCAAGTCAATCGCTGGTATGTTTTAATGTTTACATACCTGACAGGACCAAGTCAATCGCTGGTATGTTTTAATGTTTACATACCTGACAGGACCAAGTCAATCGCTGGTATGTTTTAATGTTTACATACCTGACAGGACCAAGTCAATCGCTGGTATGTTTTAATGTTTACATACCTGACAGGACCAAGTCAATCGCTGGTATGTTTTAATGTTTACATACCTGACAGAACCAAGTCAATCGCTGGTATGTTTTAATGTTTACATACCTGACAGGACCAAGTCAATCGCTGGTATGTTTTAATGTTTACATACCTGACAGGACCAAGTCAATCGCTGGTATGTTTTAATGTTTACATACCTGACAGGACCAAGTCAATCGCTGGTATGTTTTAATGTTTACATACCTGACAGAACCAAGTCAATCGCTGGTATGTTTTAATGTTTACATACCTGACAGGACCAAGTCAATCGCTGGTATGTTTTAATGTTTACATACCTGACAGGACCAAGTCAATCGCTGGTATGTTTTAATGTTTACATACCTGACAGGACCAAGTCAATCGCTGGTATGTTTTAATGTTTACATACCTGACAGAACCAAGTCAATCGCTGGTATGTTTTAATGTTTACATACCTGACAGGACCAAGTCAATCGCTGGTATGTTTTAATGTTTACATACCTGACAGACCAAGTCAATCGCTGGTATGTTTTAATGTTTACATACCTGACAGACCAAGTCAATCGCTGGTATGTTTTAATGTTTACATACCTGACAGGACCAAGTCAATCGCTGGTATGTTTTAATGTTTACATACCTGACAGACCAAGTCAATCGCTGGTATGTTTTAATGTTTACATACCTGACAGGACCAAGTCAATCGCTGGTATGTTTTAATGTTTACATACCTGACAGACCAAGTCAATCGCTGGTATGTTTTAATGTTTACATACCTGACAGGACCAAGTCAATCGCTGGTATGTTTTAATGTTTACATACCTGACAGACCAAGTCAATCGCTGGTATGTTTTAATGTTTACATACCTGACAGGACCAAGTCAATCGCTGGTATGTTTTAATGTTTACATACCTGACAGGACCAAGTCAATCGCTGGTATGTTTTAATGTTTACATACCTGACAGGACCAAGTCAATCGCTGGTATGTTTTAATGTTTACATACCTGACAGGACCAAGTCAATCGCTGGTATGTTTTAATGTTTACATACCTGACAAAACCAAGTCAATCGCTGGTATGTTTTAATGTTTACATACCTGACAGGACCAAGTCAATCGCTGGTATGTTTTAATGTTTACATACCTGACAGGACCAAGTCAATCGCTGGTATGTTTTAATGTTTACATACCTGACAGACCAAGTCAATCGCTGGTATGTTTTAATGTTTACATACCTGACAGACCAAGTCAATCGCTGGTATGTTTTAATGTTTATATACCTGACAGGACCAAGTCAATCGCTGGTATGTTTTAATGTTTACATACCTGACAGAGCAAGTCAATTACTGGTATGTTTTAATGTTTCATCACTGTCTAGGACCTACAATATCAAATGTTGGTGTTCCCGGACCAAGTCAATCGCTATGACCTTTCGCCATGGCTGGTTACAATACCAAATGTTAGTGTTCCAGTTTCATCACTCTCTATGACCTTTCGCCATTGCTGGTTACAATACCAAATGTTAGTGTTCCGGTTTCATCACTCTCTATGACCTTTCGCCATGGCTGGTTACAATACCAAATGTTGGTGTTCCAGTTCCATCACTCGTCATGGCTGGTGACCATGTTCCTGGAGTCAGACTTGGCAAGATGTATAAGTGTGTCCAGTTACTTCACCACCTATGACCTTTCGCCATCGCTGGTTACAATACCAAATGTTGGTGTTCCGGTTTCATCACTCTCTATGACCTTTCGCCATGGCTGGTTACAATACCAAATGTTGGTGTTCCAGTTCCATCACTCGTCATGGCTGTTTACAAGTTCCTGGAGCGGACTTGTTACCAAATGTTGGTCTTCCAGTTTCATCACTCTCTAGGACCTTTCGTCATGGCTGGTTACAAGTTCCTGGAGCGGACTTGTTACCAAATGTTGGTCTTCCAGTTCCATCACTCTCTAGGACCTTTCGCCATGGCTGGTTACAGGTTCCTGGAGCGGACTTGTTACCAAATGTTGGTGTTCCAGTTCCATCACTCTCTAGGACCTTTCGCTAAGGCTGGTTACAAGTTCCTGAAACATAATTGGCACTCACCAAATAATGAGTGGAAAACAGTTCATAAAACACTCACACCAACCTAAGACGAAGATGAAGAAGAGAAAAACAGTTTGTCCCTCGGGTTAGAATTGCCTTTTCTCTCATCCTGAGGTATATGGGACAGAGTTATTCCATGAAGACAGCTGTATAAGAAATTTTTATTATACATGGGATATCACGCGCACTCGTTTAACATGATGTCGTCAGCAATATATGACGTCATATTGATGTGAGATGGTGAAGTGAGGTCATTTGACATATTTTAAAATTAATATTTTGTTATTAAAACATTAATTATAAAAGCTATCTTGTTAATTTGTAGTGTTAAATTTTATTTGAGTGTTAAATTTTATTTAACACATGAAACACACACAATGAATATGACAGTGTAGTTTATTTATGATAAAATGGTCAAATAAAGAGGTTACTTGTTCAGCCATCTTGGTCTATTCATGTAAAATAATGGTTTATTTGCCGAATTAATGAGAGAAAACAAACTCCATCATATACGTTCATGTGGGATAGAAACGGTACACACTCGGTGGTGAAAATGTCAACCATGGGACTCGGCAAGCCTCGACCTAGGTCGAAATTTCTACCACCTTGCGTGTACTTTTTCTATCCCACATGACCATATAATATATTATGATGAAGTCTTATAATCTATACCTCGCAACGGTGATAGATTCTATTGCAGTAATATATTTTTACGCAGTAAAATGTGGCTTAGTCATCTTACAAATATCATTTGTACTGATTAAAGTAGGTTTGATAAAAAACAATGGCTTTGAAAACGATTACAATAGGGGTTACGAATGTACTGCATATGCAGCTCATACTGTAATGAACATTAGCCGATTGCAATAGGATGTGTAATTATAATAGGGTGTGCAAAATGCTATAGACTTGAAAAGCTGTTTGACAGTAAAACGACGGTAGATTTGTTAGCTACCTCCTGTCACAAACTGTAGTAAAACAGAAGGAAGGAAGGAAATGTTTTATTTCAACGCGTTTTTATTTACGGTCATATGGCGTCAAGCATATGGTTAAGGACCACACTTCATGGGCTACTCTTTTCGATTAGCAGCAAGGGATCTTTTATATGCACCATTCCACAGACAGGATAGTACATGCCACGGACTTTGTTACACCAGTTGTGGAACACTGGCTGGAACGAGAAATAGCTCAATGGGTCCACCGACGGGGATCGATCCTAGACCGACCGAACATCAAGCGAACGCTTTACGACTGGGCTACGTCCCGCCCCTGTAGTAAAACAGTTTCAGGATGAAATACACGTGAGACTACACCAGAATTCACTAACTAGATTGAGTTGCATACGTCCCTCCCCTGTAGTAAAACAGTTTCAGGATGAAATACACGTGAGACTACACCAGCATTCATTCACTAGATTGAGTGTCATACGTCCCGAATTCCAGGCGTTGGTCCACGGTGGGGAGCCGATGGTAACCAACCTCTTTTCCGCTGATGTCAAAACATAAAAAATAAATAAATAACAGCCTGTTCAAACACCTCTTACAAGGACCGGCGCAACGTTTCACAAATCTCTGAATCTGCACCTACATTGCCCCGACATCAACCATGTTACTACACTCTCAATAGGAGAAAGTCTATGGTGGCCATGACGACACGTTTTCGCTGTAGCACCTCATTTCGAGAGCTGGGCGGTATTCCGTATATACCGTTCTGTATAGGTATCATGTCAATACCGATTTACCGTACCGAGCAAATTTCAAAATATCGAAGTTTCTGTATTAAAAAATGTTTCGTGCCATCTAGTAAAGCACTAACAATATATCTGACGAACGCAAAATGGGTTGGGTATAAATCAGATGAGAGACTTGTGTATGGAATTTCATTTTATTTAGATGAAATTAGCGGGTGAGCCTTATCTCAGGCATGCATTTAAAGCTGAGTATACCAACACTACCTCTCATAAAAAGTATCTGTATTGGTATTGTGTCATTACGGGATACCGTACCGATACCGTGGCAAATCACACCCAAGATTACCGACAATATCGAAGCTGAAAATTCAATGCCGTCCAGCTTTACTCAGCTCAATTGTAATATACCCCAACAGACGACTCAATTCCCTGAAAGTGACAGACCCTAGTTTTTAAATACCACAGCTCACTTGTAATATACGCCAACAGAAGACTCAATTCCCTGAAAGTGACATACCCTAGTTTTTAAACACCACAGCTCAGTTGTAATATACGTCAACAGCAGACTCAATTCCCTGACAGTGACAGACCCTAGTTTTAAACACCACAGCTCGCTTGTAATATACGCCAACAGAAGACTCAATTCCCTGAAAGTGACAGACTCTAGTTTTTAAACACCACACCTCACTTGTAATATACGTCAACAGAAGACTCAATTAACTGACAGTGACAGACCCTAGTTTTAAACACCACAGCTCACTTGTAATATACGCCAACAGAAGACTCAATTCCCTGAAAGTGACAGACCCTAGTTTTTAAACACCACAGCTCACTTGCAGTATACGCCAACAGAAGACTCAATTCCCTGAAAGTGACAGACCCTAGTTTTAAACACCACAGCTCACTTGCAATATACGCCAACAGAAGACTCAATTCCCTGAAAGTGACAGACCCTAGTTTTAAACACCACACCTCACTTGTAATATACGCCAACAGCAGACTCAATTAACTGACAGTGACAGACCCTAGTTTTAAACACCACACCTCACTTGTAATATACGCCAACAGAAGACTCAATTCCCTGACAGTGACAGACCCTAGTTTTAAACACCACACCTCACTTGTAATATACGCCATCAGAAGACTCAATTCCCTGAAAGTGACAGACCCTAGTTTTTAAACACCACAGCTCACTTGTAATATACGCCAACAGAAGTCTCAATTCCCTGACAGTGACAGACCCTAGTTTTAAACACCACACCTCACTTGTAATATACGCCATCAGAAGACTCAATTCCCTGAAAGTGACAGACCCTAGTTTTTAAACACCACAGCTCACTTGTAATATACGCCAACAGAAGACTCAATTCCCTGACAGTGACAGACCCTAGTTTTAAACACCACAGCTCACTTGTAATATACGCCAACAGAAGACTCAATTCCCTGAAAGTGACAGACCCTAGTTTTTAAACACCACAGCTCACTTGTAATATACGCCAACAGAAGACTCAATTCCCTGAAAGTGACAGACCCTAGTTTTAAACACCACAGCTCACTTGTAATATACGCCAACAGAAGACTCAATTCCCTGACAGTGACAGACCCTAGTTTTTAAACACCACAGCTCACTTGTAATATACGCCAACAGAAGACTCAATTCCCTGAAAGTGACAGACCCTAGTTTTTAAACACCACAGCTCACTTGTAATATACGCCAACAGAAGACTCAATTCCCTGAAAGTGACAGACCCTAGTTTTTAAACACCACAGCTCACTTGTAATATACGCCAACAGAAGACTCAATTCCCTGAAAGTGACAGACCCTAGTTTTTAAACACCACAGCTCACTTGTAATATACGTCAACAGAAGACTCAATTCCCTGAAAGTGACAGACCCTAGTTTTAAACACCACAGCTCACTTGTAATATACGCCAACAGAAGACTCAATTCCCTGAAAGTGACAGACCCTAGTTTTTAAACACCACAGCTCACTTGTAATATACGCCAACAGAAGACTCAATTCCCTGAAAGTGACAGACCCTAGTTTTTAAACACCACAGCTCACTTGTAATATACGCCAACAGAAGACTCAATTCCCTGAAAGTGACAGACCCTAGTTTTTAAACACCACAGCTCACTTGTAATATACGCCAACAGAAGACTCAATTCCCTGAAAGTGACAGACCCTAGTTTTTAAACACCACAGCTCACTTGTAATATACGCCAACAGAAGACTCAATTCCCTGAAAGTGACAGACCCTAGTTTTTAAACACCACAGCTCACTTGTAATATACGCCAACAGAAGACTCAATTCCCTGACAGTGACAGACCCTAGTTTTAAACACCACACCTCACTTGTAATATACGCCAACAGAAGACTCAATTCCCTGAAAGTGACAGACCCTAGTTTTTAAACACCACAGCTCACTTGTAATATACGCCAACAGAAGACTCAATTCCCTGACAGTGACAGACCCTAGTTTTAAACACCACAGCTCACTTGTAATATACGCCAACAGAAGACTCAATTCCCTGACAGTGACAGACCCTAGTTTTTAAACACCACAGCTCACTTGTAATATACGCCAACAGAAGACTCAATTCCCTGAAAGTGACAGACCCTAGTTTTTAAACACCACACCTCACTTGTAATATACGCCAACAGAAGACTCAATTCCCTGAAAGTGACAGGTCCTAGTTTTTAAACACGACAGCTCACTTGTAATATACGTCAACAGAAGACTCAATTCCCTGAAAGTGACAGACCCTAGTTTTTAAACACGACAGCTCACTTGTAATATACGCCAACAGAAGACTCAACAGAAGACCCTATCAATTCCCTGAAAGTGACAGACCCTAGTTTTTAAACACCACAGCTCACTTGTAATATACGCCAACAGAAGACTCAATTCCCTGACAGTGACAGACCCTAGTTTTTAAACACCACAGCTCACTTGTAATATACGCCAACAGAAGACTCAATTCCCTGACAGTGACAGACCCTAGTTTTTAAACACCACAGCTCACTTGTAATATACGCCAACAGAAGACTCAATTCCCTGAAAGTGACAGACCCTAGTTTTTAAACACCACAGCTCACTTGTAATATACGCCAACAGAAGACTCAATTCCCTGAAAGTGACAGACCCTAGTTTTTAAACACCACAGCTCACTTGTAATATACGCCAACAGAAGACTCAATTCCCTGAAAGTGACAGACCCTAGTTTTTAAACACCACAGCTCACTTGTAATATACGCCAACAGAAGACTCAATTCCCTGAAAGTGACAGACCCTAGTTTTTAAACACCACAGCTCACTTGTAATATACGCCAACAGAAGACTCAATTCCCTGAAAGTGACAGACCCTAGTTTTTAAACACCACAGCTCACTTGTAATATACGCCAACAGAAGACTCAATTCCCTGAAAGTGACAGACCCTAGTTTTTAAACACCACAGCTCACTTGTAATATACGCCAACAGAAGACTCAATTCCCTGAAAGTGACAGACCCTAGTTTTTAAACACCACAGCTCACTTGTAATATACGCCAACAGAAGACTCAATTCCCTGAAAGTGACAGACCCTAGTTTTTAAACACCACAGCTCACTTGTAATATACGCCAACAGAAGACTCAATTCCCTGAAAGTGACAGACCCTAGTTTTTAAACACCACAGCTCACTTGTAATATACGCCAACAGAAGACTCAATTCCCTGACAGTGACAGACCCTAGTTTTTAAACACCACAGCTCACTTGTAATATACGCCAACAGAAGACTCAATTCCCTGACAGTGACAGACCCTAGTTTTAAACACCACAGCTCACTTGTAATATACGCCAACAGAAGACTCAATTCCCTGACAGTGACAGACCCTAGTTTTAAACACCACAGCTCACTTGTAATATACGCCAACAGAAGACTCAATTCCCTGAAAGTGACAGACCCTAGTTTTTAAACCACACCACAGCTCACTTGTAATATACGCCAACAGAAGACTCAATTCCCTGAAAGTGACAGACCCTAGTTTTTAAACACCACACCTCACTTGTAATATACGCCAACAGAAGACTCAATTCCCTGAAAGTGACAGACCCTAGTTTTTAAACACCACAGCTCACTTGTAATATACGCCAACAGAAGACTCAATTCCCTGAAAGTGACAGACCCTAGTTTTTAAACACGACAGCTCACTTGTAATATACGCCAACAGAACACTCAATTCCCTGACAGTGACAGACCCTAATTTGTAAACACCACAGTTCACCTGTAATATATGCCAACAGAAGACTCAATTCCCTGACAGTGACAGACCCTAGTTTTAAAACACCACAGCTCACTTGTAATATACGCCAACAGAAGACTCAATTCCCTGACAGTGAGAGACCCTAGTTTTAAAGACCACAGCTCACTTGTAATATACGTCAACAGCAGACTCAATTAACTGACAGTGACAGACCCTAGTTTTTAAACACCACAGCTCACTTGTAATATACGTCAACAGAAGACTCAATTCCCTGACAGTGACAGACCCTAGTTTTTAAACACCACAGCTCACTTGTAATATACGCCAACAGAAGACTCAATTCCCTGACAGTGACAGACCCTAGTTTTTAAACACCACAGCTCACTTGTAATATACGCCAACAGAAGACTCAATTCCCTGACAGTGACAGACCCTAGTTTTTAAACACCACAGCTCACTTGTAATATACGCCAACAGAAGACTCAATTCCCTGACAGTGACAGACCCTAGTTTTTAAACACCACAGCTCACTTGCAGTATACGCCAACAGAAGACTCAATTCCCTGAAAGTGACAGACCCTAGTTTTTAAACACCACAGCTCACTTGTAATATACGCCAACAGAAGACTCAATTCCCTGAAAGTGACAGACCCTAGTTTTTAAACACCACAGCTCACTTGTAATATACGCCAACAGAAGACTCAATTCCCTGACAGTGACAGACCCTAGTTTTTAAACACCACAGCTCACTTGTAATATACGCCAACAGAAGACTCAATTCCCTGACAGTGACAGACCCTAGTTTTTAAACACCACAGCTCACTTGTAATATACGCCAACAGAAGACTCAATTCCCTGACAGTGACAGACCCTAGTTTTTAAACACCACAGCTCACTTGTAATATACGCCAACAGAAGACTCAATTCCCTGAAAGTGACAGACCCTAGTTTTTAAACACCACAGCTCACTTGTAATATACGCCAACAGAAGACTCAATTCCCTGAAAGTGACAGACCCTAGTTTTTAAACACCACAGCTCACTTGTAATATACGCCAACAGAAGACTCAATTCCCTGAAAGTGACAGACCCTAGTTTTTAAACACCACAGCTCACTTGTAATATACGCCAACAGAAGACTCAATTCCCTGAAAGTGACAGACCCTAGTTTTTAAACACCACAGCTCACTTGTAATATACGCCAACAGAAGACTCAATTCCCTGAAAGTGACAGACCCTAGTTTTAAACACCACAGCTCACTTGTAATATACGCCAACAGAAGACTCAATTCCCTGAAAGTGACAGACCCTAGTTTTTAAACACCACAGCTCACTTGTAATATACGCCAACAGAAGACTCAATTCCCTGAAAGTGACAGACCCTAGTTTTTAAACACCACACCTCACTTGTAATATACGCCAACAGAAGACTCAATTCCCTGACAGTGACAGACCCTAGTTTTAAACACCACAGCTCACTTGTAATATACGCCAACAGAAGACTCAATTCCCTGAAAGTGACAGACCCTAGTTTTTAAACACCACAGCTCACTTGTAATATACGCCAACAGAAGACTCAATTCCCTGAAAGTGACAGACCCTAGTTTTTAAACACCACAGCTCACTTGTAATATACGCCAACAGAAGACTCAATTCCCTGAAAGTGACAGACCCTAGTTTTTAAACACCACAGCTCACTTGTAATATACGCCAACAGAAGACTCAATTCCCTGAAAGTGACAGACCCTAGTTTTAAACACCACAGCTCACTTGTAATATACGCCAACAGAAGACTCAATTCCCTGACAGTGACAGACCCTAGTTTTTAAACACCACAGCTCACTTGTAATATACGCCAACAGAAGACTCAATTCCCTGACAGTGACAGACCCTAGTTTTTAAACACCACAGCTCACTTGTAATATACGCCAACAGAAGACTCAATTCCCTGAAAGTGACAGACCCTAGTTTTTAAACACCACAGCTCACTTGTAATATACGCCAACAGAAGACTCAATTCCCTGACAGTGACAGACCCTAGTTTTTAAACACCACAGCTCACTTGTAATATACGCCAACAGAAGACTCAATTCCCTGACAGTGA
Source organism: Gigantopelta aegis (assembly GCF_016097555.1). NCBI lineage: Eukaryota > Metazoa > Mollusca > Gastropoda > Neomphalida > Peltospiridae > Gigantopelta > Gigantopelta aegis. The sequence goes on from NC_054705.1 coordinate 9,846,979, forward strand.
CAGACCCTAGTTTTTAAACACCACAGCTCACTTGTAATATACGCCAACAGAAGACTCAATTCCCTGACAGTGACAGACCCTAGTTTTTAAACACCACAGCTCACTTGTAATATACGCCAACAGAAGACTCAATTCCCTGAAAGTGACAGACCCTAGTTTTTAAACACCACAGCTCACTTGTAATATACGCCAACAGAAGACTCAATTCCCTGAAAGTGACAGACCCTAGTTTTTAAACACCACAGCTCACTTGTAATATACGCCAACAGAAGACTCAATTCCCTGACAGTGACAGACCCTAGTTTTTAAACACCACAGCTCACTTGTAATATACGCCAACAGAAGACTCAATTCCCTGAAAGTGACAGACCCTAGTTTTTAAACACCACAGCTCACTTGTAATATACGCCAACAGAAGACTCAATTCCCTGAAAGTGACAGACCCTAGTTTTTAAACACCACAGCTCACTTGTAATATACGCCAACAGAAGACTCAATTCCCTGACAGTGACAGACCCTAGTTTTTAAACACCACAGCTCACTTGTAATATACGCCAACAGAAGACTCAATTCCCTGACAGTGACAGACCCTAGTTTTTAAACACCACAGCTCACTTGTAATATACGCCAACAGAAGACTCAATTCCCTGAAAGTGACAGACCCTAGTTTTTAAACACCACAGCTCACTTGTAGATACGCCAACAGAAGACTCAATTCCCTGAAAGTGACAGACCCTAGTTTTTAAACACCACAGCTCACTTGTAATATACGCCAACAGAAGACTCAATTCCCTGAAAGTGACAGACCCTAGTTTTTAAACACCACAGACTTGTAATATACGCCAACAGAAGACTCAATTCCCTGACAGTGACAGACCCTAGTTTTTAAACACCACAGCTCACTTGTAATATACGCCAACAGAAGACTCAATTCCCTGACAGTGACAGACCCTAGTTTTTAAACACCACAGCTCACTTGTAATATACGCCAACAGAAGACTCAATTCCCTGACAGTGACAGACCCTAGTTTTTAAACACCACAGCTCACTTGTAATATACGCCAACAGAAGACTCAATTCCCTGAAAGTGACAGACCCTAGTTTTTAAACACCACAGCTCACTTGTAATATACGCCAACAGAAGACTCAATTCCCTGACAGTGACAGACCCTAGTTTTTAAACACCACAGCTCACTTGTAATATACGCCAACAGAAGACTCAATTCCCTGAAAGTGACAGACCCTAGTTTTTAAACACCACAGCTCACTTGTAATATACGCCAACAGAAGACTCAATTCCCTGACAGTGACAGACCCTAGTTTTTAAACACCACAGCTCACTTGTAATATACGCCAACAGAAGACTCAATTCCCTGAAAGTGACAGACCCTAGTTTTTAAACACCACAGCTCACTTGTAATATACGCCAACAGAAGACTCAATTCCCTGAAAGTGACAGACCCTAGTTTTTAAACACCACAGCTCACTTGTAATATACGCCAACAGAAGACTCAATTCCCTGAAAGTGACAGACCCTAGTTTTTAAACACCACAGCTCACTTGTAATATACGCCAACAGAAGACTCAATTCCCTGACAGTGACAGACCCTAGTTTTTAAACACCACAGCTCACTTGTAATATACGCCAACAGAAGACTCAATTCCCTGACAGTGACAGACCCTAGTTTTTAAACACCACAGCTCACTTGTAATATACGCCAACAGAAGACTCAATTCCCTGAAAGTGACAGACCCTAGTTTTTAAACACCACAGCTCACTTGTAATATACGCCAACAGAAGACTCAATTCCCTGAAAGTGACAGACCCTAGTTTTTAAACACCACAGCTCACTTGTAATATACGCCAACAGAAGACTCAATTCCCTGAAAGTGACAGACCCTAGTTTTTAAACACCACAGCTCACTTGTAATATACGCCAACAGAAGACTCAATTCCCTGAAAGTGACAGACCCTAGTTTTTAAACACCACAGCTCACTTGTAATATACGCCAACAGAAGACTCAATTCCCTGAAAGTGACAGACCCTAGTTTTTAAACACCACAGCTCACTTGTAATATACGCCAACAGAAGACTCAATTCCCTGAAAGTGACAGACCCTAGTTTTTAAACACCACAGCTCACTTGTAATATACGCCAACAGAAGACTCAATTCCCTGAAAGTGACAGACCCTAGTTTTTAAACACCACAGCTCACTTGTAATATACGCCAACAGAAGACTCAATTCCCTGAAAGTGACAGACCCTAGTTTTTAAACACCACAGCTCACTTGTAATATACGCCAACAGAAGACTCAATTCCCTGAAAGTGACAGACCCTAGTTTTTAAACACCACAGCTCACTTGTAATATACGCCAACAGAAGACTCAATTCCCTGAAAGTGACAGACCCTAGTTTTTAAACACCACAGCTCACTTGTAATATACGCCAACAGAAGACTCAATTCCCTGACAGTGACAGACCCTAGTTTTTAAACACCACAGCTCACTTGTAATATACGCCAACAGAAGACTCAATTCCCTGACAGTGACAGACCCTAGTTTTTAAACACCACAGTTTGTAATATACGCCAACAGAAGACTCAATTCCCTGACAGACCCTAGTTTTAAACACCACAGCTCACTTGTAATATACGCCAACAGCAGACTCAATTCCCTGAAAGTGACAGACCCTAGTTTTTAAACACCACAGCTCACTTGTAATATACGCCAACAGAAGACTCAATTCCCTGAAAGTGACAGACCCTAGTTTTTAAACACCACAGCTCACTTGTAATATACGCCAACAGAAGACTCAATTCCCTGACAGTGACAGACCCTAGTTTTTAAACACCACAGCTCACTTGTAATATACGCCAACAGAAGACTCAATTCCCTGAAAGTGACAGACCCTAGTTTTAAACACCACAGCTCACTTGTAATATACGCCAACAGAAGACTCAATTCCCTGAAAGTGACAGACCCTAGTTTTTAAACACCACAGCTCACTTGTAATATACGCCAACAGAAGACTCAATTCCCTGAAAGTGACAGACCCTAGTTTTTAAACACCACAGCTCACTTGTAATATACGCCAACAGAAGACTCAATTCCCTGAAAGTGACAGACCCTAGTTTTTAAACACCACAGCTCACTTGTAATATACGCCAACAGAAGACTCAATTCCCTGACAGTGACAGACCCTAGTTTTTAAACACCACAGCTCACTTGTAATATACGCCAACAGAAGACTCAATTCCCTGAAAGTGACAGACCCTAGTTTTTAAACACCACAGCTCACTTGTAATATACGCCAACAGAAGACTCAATTCCCTGAAAGTGACAGACCCTAGTTTTTAAACACCACAGCTCACTTGTAATATACGCCAACAGAAGACTCAATTCCCTGAAAGTGACAGACCCTAGTTTTTAAACACCACAGCTCACTTGTAATATACGCCAACAGAAGACTCAATTCCCTGAAAGTGTCAGACCCTAGTTTTTAAACACCACAGCTCACTTGTAATATACGCCATCAGAAGACTCAATTCCCTGAAAGTGACAGACCCTAGTTTTTAAACACCACAGCTCACTTGTAATATACGCCAACAGAAGACTCAATTCCCTGACAGTGACAGACCCTAGTTTTAAACACCACACCTCACTTGTAATATACGCCATCAGAAGACTCAATTCCCTGAAAGTGACAGACCCTAGTTTTTAAACACCACAGCTCACTTGTAATATACGCCAACAGAAGACTCAATTCCCTGAAAGAGTCAGACCCTAGTTTTAAACACCACAGCTCACTTGTAATATACGTCAACAGAAGAATCAATTCCCTGAAAGTGACAGACCCTAGTTTTTAAACACCACAGCTCACTTGTAATATACGCCAACAGAAGACTCAATTCCCTGACAGTGACAGACCCTAGTTTTTAAACACCACAGCTCACTTGTAATATACGCCAACAGAAGACTCAATTCCCTGACAGTGACAGACCCTAGTTTTTAAACACCACAGCTCACTTGTAATATACGCCAACAGAAGACTCAATTCCCTGAAAGTGACAGACCCTAGTTTTTAAATACCACAGCTCACTTGTAATATATCCCAACAGAAGACTCAATTCCCTGAAAGTGACAGACCCTAGTTTTTAAACACCACAGCTCACTTGTAATATACGCCAACAGAAGACTCAATTCCCTGAAAGTGACAGACCCTAGTTTTTAAATACCACAGCTCACTTGTAATATATCCCAACAGAAGACTCAATTCCCTGAAAGTGTCAGACCCTAGTTTTTAAACACCACAGCTCACTTGTAATTTATCCCAACAGAAGACTCAATTCCCTGAAAGTGACAGACCCTAGTTTTTAAATACCACAGCTCACTTGTAATATACGCCAACAGAAGACTCAATTCCCTGAAAGTGACAGACCCTAGTTTTTAAACACCACAGCTCACTTGTAATATACGCCAACAGAAGACTCAATTCCCTGAAAGTGACAGACCCTAGTTTTTAAACACCACAGCTCACTTGTAATATACGCCAACAGAAGACTCAATTCCCTGAAAGTGACAGACCCTAGTTTTTAAACACCACAGCTCACTTGTAATATACGCCAACAGAAGACTCAATTCCCTGAAAGTGACAGACCCTAGTTTTTAAACACGACAGCTCACTTGTAATATACGCCAACAGAAGACTCAATTCCCTGAAAGTGACAGACCCTAGTTTTTAAACACCACAGCTCACTTGTAATATACGCCAACAGAAGACTCAATTCCCTGAAAGTGACAGAACCTAGTTTTTAAACACCACAGCTCACCTGTAATATACGCCAACAGAAGACTCAATTCCCTGACAGTGACAGACCCTAGTTTTTAAACACCACAGCTCACTTGCAGTATACGCCAACAGAAGACTCAATTCCCTGAAAGTGACAGACCCTAGTTTTAAACACCACAGTTCACTTGTAATATACGTCAACAGCAGACTCAATTAACTGAAAGTGACAGACCCTAGTTTTTAAACACCACAGCTCACTTGTAATAAACGCCGACAGAAGACTCAATTCCCTGAACGTGACATACCCTAGTTTTAAACACCACAGCTGACTTGTAATATACGTCAACAGCAGACTCAGTTAACTGAAAGTGACAGACCCTAGTTTTAAACACCACAGCTCACTTGTAATATACGCCAACAGAAGACTCAATTCCCTGACAGTGACAGACCCTAGTTTTTAAACACCACAGCTCACTTGCAGTATACGCCAACAGAAGACTCAATTCCCTGAAAGTGACAGACCCTAGTTTTAAACACCACAGTTCACTTGTAATATACGTCAACAGCAGACTCAGTTAACTGAAAGTGACAGACCCTAGTTTTAAACACCACAGCTCACTTGTAATAAACGCCGACAGAAGACTCAATTCCCTGAACGTGACATACCCTAGTTTTAAACACCACAGCTGACTTGTAATATACTTCAACAGCAGACTCAGTTAACTGAAAGTGACAGACCCTAGTTTTAAACACCACAGCTCACTTGTAATAAACGCCGACAGAAGACTCAATTCCCTGAACGTGACATACCCTAGTTTTTAAACACCACAGCGTGGTATTCGTCCCTATGAAGACCTTTAACCTCAGACATTACTTACATTTTAACCATTGTTTGGCATCCAATAGCCTATCTATTTTTCGTGTTGGGGTGTCGTTAAGCATCTAATCCATCCTCATCTTACTTACTTACATTTTATTGTTCAGATCTTCTATTGCCATACACCCGACGTGGTTATGATCATGCTGGTGTTTGGAATGCAACGACATGCATGTTACCACCTTCATGAACATACAACGCACGGTGAAATACGCATTAGGTTATTTATTCTTCTCAGTACATAATATTTCGCACCACAGATGGAGTACAAATCAACAAACGTTTTAATAACCAAGTCAGTACTTACCACCTCCATGAACATAAACCACACGGTAGAGAAATACGCATTAGGTTATTTATGCCTCTCAGTGCGTAATATATGTCACCACAGATACAAACCCACAAAACGTTAAAAAAAAACAAGTCAGTACTTACCACCTCCATGAACATACAACGCACAACTGATCAACAGCAGCGCTGTGAACGTCGTGGTCGTCGTCATTGCGAGCAGTTTTATCTTCTGTGAGTTCGTTGTTGATCTTCACCTAGTTATAACAAGCTACGCATGTGTGTTTTTTAGCCACTCCCACAAAAATGAAGTTCTTGTTCATGACACGTTATGTTACAAATTAGCATATGAAAGAAACAGACACCGACGTATGATTAGTTCTCATATATAGCTTACACCTCACTTCAGTAGTTATGTTACAAATTATCATATGAAAGAAACAGACATCGACGTATGATTAGTTCTCATATACAGTTTACACCTCACTTCAGTAGTTATGTTACAGATTATCATATGAAAGAAACAGACATCGACGTATGATTAGTTCTGAAATATTGCTCACACCTCACTTCAGTAGTCATAGGCGGGACGTCGCCCAGTGGTAACGCGATCATTTGATGCGTGGTCGGTTTGGGATTGATCCCCGCCGGTGGGTCCATTGGGCTATTTCTCGTTCGAGTCAATGCACCACGACTTAATATCAAAGGCGGTTTTTATGTGCTATCCTGTCTGTGGAAAGAGCATATCAAAGATCCCTTGCTGCATTAGAAAAAAATTAGGGGATTTAATCTGATGACTACATGTGTATATGTAAAAATTACCAAATGTTTCACATCCAATAGCCGCTGATTAATGAATCAATCTGCTCTAGTGGTGTCGTTAAACAAACACAACTTTTTTCAGTAGTCATTGCCATAAAGAGTGCATCTTGTTTTTGACACAAGCGAAAAGCAGAACATATCCTCTCAATTTAGCGACAGCAGTCCGTTGTGTTTCTACTCCCACGTCCGACGTGTTTCCGTGTTTAGATTTCCAAACCGTCTAGACGACCACACGCCCTATTGTTATTGTTACAATTAGTATTCTTATTGTTTTTCCAGCATTTTGTTTTTTTGACTGACGAAGTACTGAATGTAAAGATGGGGCCAAACATTGTATACAACGTATCACAACATGGACGTCATATGAAATGACGTATTATGACTACGCACATATAAATACGCGCTTTTTAGTCTTTGTCTCATTTTGGTCAATACATTTTAATGATATATGTACATATATACATGTATCTATCTATCTATCTATATATCTATCTATATATGTAACAGGGTGTTTTAACAGACATTATATGACAAACATGCATTATTTTAAAACACTATTCATGTATTTTATTCTTTATTATGTTTCTGTTTAAGTTGTCTTGGTTGGCTATTCTTTTGTTTCACTCTGTATTTGGCTGAGTCAGCTTGGGTAGTACTCATTGACTTTCTGTGGCCTGGCCAGGTAACCAATTCAATGACAAGCCCAGTGTCATTGTTTCTGGGGTTTTCAATTTACCTGGTCAGAGGCAATTCAGTTTTAGACCAGAAAAGACGTTTTTTGGTTTAGCTCCAGGTTTTCAAGTTTCATTCAGCACAAATACTAACAGCACATAGCCAAGGTAATTGCACCCCGTAATGTACTATTAATTTTAAATGAATTAATGTTTAAAGTGTGTGTTTAACTAGTTTCATTATCAAAGGATAATTAATTAGCTAATAATAATTTGATTATGTTACATATAACATGACTCAAGCTATGTAGTTAATGGCTAAATGTTTAGTGCATTCTTATGATGATAGGTTTAAGTAAAGATTTTATTAATAACTGAATTATATGTAACTTGATATATTTATCAAAGATAAGTATAAAATGGATGATTATAATGATAATAATTAAATAACTAATATATTTTATTAATTGAAGAATGTGTAATGTACTTTTGAGTATTTTATAATAGTTAGTACCTAAGTTAACAAGGCTTTATTTTGTTAACAGTTATTATCCCGTAATGTAGAGCACAACCAGCATCTACTTAATGACCTGACCCACAGTCGGTAGGTACAATAGTTGAATGTACATATAATATGCATTTTAGTATTTATTTAACATTATGATATAAGCACAATATTGTGCTTTGTAAAAAGTTACAATTCAGTAATGTGTACTGTAAATGTTCATGTAAATTCAATTATCAATTGAATTTAAGGTATTTATGTATTGATACATTTGAATGTGTCAATCTTATTCATTGTGTGATAATACTAAGATAATGTTATAAAGATATATTGTATTTGTGGAAGTAGATTACTGTGATATGTATATTTCGATATGTTATTGATTATGGTTTTTAATATTATTTCAGGACTTTTTTAAAATCCTTTTGATGAAGTTGATGATGTGATGACCTCCAGGATCCTCACATCCTGTTGGTTAGGGGATCCAATAAAAGAATCCTAGACTGCACCGAGTTGTCCCTTGTCATAAAAAATGCACCCGGTTTGATATATATATATATATATATATATATATATATATATATATATATATATATATATATATATATATATATATATATATATATATATATATATATATATATTTATTTAAAAACTGTACTTCTATAGTGTGTCTGACATAAGGTAGAAAATGAGACGTATCCCGAAGACCACTGTACAATTAATCAATTATTTATTACCAATACACACACCATTGCTAGGGAGAATGGGCTGCATGTATCCAGTACTGACAAGAAAACCAATGACAGTAATAATTAACTTTATGCTCAAGATGTGTAGTATTACATACAACTGTATTAACAAATAAAAGATGATCATGTGTAGTAAGCGTGGAGACACATACACAGCCAAGCATTCTTATCTCGATATCTGCAATGTCGAAGCATTTGATTCTTGAGGTCGAGAAAGTATTCTATGACAGAATGTATTTTTTTCAAGAAATCTTCTGAATATATCGAATCATCGATATATCGAGTTTTAATTTGGTCTCTTCAACATCGATTCATAGATGTTATTGTATTAAGATAAAATGTCTTTAAACTATTATATATCTACTTGAACAGTAAATATGTATTACGATAAATTCTGTAGTTTGGGGTATACACTTTCTAACATCTAAAAACATACTGAAATGTTTCGGCAGTTTCGTATATTATAGATTTACATGTTGCATTTACATTCCTCTAATATAACTTACAACATGTTACACCTTCTGACCATTTTAATACAAATACGCTTATGAAATATGTAACGATGCAACTGTTCCCATTCATCTCAATTGATTTTCTTTACAGTTTTCATCCAACATGGTAACCTTCTAACATTAAGTTATCTTTAAATAATATATGTAATGTATTAACTCAGATGACATTTCAGTTTCATTGATCCTTCTTCAATTAGATCATTTCTCCTTGTAGAACGTAATATAACGAGCGGCTAATAACATGACATCTGCATAGAATATTATGCATAGTTTTATATAAATTCCTGGTTGAACATTCCATTGTGTCTAGCCCATCTGGAATATTTTCTATAAGGCAGTCAGACCCCTGGGTCATCTAAGAAGATACAACAATAAAATAAAATAAAATGTAAAGTATACAACATACACAATCTATAAATTAAATTTTTGATTAAATATATAATTATTTTCTATTAAAAGGTCCTTTAGATCATTAAATCATTGCAATAATGATAATATTAGTAACAGTATATATAATAATAATAATAATAATAATAATAATAATAATAATAATAATAATAATAACGGAGAGAGATATTCCCCTTGTCTCATACTAATCGCACAACCACATATAGTCTGTGAAAAGTAACTGTGACTAATGTTGTTGGATGTCGGGCCGGTGTTCACACAGAATTATGCATTTAGAGTGACTGTCCGCGACATAAGTTTACTTCGATACGACATGATAGTGGCTGTGTGTGAGATTACTATCAAGGGTCGTTTTTCTACCAAACTGTATAGAATTTGACAACAAACACTAGGCACAACGGGGTACCACCCCGCAGTAGAATGTGAGTTGTCATTTTCTACCAGCATTTGTCACTGGAATAGACTACCAAACATATGCAGGAAAACAATATCAGTACCTTGCCCCAACGTTGTCTCGATACTTTGGTTACTAAGTAGAGGAGGAGAGATATGTGTAAGCAAGGATTTGCTACGCTGCGCTATACGAAGAAAACTTACAGGTCAATCACAACCAGTATATCAAACAAGTGAGTCAGACTGGATATCTTTAAAACTCTTTTAAAACATTTTAAAATCCTTAAAATACTTTAAAATTATATTTCTAAATAATATTTGACAATAATACTACTAATAATTCTTATTATTATTGGGGGTTTTTTGGTGACCTTTCTAAACAATATGTTAAAAGTCTACGGCCTCAACTGTTAAATCAAAACAAATAGATTTTTTTTCCAAATGGCTTGTGGTGCAGTTTGTTGGACATATATAGTATAAACACAATATTCATAGCATTAACTAAACACTTCTTCCCATGATGCATCATTTAATTAGGCCTCTGCAAATTACGAGAACCATTGTTTCGTTGACAAATCTAATTTTCTGAAACCTATGTTTTTCAGTCGAACATTTAATTTAGGACACCGTCTACATGAACATAAAGGACTACCTGAATTTATTCCGGTATAAAGCTACTAATGGGTTACGGAAATCTTCCATTATAAGTGGCCTGCATTCTTCGCTTTACGTAGAGTACAACTTCAGATGTAGGTCAAGTAAGAAATCCCATTTAGTTTGTTAACTCTTGTTTAGTGTACTGCGAATAATGACGAGACGTGTACGTTTGACCAAGACAGTGGAGTCCACATGCTTTTGTAAAATACATTATAGACCGGAGGTACACACGTTTAATAATGTCATAGTCTTTGTTCACGTGAATAAACGACACTATAGGATCGGACGAAGAGTCAGCAGCTTATGTCGTTAGGTCACTTTTATAACATGCACCAAAAACCTTTCCTACAGCTTATATAAACAAATAGACATGGCATAAACCTTTCTACGACATCTATGAACAAATATACATAATAAAAACCTGTCTACGACTTCTATGAACAAATAGACATCACAAAGACCTTTCTATGATTTCTATGAACAAATAGACATGACAAAAAAGGTTTTCTTTCAGCTTCCCCAAATAATAGACACGTCAAAAACCGTTCTACAACTTATATAAACAAATAGAGACATCCAAAACCTTTCGACAAATTATATAAAACAACAATAGACACGCCAAAAAACATTCTACAACTTTTATAAACAAATATACAGATCAGAACCATTTCTACATCTTCTGTAAACAAATAGACGCGCCAAAACCAATTCTGCAACTTGTGTAGACAAATAGACACGCCAAAAACCCTTTGTACAGCTGTTATAAACCAAAATACACACCAGAAATCTGATTGCAGCTTCTATAAAAAAACCCAGAACATCCAACTGTGTTTCTTCAGCAGCTATGTATAAAAGGGACGTCTGCATGTGCACTCTGATTTGCAATACTAGGGTATTAAACGAGCTTCCATTTTGTGTCATATTTATGTTCCGAGGGGAATAACTTTTATTTGTCACGAGTTTTAACGATTGACAATGCAAATTATTTATCGATGGACATAAGCATTATAGAAATGATAGCAAATGTAATATGCTATTTATTACCAATAGTCGATTTAAACTAATATCACTCAACTCGTTTGATTAACATTCCAGTAAAGTTGCTGCCTTTTCGATTAGAGTGAACCAGTCGATTGCGTCTACGATTTCTTCTTTCTTCTCACCAGAAAACTTAAACGAGAGCGGGATGGGACGATTCAGTTGATCAGGATATGAGTCGTCGGTATAGAACACGATTCCATTGAATATGCGGTTCACAGACACCTGTATGACGTATTTACGTTTACCTTGACCCATATCAGTACCTTGACCTTCACCGTTCTCTGTGGGATGGAATTTAATGTCAATATATTCCAGGATGCTGGGCTTGTCAAGTATCTTGTAATTACCATTTTCATCCTTCTCGTACCAGCAGGTCTTTTCAGCAATGATTCCCTCTAGCTTCTCTTCTAATTCTTGTGCTTGTTCTTCGGTAAGATCAATACCTGCGATAATATTTTCTCCAGTCTTAGTTCCCTCGATATTCTTGCTTTTGGATTCTTCGGATGTGTCTTTCTGTTCGATAATCCCACAGTAGAAGGACCCACCTCCTGGAAGTTTGGAGAATGTTGTAAGATACTCGGGTAGTCTTCTATCAACAACGCATTCAGCTACTACATTCATGTCCATTGACACTTCCTCCGAATGTGTTCTAGAATCTGCATGTGCTGTGCCAAAACCTGGTTGTGTGGTGTCCGATGTTGGTCGGGTGGGCACAGACACTGGACGAACAGTTCCTGAGCCTGGTTGTGTAGTGCCCGATGTTGATCGAGTGGTCCTCCATACTGTTTCCATGGTGTCTGATTTTGGTCTTGCGGTGTGTGTGCGTGCACTGTGCATACTTGGATGATCCGTACCTGAAGCTGTTCGTTTTCGCATTTTCTGCTCAATGTCTTCATTAGACAGTCGTTTAATCTGGACGTTTCTTGACTCATAGATATTGGTAGTTTTTCCTTCTTCAAATTCCCCTTTCAGTTCTGACTGTGCTGGCATCTTTCTCTTTCGTCCCTCGCTGTTCAAATACGTTCCAATCTGCCTGGCCGTGGGTCGAACCTTGGCTCCATCTAGCGCAACCTTTGTTTTGAAGTCGTATGTGGAGATGGAAGAGGAAGGTTCAACAGTGATGAGCAGGTAGGGGAAACGAACCACTGAGCCTCCCTGCAGCTCCACAAACCATCTCCGTTCGTAGTTCTCTGTGTATAGTGTGTCATCCTCGACCATCATGCTACAGTCTTCGTTGACGAGCTGGTCGAATCCGTCCAGAGACCAGGCATTCAGAGGCTTACCGTAAGTGTGTATCACCAGAGAGCCGCCATTGCTGTTTCTCAGGGCACAGATAACCTGCAGACACTCGTTCTTGAAGCTTTTCGTCTGCTTGTTCGTTTTGGCGCTTTTTGACAAGCACTCGTAGGAGACGCACATGCTGTACACCATCTTGTTGGAGTTTAGTTTCTTTCTGATTCGGTCTGTGATGCATTTACATTCTTCAGTGCAATCTGAAGGAGATACACAACATACAGAACGGTTTGTACCATAATTTATATATATATATATATATATATATATTAAAATAATCCTTCATATGTGTCCATGTGGGACAGGGCTATTCCACCAGAGGGTATGTAATTTGTTGTCAGGGACGAGGCTTGCGGAGACCCTGACATCAAATTATGTACACGAGGGTGGAATAGCCCTGTCCCACATGGATACATAATGGAGGATTATTTTTCTCCCATCCAGTAGATGAAAAACAAGCATTTTGGGAAAACGTGAAAAACCTTCTCTTTTTTTTATCTTTTTTTTTTTTTATCAAACAATAAAATAATCATAAACATTGAAAAGATCTTACCCAAAAACGGTTTATACTTAAAGTATAAACCGAAAATGATAGTATATTTTCATTATGAGAGCAGGTTTCCTTGTTTTTATGAAATATAAAAAACACACATTTTTTTCTGTTATTTTGCCGTTTACGTGACCCAATGTTAATATCAGCTCAAACAGTGGAAGCCATGTGGTCATGCAAGACATATTTATTCCGCATGGGCTGATGTCATGGAATAAACCTGTCTTGCATTGCTAGGGATGGGAGAACTATATATATAGATATATATAGAGAGAGAGTGACATTTAATGACATATGTAATACTATCAGTAAAATTATATCTAGAGCTGATATTTAGAACTGATTATGTTCATTATCTGAAAATGTGAATCATTTATCATTCTTCAGTTTTCTTTTTCTTTTTCTTTTCTTTTTTAAACTCGTTGTTTTGTTCCTTGTTATTGTTCCTGTTATATACATACGTATACTGGGATTTATCGATGTTATTGTTCCTGTTATATACATACGTATGTTCTGGGATTTATCGATGTTATTGTTCCTGTTATATGCATACGTATACTGGGATTTATCAATGCTATTGTTCCTGTTATATACACACGTATACTGGGATGTATCGATGTTATTGTTCCTGGTATATACATACGTATACTGGGATTTTTCGATGTTATTGTTCCTGTTATATACATAAGTATTTTCTGGGATTTATCGATGTTATTGTTCCTGTTATATACATACGTATTTTCTGCGATTTATCGATGTTAGTGTTCCTGTTATATACATACCTATGCTCTGGGATTTATCGATGTTATTGTTCTTGTTATATGCATACGTATGTCTGGGATTTATCGATGTTATTGTTCTTGTTATATGCATACGTATGTCTGGGATTTATCGATGTTATTGTTCCTGTTATACACATACGTATGTCTGGGATTTATCGATGTTATTGTTCCTGTTATACACATACGTATGTTCTGGGATTTATCGATGTTATTGTTCCTGTTATATACATACGTATACTGGGATTTATCGATGTCATTGTTCCTGTTATATACATACGTATACTGGGATTTATCGATGTCATTGTTCCTGTTATATACATACGTATACTGAAATTTATCGATGTCATTGTTCCTGATATATACATAAGTATACTGGGATTTATCGATGTTATTGGTCCTGTTATATACATATGTATACTGGGATTTATCGATGTTATTGTTCCTGTTATATGCATACGTATACTGGGATTTATCGATGCTATTGTTCCTGGTATATGCATACGTATACTGGGATGTATCGATGTTATTGTTCCTGTTATATGCATGCGTATGCTCTGGGATTTATCGATGTCATTGTTCCTGTTATATGCATACGTATACTGGGATTTATCAATGTTATTGTTCCTGTTATATACACACGTATACTGGGATGTATCGATGTTATTGTTCCTGTTATATACACACGTATACTGGGATGTATCGATGTTATTGTTCCTGTTATATACATACGTATACTGGGATTTTTCGATGTTATTGTTCCTGTTATATACATAAGTATGTTCTGGGATTTATCGATGTTATTGTTCCTGTTATATACTTACGTATTTTCTGGGATTTATCGATGTTATTGTTCCTGTTATATACATACGTATGCTCAGGGATTTATCGATGTTATTTTTCCTGTTATATACATATGTATCCTGGGATTTATCGATGTTATTGTTCCTGTTATATACATACGTATACTGGGATTTATCGAAGTTACTGTTCCTGTTATATACATACGTATGCTCTGGGATTTATCGATGCTATTGTTCCTGTTATATACATACGTATGTTCTGGAATTTATCGATGTTATTGTTCCTGTTATATACATATGTATGTTCTGGGATTTATCGATGTTATTGTTCCTGTTATATACATACGTATACTGGGATTTATCGATGTTACTGTTGCTGTTATATACATACGTATGCTCTGGGACTTATCGATGCTATTGTTCCTGTTATATACATAGGTATGTTCTTGGATTTATCCATGTTATTGTTCCTGTTATACACATACGTATGTTCTGGGATTTATCGATGTTATTGTTCCTGTTATATACTTACGTATTTTCTGGGATTTATCGATGTTATTGTTCCTGTTATATACATACGTATGCTCTGGGATTTATCGATGTTATTTTTCCTGTTATATACATATGTATCCTGGGATTTATCGATGTTATTGTTCCTGTTATATACATACGTATACTGGGATTTATCGAAGTTACTGTTCCTGTTATATACATACGTATGCTCTGGGATTTATCGATGCTATTGTTCCTGTTATATACATACGTATGTTCTGGAATTTATCGATGTTATTGTTCCTGTTATATACATATGTATGTTCTGGGATTTATCGATGTTATTGTTCCTGTTATATACATACGTATACTGGGATTTATCGATATTGTTGTACCTGTTATATACATACGTATGTTCTTGGATTTATCGATGTTATTGTTCCTGTTATATACACACGTATACTGGGATGTATCGATGTTATTGTTCCTGTTATATACACACGTATACTGGGATGTATCGATGTTATTATTCCTGTTATATACATACGTATTCTGGGATTTTTCGATGTTATTGTTCCTGTTATATACATACGTATACTGGGATTTATCGATGTTACTGTTGCTGTTATATACATACGTATGCTCTGGGACTTATCGATGCTATTGTTCCTGTTATATACATAGGTATGTTCTTGGATTTATCGATGTTATTGTTCCTGTTATACACATACGTATGTTCTGGGATTTATCGATGTTATTGTTCCTGTTATATACATACGTATACTGGGATTTATCAATGTCATATTTCCTGTTATATACATACGTACACTGGGATTTATCGATGTCATTGTTCCTGTTATATACATATGTATACTGGAATTTATCGATGTCATTGTTCCTGTTATATACATACGTATACTGGGATTTATCGATGTTATTGTTCCTGTTATATACACACGTATACTGGGATGTATCGATGTTATTGTTCCTGTTATATAAGCAGGTATACTGGGATTTATCGATGTTATTGTTCCTGTTATAAACATACGTATGTTCTGGGATGTATCGATGTTATTGTTCCTGTTATATACACACGTATACTGGGATGTATCGATGTTATTGTTCCTGTTATATACATACATATACTGGGATTTTTCGATGTTATTGTTCCTGTTATATACATATGTATGTTCTGGGATTTATCGATGTTATTGTTCCTGTTATATACACACGTATTTTCTGGGATTTATCGATGTTATTGTTCTTGTTATACACATACGTATGTCTGGGATTTATCGATGTTATTGTTCCTGTTATACACATACGTATGTTCTGGGATTTATCGATGTTATTGTTCCTGTTATATACATACGTATACTGGGATTTATCGATGTCATTGTTCCTGTTATATACATACGTATACTGGGATTTATCGATGTCATTGTTCCTGTTATATACATACGTATACTGGAATTTATCGATGTCATTGTTCCTGATATATACATACGTATACTGGGATTTATCGATGTTATTGTTCCTGTTATATACACACGTATACTGGGATGTATCGATGTTATCGTTCCTGTAATATAAACACGTATACTGAGATTTATCGATGTTATTGTTCCTGTTATAAACATACGTATGTTCTGGGATTTATCGATGTTATTGTTCCTGTTATATACATATGTATGTTCTGGGATTTATCGATGTTATGGTTCCTGTTATATACATACGTATACTGGGATTTATCGATGTTGTTGTACCTGTTATATACATACGTATGTTCTGGGATTTATCGATGTTATTGTTCCTGTTATATACATACGTATACTGGGATTTATCGATTTTGTTGTTCCTGATATATACATACGTATACTGGGATTTATCGATGTTATTGTTCCTATTATATACATACGTATGTTCAGGGATTTGTCGATGTTATTGTTCCTGTTATATACATATATATGTTCTGGAATTTATCGACGTTATTGTTCCTGTTATATACATACGTATACCGGGATTTATCGATGTTATTGTTCCTGGTATATGCATACGTATACTGGGATTTATCGATGTTATTGTTCCTGTTATATGCATACGTATGCTCTGGGATTTATCGATGTCATTGTTCCTGTTATATGCATATGTTTACTGGGATTTATCAATGTTATTGTTCATGTTATATACACACGTATACTGGGATGTATCGATGTTATTGTTCCTGTTATATACACACGTATACTGGGATGTATCGATGTTATTGTTCCTGTTATATACATACGTATACTGGGATTTTTCGATGTTATTGTTCCAGTTATATACATAAGTATGTTCTGGGATTGATCGTTGTTATTGTTCCTGTTATATACATACGTATTTTCTGGGATTTATCGATGCTATTGTTCCTGTTATACAGATACGTATGCTCTTGGATTTATCGATGTGTTTGTTCCTGTTATATACATATGTATACTAGGATTTATCGATGTTATTGTTCCTGTTATATACATACGTATACTGGGATTTATCGATGTTACTGTTCCTGTTATATACATACGTATGTTCTGGGATTTATCGATGTTATTGTTCCTGTTATACACATACGTATGTTCTGGGATTTATCGATGTTATTGTTCCTGTTATACACATACGTATGTTCTGGGATTTATCGATGTTATTGTTCCTGTTATATACACTCGTATACTGGGATGTATCGATGTTATTGTTCCTGTTATATACACACGTATACTGGGATGTATCGATGTTATTGTTCCTGTTATATACATACGTATACTGGGATTTTTCGATGTTATTGTTCCTGTTATATACATACGTATTTTCTGGGATTTATCGATGTTATTGTTCCTGTTATATACATACGTGTGCTCTGGGATTTATCGATGTTATTGTTCCTGTTATATACATATGTATACTGGGATTGATCGATGTTATTGTTCCTGTTATATACATACGTATACTGGGATTTATCGATGTTACTGTTCCTGTTATATGCATACGTATGCTCTGGGATTTATCGATGATATTGTTCCTGTTATATACATACGTATGTTCTGGGATTTATCGATGTTATTGTTCCTGTTATACACATACGTATGTTCTGGGATTTATCGATGTCATTGTTCCTGTTGTATACATATGTATACTTGCATTTATCGATGTCATTGTTCCTGTTATATACATACGTATACTGGAATTTATCGATGTCATTGTTCCTGTTATATACATACGTATACTGGGATTTATCGATGTTATTGTTCCTGTTATGTACATACGTATGCTCTGGGATTTATCGATGTTATTGTTCCTGTTATATACATATGTATACTAGGATTTATCGATGTTTTTGTTCCTGTTATATACATACGTATACTGGGATTGATCGATGTTATTTTTCCTATTATATACATACGTATTTTCTGGGATTTATCGATGTTATTGTTCCTGTTATATACATATGTATGTTCTGGGATTTATCGATGCTATTGTTCCTGTTATATACATACGTATACTGGGATTGATCGATGCTATTTTTCCTATTATATACATACGTATGTTCTGGGATTTATCGATGTTATTGTTCATGTTATATACATACGTATGTTCTGGGATTTATCTATGTTATTGTTCATGTTATATATATACATATGTTCTGGGATTTATCGATGTTATTGTTCCTCTTATATACATATGTTTACTGGGATTTATCGATGTTATTGTTCCTGTTATATACATACGTATGTTCTGGGATTTATCGATGTTATTGTTCCTGTTATATACATACGTATGTTCTGGGATTCATCGATATTATTATTTTGTGTATTTACCATAGTTTGACACCCAATGGTGGATGCATTTTTCGCCTTGGGGTGTGGTCATTCATGCCACAGCCCAAAGAAACGGGTTTGTATTTTCCTTCTTCGCAAAGTGGAAAGACTTTCGAGCCAACTGCTTCGGGATGTTGATTGGTGGAATTGAACTGAATGTTTAACGACACCACTAGATCACATCGATTTATTAATCACCGGCTATTGCATGTCAAACATTTGGTCATTTTGATATATACTCTTACAGAGGAAACCCGCTACATTTTTTCCATTAGTAGCAAGGGAACTTTTTTACACACCATCCCACAGATTTGAGAGCACACGCGCAACCTTTAATATATCAGTTGTGGTAAACTGGCGGGAACGAGAAATATATATTGGGTGT
Organism: Gigantopelta aegis; assembly: GCF_016097555.1. NCBI lineage: Eukaryota > Metazoa > Mollusca > Gastropoda > Neomphalida > Peltospiridae > Gigantopelta > Gigantopelta aegis. The sequence continues at coordinate 9,866,846 of NC_054705.1, forward strand.
CAAGCAAATGCAAATATATCAATAAATCGATACAAAATAAAAAAATATATATATATCTTATAGGGCTTCAGTCTCACTCGTCCATTCCACCCCCACGCCCACCCCCACAACTCGTCCTAACCAGTGTACCACTAAGGGAACGTAACACACTACGGTATGTATTAACCTGTTTATGTGAAATTCAATTAAAAAGACATTGCTAATTTATCCTTACTACAAGCCTATATGACGACGATAGATTTGCATTATTTCGTTGTCGATCAAGTGTGTGTGTGTGTGTGTGTGTGTGTGTGTGTGTGTGTGTGTGTGTGTGTGTGTGTGTGTGTGTAAATACTCACCTCGAGGACTATTATTAAATCTGAAATAATAAAACAAGAAAAACATATTTAATCCTATGTACCTGTATCAAGACGCCATTTAAAATCTGATCGTTTTTACTTTGAAGTAATTATCTCGTAATGTTTATGAGAAAACACACCACACCACACACACACGCACACAAGACACACACACGCACACACACAAACACACAGAGGGAGAGAGACACACAAGCACACACAAACACACAGAGGGAGAGACACACACACACACAGACACACACGCAACTCACACTATGCATATACATACATGTATACATATACATACATGGAGAGAGAGAGAGAGAGAGAGAGAGAGAGAGAGAGAGAGAGAGAGAGAGAGAGAGAGAGAGAGAGAGAGAGAGAGAGAGAGAGAGAGAGAGAGAGAGATAGTATTACTGGAGTGTTTTTTGGTATTGTCAATATCATATATTAGGAATACAATTATATTCTTTTTAATCCTAATATATAATATTAACGATACAGAAACACACGAGGATAATAATCGCTTTATTACATAATCTCAAGCTTAACGTGTTTTTGTAAACTGTACACTCAGCTTTAATTCTAGTCCGCCTTTACTAGATATTCAAATGACGTGTCTCTTTGAATGGAAATGACGTCAAACTCTAAATGACATCATTTTGGATATCCGTATATCAAAATATAAGATATTATATGAGTCCCAGAAACGGCAGGAGATAATTTGAGGCCAGAGAGAATTTAATTATCCGCTGCGCCAGGGCGTTCATATATATGTGCACGTGCATTTAAGCAATATTTGTGCTAAATAAAAATAATAAAATCATACCTAAAATTCGACATATCTTTTACCTGCAAAATAAAAAAATAATTTAATTTAATCAAGTGCAATTAAATAGATATGTGCATCTAAATGTAGTCGCAGTCATAATGGGCAGAGTCTAGACCATAGACAGAGAGAGTCGTCAGCTGCTGATTGTCTACTGAATATGCATAGATAGATACCTATATAGATAGATAGATAAATAGATAGACAGATAGAAATAATTATATATGAAATGGATTTATTACATGGATATTATGGGTAAGTTATAGGATATATCCATGTCATAAATCCATTTCATATTAACTCGGTTATTAATGTTTTGCTGTCAATGGAGTCATTTGTTTACAGCCAACAACACTCGTATACCAGAGCGTAACGTTTGATGAGATTTAGTTGAAGTGTGACGTCAAACTACTGTTGCGCTAATCAGGCGACTTCTGAACTTTGATTTACTAAATATCGAATTAAAATTTATATATATAAATATAAACCCCGCTATTGCGACCATCGGCGGGACTTATTAAAATTAGTCTTAATAGTGGGGTGGTCCTAATACCGAATTACCAATATTCAAAATGATGATTGTATGGCAAATATTGATTGTGACGTGTCCCCCACCTCCTTTTCGGCTGCCGTCAGCAATATGTGAACTGATAATATTCATTGGCGATGACGGCGTATTAACATTTACATTGAAATGCAAGAATAATCATTGTCAAACCTGATTCAGGTATTTGTGAGCTTGAACCCATTCTTTTACTTAATTATTACACAATAGAGATTAACAAATGTATAGACAAATGACACCCTCTCGATGTTTTAGGACGTCCACTGTCCCGACGGTAATAAAAGCGCGTTATTTCTGTCTGTCCCAACGATAATAAAAGCGCGTTATTTCTGTCTGACTTGACTGATTGCAGCTAATCGTTGCAGGGTGCGGGGTTTAGCTCAGTCGGTTGAGCGCTCGCTTGAGGTGCTTCCGTCGCAGGATCGAACCACCTCAGTGGATCCATTCAACTGATTGGAGTTTTCCTCGTTCCAACCAGTGCACCACCCCTGGACAAAGGCCGTGGTATGTGCTTTCCTGTCTGTGGGAAAGTGCATCTAAAAGATCCCTTGCGGCATTAAGAAAATGTCCTGGGTTTCCTCTATTGACTACGAGTCAGAATTACTAAATGTTTGACATCCAATAGCCGACGATTAATAAACAATGTTCTCTAGAGGTGTCGTTAAACAAAACAAAACAAACTTGTAATTTAACAGGGTGAATTAGTAAAATAGTGCAAACACCTGGGTTATCTGCCTGGGTCGACTACCATTGGATTAATTTAATGTAATGTTGTTGTTTAACGACACCACCAGATCACATTGATCTATTAACCATCGGGCATTGGATGTTAAACATTTGGTAATTTTGACATATAGTCCTAGATATTTTGTTTGTGTACCATCTCACAGACAGGATAGCACATAACACGGCCTTTGACATATCAGTCGAGGTGCAAACCCCCCCCCCCCAACAACAACTAATTGTTGCATTTGTTGTCAGTGTCTGTAAAAAATAAAGTATTAGGATGGTTTGGCATTTGCTTTCATTACAAACATGTTACTCTGTGTAACTGCTACTTTTCAACATTATTGTGTGCAAGTTATACAACAAAATGTCTGTGCGCTGTACCTTCCAGAAATTTACTACGACTTCCTAATTCGAAAATAATACCTTTGTCTTTCGAACTATTTAAATATAAGACTATTTCTGTGTTAGTTTGAGCAACACGTATGCCTGCAATTAACTTTAACACCGTAGCGTGGATAACTAGGGAAGATTTGTTCTTGTTATTTATTGTTTGTCGCTTTTTGTGCTGTGACAAGTAGATGTTGTGGTCGCGTTTGTGGTGCCCAAATGCACTAAAAATTACCATTGGGTCTAACTTTACTCGTCGTAATCCATATGAGCGGGGTGGTCTTAATACCTTGGTAGTTTTACTATAAAATAATACAAACATATTCTGATCTTTAAAATATTTGTCTTAAAACTGGGGTAGTCGTGAGACAGAGAGAGAGAGAGAGAGAGAGAGAGAGAGAGAGAGAGAGAGAGAGAGAGAGAGAGAGAGAGAGAGAGAGAGAGAGAGAGAGAGAGAGAGAGAGAGAGAGGGAGGGAGGGAGGTGGAGGGAGGGAGGGATTATTACCAGTGTTTTTCGGCATCATCAATATCATATATTAGGAATACAAATAATGTATTATGCTCGCCAGAGGCTCCTAATATATGATATTGACGATGCCAAAACAATGAGGGTAATCATAATCAAACCTGATTGTGAGCTTGAACCCATTCTTTTTCTTAGTTATTGCGCATATAATATACTCTGTCAAAAAATAAACGCATAGGTAATAGGGAAAGAAGAAAAGTGTTTGATTTTACAAAATATCGGGCATTTTTTGTATGATGTTCATGAATGACCATGTTTCTTAATGTTCCTGGAATGGGACAGCATGCCCAAAAGCACCCTAAAACACAGTTAACGCACGTTGTGGCACGTTTTGCGACAACTGCAGGAAATCGGCGTAAAATGGTCAGAGTTTGGCGAATGCACGTGAAACTCGGGGAAAAGATTGGGGCAGTGATAGGTATTTAACGCTGCAATGCTGGCAATGATGCCTCATTTCCATTTCGACGTAGACGAGTTAAATGATGCCAAGACTAAGCCTGCCGAATGGAAACATTGCAATAGGCCGTCTCCAGTTAGGTGAATTGCAGACAGTAGTCGCACGCCACATGAACGTCCATCAGAGCACCATTTCACTTCCATTATTATTTTTAATAATATACGTCTACTATTATTAAAATTAATGATATTACTGTTGAGTAGACAAACACGTGTTATCGTTGGCCTTCTCGGTAAAAAGATCTTCGTTTAAGGGGCGAAGTCCTGGAGATTAGATTGCGTTACAGATATACCTCGTGAAACACAAGTCTGTATTCACACAAAATATCACTGCGGTTTAGCTTTTTTCTCTGTTTATTTGTTGACATATTGAAAATATTAAATAAGAAATACATATGTAAAACATTATTGGCAATAGAACCGGTTATAAATATTCCCAACACTGTATCAGACATACTACTACTACTACTACTACTACTACTTACTTACTTACTTACTTACTTACTTACTTACTTACTTACTTACTTACTTTCTTCTACTACTACTACTGCTTACTTACTTACTTACTTACTTTCTTCTACTACTACTACTACTTACTTACTTACTTACTTACTTACTTACTTTCTACTACTACTACTACTTACTTACTTACTTACTTACTTACTTACTTTCTTCTACTACTACTACTACTTACTTACTTACTTACTTACTTACTTACTTACTTTCTTCTACTACTACTACTTACTTACTTACTTACTTACTTACTTTCTACTACTAATACTACTTACTTACTTACTTACTTACTTACTTACTTTCTTCTACTACTACTACTTACTTACTTACTTACTTACTTACTTTCTTCTACTACTACTACTACTTACTTACTTACTTACTTACTTATTTACTTTCTTCTACTAGTACTACTTACTTACTTACTTACTTACTTACTTTCTACTACTACTACTACTTACTTACTTACTTACTTACTTACTTACTTACTTTCTTCTACTACTACTACTGCTTACTTCTACTACTACTACTACTACTACTACTACTACTACTACTACTACTTACTTACTTACTTACTTACTTACTTACTTACTTACTTACTTACTTTCTTCTACTACTACTACTGCTTACTTCTACTACTACTACTACTACTACTACTACTACTACTACTACTTACTTACTTACTTACTTACTTACTTACTTACTTACTTACTTTCTTCTACTACTACTACTTACTTACTTACTTACTTACTTTCTTCTACTACTACTACTTACTTACTTACTTACTTACTTTCTTCTACTACTACATATATATATATGTGTGTGTTCGTGTGTGCGTACGTGTGTATGTGTGCGTACGTGTGTATGTGTGCGTTTGTGTGTGTATGTGTGTGTGTCCGTGTGAGTGTGCGTGCGTGCGCGCGCGCGCGCGTGTGTGTGTGTGTGTGTATGTGTACGTGTGTGTTAGTGTGCGCGTGTGCGCGTATGTGTGTATATTATGTGTGTCACTGTGTGGGGATAAAGAGAGACAGAGAGTGTGAGAGAGAGAGAGAGAGAGAGAGAGAGAGAGAGAGAGAGAGAGAGAGAGAGAGAGAGAGAGAGAGAGAGACGGAGACAGAGAGAGATTGTAATATGCTACTACTACTACTACTACTACGACTACAACTACCACTACCTTTACTACTACTACTACTTAACTACTACTAATAATACTACTACTACTACTACTATAACGATGTATGTGTGTGTGTGTGTGTGTATATATATGCATATCTATGTATGTGTGCGTATGTGTGTGTTCGTTTCTGTGTGTGTGTGTGTGCGTGCGTGTGTATGTGTGCGTATGTGTGTGTCCGTTTTTGTGTGTGTGCTTGTATGTGTGGTGTGTGTGCGTCTGCGTGCGTGCGTGTGTGTGGTGTGTGTATGTGTGGTGTGTGTGTGTATGTGGTGTGTGTGTGTATGTGTGGTGTGTATGTGTGTGTGTGTGTATGTGTGGTGTGTGTGTGTGTATGTGTGTAAGTGTGGTGTGTGTGCGTGTGTGTGTATGTGTGGTGTGTGTGTGTGGTGTGTGTGTGTATATGTGGTGTGTGTGTGTGTATGTGTGGTGTGTATGTGTGTGTGTGTGTGTGTGGTGCGTGTGTGTGGTGTGTGTGTGTGTGTATGTATGTGTGTGTGTGTGTGTGTGTGTGTGTGTGTGTGTGTGTTTGTGTGTGTGTGTACTACGTTAGGGTCGGGAAATAGCTCCGTGGACAATGACCTAAAGCGCGGTTGATCTAAGATCGATCCACGTTGGTCGACCATTTCTCGATCCAGCCAGTGCGCCACGACTGGTATAACAAAGACCCTGCTATGTGATGTGGTATGGTGCATATAAAAGATCCCTTGCTTTGCTACTTATTAAAACATGTAGCGGGTTTCCCCTTTAAGACTATACGTCGTAAGTACCAGACGTTTGACATTCAATAGCCGATGATTAATAAATCAATGCATTGTAGTGGTGTCGATAAATAAAGCAAAAGTTTTACTTTTAAACTGAGCAATTATGTCTTGTGATCTTGCCGTAATATAGCGGCCACGGTGGTGTACGGCTTACGCAATCGGTAATGGGTTCGCATCCTGGTATCGGCTCTCACCCACAGCGAGTTTTAATGACAGTGCGAAGGTCTAAGGCCACTGCACCGACTTCTCTCTCGCTAACCACTGACCTATTGTCCTGGACAGACAGCCAAGACTGTGTGCTCAGGATAGCTTGCTAGAGCCTTAATTGGATATAAGCTCGAAACTAAGTATAAATGGTATGAAATTGTAATACAATGCGATACAAGTCAGTGACATATCTTACACATTGTCAAGGTGGGGGTTGGATGGGTGAGTGGGTTGGATGGGTGAGTGGGTTTGTCGGGTGAGTGGTGTGGTCGGGTGAGTGGGTTGGTCGGGTGAGTGGGGTAGTCGGGTGAGTGGGGTGGTCGGGTGAGCGGTGTTGTACTTCTACTACTACTACTACCACTACTACTACTACTACTACTACTACTACTATTACTTGTAAAACTACAACTACTACTACTATTACTACAACACTTAGCCATATATCTACTAGTTGTCCCTCTACCCAGCCACATCATGCTACAGAGACGGCAGGGACAGAGGACACTTAGCCACATACATGTATGTTACTGGTTTTGTCCCTCTACCCAGGCACATCATACTATAGATACGGCAGGGACAGGACACTTAGCCACATATGTTACTGGTTTTGTCCCTCTAACCACACACATCATACTATAGATACGGCAGGGACAGGACACTTAGCCACATATGCTACTGAGACGGATACGGCAGGGACAGGACACTTAGCCACATATGTTACTGGTTTTGTCCCTCTACCCACACACATCATACTGTAGAGACGGCAGGGACAGAGGACATTTAGCTACAAATGCTACTGGTTTGTCCCTCTACCCAGGCACATAAGTGTGTGTGTGTGTGTGAGTGTGTGTGTGTGTGTGTGTGTGTGCCTGTCTGTGTGTGTGTATGCCTGCGTGCGGGCGTGCGTGTGTGTGTGTGTGTGTGTGCAACAGAATACATTTGTAACTTGTCTTGACATGTTCACCAGCCCGTACTACATCTCGAAAAAAAATAGCTGACCTTTCTACCGAAACCGATGTGAAATATTTGTTTGAATCATTTTACATATAGAGATTACTCTAATGAAACCAATAATAAAAAAAACCCCACATTAATAATAATACTTACATTGATCTTCAGTCTATATTCTGTCCCGTAATTTCAGCACTACGTATTGTCGATGATATTACGAAACCAGGAAGTATATACGATCAAAGTTGTTTGCTTACATCTTACTTAGCAGTGAGCGGCGGGAAATAGGTCAGTGGTAATAGCCTGATGCGCGGTATAACAAAGGCCCTGCTATGTGCTATCACGTCTGTCGAATGGTGCATATAAAAGATCCCTTGCTACTTGTAACATTTGTTAACTACGCTATGTGCGATCACATCTGTCGAATGGTGCATATAAAAGATCCCTTGCTACTTGTAACATTTGTTAACTACGCTATGTACTGTCACGTCTGCCGAATGGTGAATATAAAAGATCCCTTGCTACTTGTAACATTTGTTAACTACGCTATGTGCTATCACGTCTGTCGTATGGTGCATATAAAAGACCCCTTGCTACTTGTAACATGTGTTAACTACGCTATGTACTGTCACGTCTGCCGAATGGTGAATATAAAAGATCCCTTGCTACTTGTAACATTTGTTAACTACGCTATGTGCTATCACGTCTGTCGTATGGTGCATATAAAAGATCCCTTGCTACTTGTAACATTTGTTAACTACGCTATGTGCTATCACGTCTGTCGAATGGTGCATATAAAAGACCCCTTGCTACTTGTAACATTTGTTAACTACGCTATGTGCTATCACGTCTGTCGTATGGTGCATATAAAAGATGCCTTGCTACTTGTAACATTTGTTAACTACGCTATGTGCTATCACGTCTGTCGAATGGTGCATATAAAAGATCCCTTGCTACTTGTAACATTTGTTAACTACGCTATGTACTGTCACGTCTGTCGTATGGTGAATATAAAAGATCCCTTGCTACTTGTAACATTTGTTAACTACGCTATGTGCTATCACGTCTGTCGTATGGTGCATATAAAAGATCCCTTGCTACTTGTAACATTTGTTAACTACGCTATGTGCTATCACGTCTGTCGAATGGGGCATATAAAAGATCCCTTGCTACTTGTAACATTTGTTAACTACGCTGTGCTATCACGTCTGTCGAATGGTGCATATAAAAGATCCCTTGCTACTTGTAACATTTGTTAACTACGCTATGTGCTGTCACGTCTGTCGAATGGTGCATATAAAAGATCCCTTGCTACTTGTAACATTTGTTAACTACGCTATGTGCTATCACGTCTGTCGAATGGTGCATATAAAAGATCCCTTGCTACTTGTAACATTTGTTAACTACGCTATGTGCTATCACGTCTGTCGTATGGTGCATATAAAGGATCCCTTGCTACTTGTAACATTTGTTAACTACGGTATGTACTATCACATCTGTCGTAATGGTGCATATAAAAGATCCCTTGCTACTTGTAACATTTGTTAACTACGATATGTACTGTCACGTCTGCCGAATGGTGAATATAAAAGATCCCTTGCTACTTGTAACATTTGTTAACTACGCTATGTGCTATCACGTCTGTCGTATGGTGCATATAAAAGATCCCTTGCTACTTGTAACATTTGTTAACTACGCTATGTGCTATCACGTCTGTCGTATGGTGCATATAAAAGATCCCTTGCTACTTGTAACATTTGTTAACTACGCTATGTACTGTCACATCTGTCGAATGGTGCATATAAAAGATCCCTTGCTACTTGTAACATTTGTTAACTACGCTATGTGCTATCACGTCTGTCGAATGGTGCATATAAAAGATCCCTTGCTACTTGTAACATGTGTTAACTACGCTATGTACTGTCACGTCTGTCGAATGGTGCATATAAAGGATCCCTTGCTACTTGTAACATTTGTTAACTACGGTATGTACTGTCACGTCTGTCGTATGGTGCATATAAAAGATCCCTTGCTACTTGTAACATTTGTTAACTACGCTATGTGCTATCACGTCTGTCGAATGGTGGATATAAAAGATCCCTTGCTACTTGCAACATGTGTTAACTACGCTGTGTGCTATCACGTCTGTCGAATGGTGCATATAAAAGATCCCTTGCTACTTGTAACATTTGTTAACTACGCTATGTGCTATCACGTCTGTCGAATGGTGCATATAAAAGATCCCTTGCTACTTGTAACATGTGTTAACTACGCTATGTGCTATCACGTCTGTCGAATGGTGGATATAAAAGATCCCTTGCTACTTGTAACATGTGTTAACTACGCTGTGTGCTATCACGCCTGTCGAATGGTGAATATAAAAGATCCCTTGCTACTTGTAACATTTGTTAACTACGCTATGTGCTATCACGTCTGTCGAATGGTGCATATAAAAGATCCCTTGCTACTTGTAACATGTGTTAACTACGCTGTGTGCTATCACGCCTGTCGAATGGTGCATATAAAAGATCCCTTGCCACTTGTAACATTTGTTAACTACACTATGTGCTATCACGTTTGCTACTTGTAACATTTGTTAACTACGCTATGTGCTATCACGTCTGTCGAATGGTGCATATAAAAGATCCCTTGCTACTTGTAACATTTGTTAACTACGTCTATCGACTGAGATCCTCCTTACCAATGATTTCAGTGCACTTTATTGACAATAAATGTATACAAGGTTTCAATAGGAACTCCAATCAGTCGAACGTGCACACGCCGAGACGGGCGTAGGTCAGACTGAATGATATACAAGATGTATATAGCTTCGATTGCCTGCTTAGTATCTATATTGCACCGTTTTCTCATTATACCATACATATACGTGTTCTATGGGTGGTATTACGTTTAGTGTCAGATTGAATGATATACAAGCTGTATATAGCTTCGATTGCCTGCTTAGTATCTATATTGCACCGTTTTCTCATTATGCCATACATATGCGTGTTCTGTGAGTGGTTATTACGGTTAGTGGCTGTATGCATTATCATCTAGTTACGTGTATATATTGTGTGCAGTTTTGATCGAGAGCTTAGTAGCTGTATGACATTGTTTTCTGACTACAATATATAGGTGTCAGTGTATGTATGCATATATATGCTATATACACCCACCCACCCACCCACACACCCGCGCTCGCGCACACACACATCCGCACGCACCCCCCCCCCCCCATATATATATATATATATATATATATATATATATATATATATATATATATATATATATATATATACCGTCTTGGTGGTAATGCAATTATAGATATACGTTGTTATGCAGATTCTGACATTTTGATTTCATTCGGGGAGGAATCAGCCCTACCTCTCCCCTCCCCCTCAAGAAAGGGAGCCTGTATGTTTATCGTGTCCAGACCTGTCAGGTGTAACAGTATCATGAGTAGTTAGTCTGTTTAAAATTGTCTCTGTAAACTGTATATGTATATTATTAGCAGTATGATACTTTTACAGGTGTTACGATTTCGTTTTAGTCGGAGTAGTGACCTATTGAGCTGTTAAAACCCACTCTTAGTCATTGGTATTTCTACTAATTGATACACTTTAATAAAAACCATTCAACGTATTTTTATCGATCATATGGTGGGTCCGGAGTAAGAAATAACAGAGCCCAGAGACCAAATTTGGTTTTGACAACGCAGACATATGTTCAGAACATTATGCAAGGGGGCGGGGGTGGGGAAAGGGTGGGGGGCCTGGACTGTGGCTAGTGGAAATTTGCTTTCACCACAACAAAACACAACACCCCATTCCATTACACCGACACGTTATTGGTAAAATGTCAATCACTGGCTTGTTTTAATATTAGTTAAACTCTCAGATCCTTATAAGGGTTAAACGAGACAAACATGTGAGGAATCCGTCTATTTGTGACTGGTATTTTATTGAACAGGATCTCCGACTGGAGGAAAGAAAAACACAACAAACAAATAGCTTAAATTGAGCCATGTACTAGTAAGTTTAATGGCCAGTTTACCGGAGCTTCTGTAGGCGATGATTTGGGAGGAACCAACCAACGTTCGTCTTCAATATGTTATAACGGGCGGGAAGAAACGCTGTGTGGGAATCAACCAGTTCATAAGATAGTATTTATCAAAAACACTTCTGAATTTGTCATTAACCGTCCTCGTGTCAACAACCCGCAGTCTAGGGTTATTCTCAAACGACGTTAACCCCTTTAAGTATAAGTGTTCTACTACAAGTTTCGTACCAAGCAGAATACAGTACAGATGAGATGACGCCAAGGAGATATATATTACCACAGGAAGTGACGTACTTCCCATAATACTCCGCAAGACTGCACACGGCGCGAACAGGTCGACGTAGGTCATGGACGACCAGAGTGTCTTGTGAATGAAGTAAAAAAAAGATGGACGAACACGTGACTGTTGCCAAGCGACGCCCAGAAGCAAAAGTATCTGTGATTTCTCCACCCGATACACGAGCCCGCGAAGTAACAAAGGTGGTCTCATTTCAAGACGCATACGTCACAGACCGGGCAGTGGTGACATGTCGATGGCTTGATGTCATTGCAAATCAGGCAGTAACTCGGCAACAGATACGACGCCCAAACCGAGGTTCGTCCTCTCTCGTGTTGCTTACGACTGCTGAAAGAACGATCGTCTTTTGTTGAATACGAATATTGATTTAATAAAGTCGAGTTGTGTTTGTTGGTTTCCCAATTAGAATCACTTTTGAGATCGTCTGTTTTTAATCGACACATTTCGTTGTCTTTTGTATTCGAGTTGTTAACGAAAACATGTTGCATAATGGTAGAACAGGGTTCTGATTGGCTTAGTATCTTCCTGAAGGTTTTATACAACGAATCAACGAAGCGGAACGCATACCAAAACACAAACACTTGCCAGGCGAGAACCGATCATATTAATATCTGTAAATACTGCATATGTGATCCATAACCCCCATAAAGCTGACATCATAGTACCACGTGACAAGCAGAGTCGTCACAAGCAATGGTAGCGGAAGCGGAAGTTTAACCATGAATTGCGTCCAAGCCTCGACATGTTCGTGGAAGTTCTTTGATTTATTTTCTCTCTGTAGTGACTCTTCAGCTTGTCTGCCAGACTGGAGTTCTGCGAATCGTGGACATCAGTTGGTGGCTGTGTTAGAGGTTTTCTCTCCATATCTGAAATGATGAACATAAAACAACAGTTAGTTGAGGTCTGACTCTGTTTTACGAACTATCACACAAAGGACAACAGACAAAACCGTTGAAATTGTTTTGTTTTTTCTAACGATACCACTAGATCACTTTGATTTAGTAGTCATCGGCTGGAGAAAGTCAGAGAAAATATTCAGAGAGATGTCTTTTATATGTATTTTTCCACAGAGACTGCATGCATCACGACCTTTGACATACCAGTCGTGAGTCACTGGTTGGGACGGGGGAAAAACGCAGTCAGAGAATAGCCCCAGGGGCTTCAATTCTTCGACCCAACTACCTCTGTCCATAGCCCGAGTACTCTGACGGTAAGACAGCTAGACGGACACTTGGACAGTTATCAACACGCTCTTGATAACTGACGGTAAGAGAGCTAGACGGACACTTGGACAGGTATCAACACTATCTTGACAACTCTGACGGTAAGAGAGCTAGACGGGCACTTGGACAGTTATGAACACTCTCTTGATAACTCTGACGGTAAGAGAGCTAGACGGAAATTTGGATAGTTATCAACACTATCTTGATAACTCTGACGGTAAGAGACCTAGACGGACACTTGGACAGTTATCAACACTCTTTTGATAACTCTTAAGGTAAGAGACCTAGACGGACTGCTGGACAGTTATCAACACTATCTTGATATCTCCGACGGTAAGACAGCTAGACGGACATTTGGACAGTTATCAACATTTTCTTGATAACTCTGACGGTAAGAGAGCAAGACGGACACTTGGACAGTTATCAAGACTCTCTTGATAACTCTGACAGTAAGAGAGCTTGACGGACATTTGGGCAGTTATCAACACTCTCTTGATAACTCTGACAGTAAGAGAGCTAGACGGACATTTGGACAGTTACCAACACCTTCTTGATAACTATCCAAATGTCCGTCAAGCTCTCGTAGCGTCAGAGTATCCACGCAACTCAGCCCAGCGCTCTACCGACTGAGCTAGACCCGCCCCTACAAGCATACATTGCATTAAACTAAATGCTCTACATTAGTCCAGCGCTCTACCGACTGAGCTAGACCCGCCCCTGCAAGCATACATTACATTAAACTAAATGTTCTACATTAGTCCAGCGCTCTACCGACTGAGCTAGACCCGACCCTGCAAGAATACATTACATTAAACTAAATACTCTACATTAGTCTAGGCTCAACAAACTGAGCACACATATCCTTAAAAGTATTCCAAATCAACGTTTGTTCATATCATATTTGATAACAAATCATAAACACAAAGCCATAGTCCTTTGATGTGCAACGAGTATAGCCAAGTTCTCTCGAAGAATGACGTTCGACAGTTTGTCGTTACACACAATCTGTAATATGCATAATAAAATGTATATCAACACCGAGATTTCAGCTTTAATATGCATTGTGTTAAAGCGGTAGTCTCAATGAAAGAATGAATGTTTAATGACACCCCAGCACAACAAAAAAATCCATTCTTGGTTGACTCCATGTACACCAACATAGGTACTGATGCGGGCATTGATTCAGTTAAGAGATCCAAACAGACCAGACAAAAAATCATGGAGCTGTTAGAATTAAGCCTAAAAGGAAATGATTTTGAGTTTGATGGAGAAATGTATCAACAAGTGTGTGGTTGTGCTATGGGCAAACGTTTTAGTCCAAACTTTGCATCTATCTATGTCGCCGAATGGGAAGAGGCTGTTTTAAAGAAATCGGGTAAAACACCTCTTTTGCACCTCGGATATCTCGACGATATACTTATCAATTGGCCACATTCTAAACAAGAATTTTGGAACATTTTTGAGCTATTAAACCAACAGGATGACAATATCAAACTTATCGCCACCATATCAGATAAATCGGTTAACCTTTTGGATGTAACCATTTATAAAGGTACACAGTTTGAAACATAAGGTTACCTAGACTACAAAGCGTTTTTCAAACCCACAGACAAACACCAACTTCTCCTACTTTTCACCCACGCCACACCTTTATAGGCATTGTTAAATCTCAGATTATTAGATTGCACAACAATTCGAGTAACAAACAGAATTTCAATGAGGCTTGTTCACTTTTATTTAGTGCTTTAAAACCTAGGGGATATTCAAAACGGTTTTTAAGACAAGTTAAATCTGAAACTGTTCGAGAATTAGAAAATCCCTTTAGGGCAACTGAAGACTATAAACCATGCAAACTTCAGCATGACCAATCACCTCAAATAAGCATTGGATCCTTTACTACTTGTGACAAAACCAGGTGCAGACTTCACAACTTAATTAAAACACAGTCGACTTTCAAAAGTCAACAGACTTAAATTGAATATCAAATTCGGACAGACATGAACTGTGATTCGAAAAATGTAGTATATCTAATCACGTGTAATTTATGTAAAAAAAAAAAAAAAAAAAAAACAACAGTATGTAGGACAAACGCAAAACTAACTGAGAATTAGAGGAGTTTGTCACAAGTATGATATTCGGCATGGAGTTGACACCCCTGTCGCCAAGCACTTCAATCTACCTGACCATTCGTTAGATGAAAATTTTGAAATAATTCCAATTGAACAACCCCTGACACTTGGTTCAAAAGACGAAACAGACCTCTTGAGACTTGAACGAGAGGCCTTCTGGATTCGTACATTACAGACAAAATAATTTTTCCAATAATTTACAGTCGACGTAGCATTGATATTGGTAAACTGCTGAAGGAGGAGTTTTTAAATCTGCACACATACATACATACATACATACATACATACATACACGCATACATACATACATACATACATACATACATACATACATACATACATACATACATACTAGCCAGTGCCAGGTCTGCCCACTGTTTCACGCACGTAAGCGGGATCGACCGCGTAGATTGTAGGCCCCAAGCATATGGTTGAGTTAAAGAACTTCCTTTTTATGGAAGTTTCGATAGCTCAGAGTGCATCGGGGTTAGTCTTGCAATTTGCGGGCGATTCAGTGCCACAGGTTCGAGTCCCAGCAACGGCATGGGACAATTTGTGAGGCCAGAAAGGATTTAATTATCCCCTGCGCCAGTGCGTTAATATCTATGTATGTAACAGTCAACCTCGACATACATACAATATATAGATATCCATACATCAATACATACTAACCAGTGCCAGGTCTGCCCACTGTTTCATGCACGTAAGCGGGATCGACCGCGTAGATTGTAGGCCCCATGCATATGGTTGAGTTAAAGAACTTCCTTTTTATGGAAGCTTCGATAGCTCAGAGCGTATCGTGGTTAGTCTTGCAATTCCGAGCGATTCGGTGCCGCAGGTTCGAGTCCCAGCAACGGCATGGGACAATTTGTGAGGCCAGAAAGGATTTAATTATCCCCTGCGCCAGTGCGTTAATATTTATGTATGTAACAGTCAACCTCGACATACATACAATATATAGATATTCATACACCAATACATACATACATACATGCATACATACATGGACTGTTTATATTGTATACATTGGTACAACAATTATACCTGTGATTATGGGTGCATATTTCTGTCAATAATCAAAATTTAAGAATAATAAATCTGGTCTTGGATTGCCCCCCATTCCTAAAAAAAAATTAAGAGAGAGAAATTATCAAATACAATTGTAGATAGTAAACAAAAAGAAGCATGGGTAATAATCTAACGATGATGATGGTGATAATAATAATAATAATAATAATAATAATTTGTCCTTCCATATCTATACGTACATGTATGATATTTAAATCTGATCTCAAATAATATTATGTGCCTTTAAAAATACGGCATTCGCGTTTAAAAAGCCCTACAATGAAACTAGCACTCTTCCCTATCAAAATGCTGGCTAGAACACTGCCGGGATGACAAACGCTCGACTCACCGTGTTCTACTGTTCTGTCGTGTCATTAATTTTATTTCAACTTATTTTTATGCTTATACCCAACTAAGGTTCAAGTACGCTTTCCTGGGCACACACACCTCAGCTATATGGGCTGTCTGCCCAGGACAGTGGGCTAGTTGTTACTTGTTGGCGGTTATTAAGAGAAGAGTGTGTAGTGGCCTTACACCTACCCAGTGAGTCGTTAAAACTGGTTTTGGGTGGGAGCCGGTACCGGGTTGCGAACCATGTACCTACCAGCCTTATGTTCGATGGCTAAACCACGACGCCACCGAGGCCGATGTCAAGAGGAGATCAGTAAAAACTATAGGTAGCAGGGAGGTCAATAATTATGCATTGTCCACAAATGCAGACTTGGAGAGGGTGGCTAAAACATCTACACGGCTGTTGCCAGACAACGTAAAATGCAGTATCTGTTTCCTACTTGTAACCAAGGAGTTCTATGTACCCGATTGTTTATGACCAGTGACAACACATTACATTACTGATATTGTCAGTAATACATATACAAATATTGTGTAATTTATTACAGTGTAGCTATATATCGTACATGAATGTAACAATTCTGAAATGTGTCACATGCAACTATCAGAGTGAACCTTTCATATCTGTGCAGGTATCAATTTAGTACAATATTACATAATTTGATTCGGTTATAATTCATAATAAAACATTGAAATAATGAATATTTAGTTATTTATTTTCTAGTGTGGTACATTATTGTAATTAGCATGTCTATGCTAACTGTTTGTGCCTTCTAACAGTACATCGGGCAGTAGTGAACAAGCCAGTAGAAAATAATGATCTACTTTCGGTATCGATGCAAGGTAACGTCAGGTCAGGTTACTCCAGTGTCCCAGTTTACTTGTTCTTACGGCTACAGATCAGGCTGCCTTTTATCTACATCTAGGTCAGTGTAGTCAATAGCGCCAGGTAAAACACATTGATTTCCACGTGGTATGTACGTGGTCGATTGTCACTATTTATTATAATACTCGCACCACATTACATGTTCGAAAATATCAGATTTTATGTAGTAGTTTATATATAAAAAATATAGCAATTTAAATTAGTTTCCGACCTGTTGAACTGGGACTTTCTGGCTTCGTTGGAGTAATATTAATAAAGTAATCACAGTGATTGACCATAATATATAGGGAATATTTTCGAGAAAGACGAACGAAGGTTTTGGAATAAGGAGTATTTCGGAGAACAGTCGAAGTATAATGAGAATAATTACTAAAGTGTGTTTAGTGAGAAACTGAAGACTACTACTACTTAAGTGCAGAGGAAAATTGGCAGACGGTTTTATTTGTTGTGTGGACGTTCTACTTGTGTTACCACCAAGACGTGTGGTATCGTTATTGTACAGGTGTGAACGCAAAATGGGTTGGGTATAAATCAGGTCAGAGACTTGTGTATGGAATTTAATTTTATTTAGATGAAATTAGCGGGTAAGCATTTAAAGCCGAGTATACCAACACTACCTCTCGATAAAAGTATCTGTATTGGTATTGTGTCATTACGGAATACCGTACCGATACCGATGTAAATCACCCCAAAATTACCGACACCAATACTGAAGCTGAAATTTCAATACCGCCCAGCTCTACTCAGCTCACTTGTAATATACGCCAACAGAAGACTCAGTTCCCTGAAAGTGACAGAACCTAGTTTTTAAACACCACAGCGTGTTTTCTTCCCTATTAAGACCTTTAAATTCAGAAATTACTTACATTCTAACCATAGTTTAACATCCAATAGCCGATGCATTTTTTCGTGCTGGGGTGTCGTTAAGCATCTGATCTAACCTAATCTTACTTAATTACATTGTATTGTTTAGATCCTCTATCTCCATACATGAGAAGTGGTTATGATCATGCTGGTGTTTGAAATGCATGTTGTCTTTAATTCCATAAACCTCCGAGACGTAACGGATATGGAGACAAGCTTCAATCTATCTTTAAGAGTATTTCCCCCCTTTCAACGTCACAAATTCTTGTTTCACTCTATTGTAACTTTGTTCAGTGGTGTTACATGTTTGTGGATTAACCAAACTTAGGCTAAGTGTCTATTTCCACCGGTACAAACTAAGATCTGCGACTTTAAGGAGACACCTCAGTACTTACCACCTCCATGAACAAACAACATACGGTGGTGAAATACTCATTAGGTTATTTATGCCTCTCAGTATGTCATATTTCTCACAAACGATGGAGTACAAATCAACAAAAGGTTCAATAAACAAGTCAGCACTTACCACCTCCATGAACATACACCACACGGTGGTGAAATACCCATTAGGTTATTTATGCCTCTCAGTATGTCATATTTCTCACAAACGATGGAGTACAAATCAACAAAAGTTTCAATAAACAAGTCAGTACTTACCACCTCCATGAACACACAACACACGGTGAAATACCCATTAGGTTATTTATGCCTCTCAGTATGTCATATTTCTCACAAACGATGGAGTACAAATCAACAAAAGGTTCAATAAACAAGTCAGCACTTACCACCTCCATGAACATACACCACACGGTGGTGAAATACCCATTAGGTTATTTATGCCTCTCTGTATGTCATATTTCTCACAAACGATGGAGTACAAATCAACAAAAGGTTCAATAAACAAGTCAGTACTTACCACCTCCATGAACATACAACACACGGTGAAATACCCATTAGCTTATTTATGCCTCTCAGTATGTCATATTTCTCACAAAAGATGGAGTACAAATCAACAAAAGGTTCAATAAACAAGTCAGCACTTACCAACTCCATGAACATACAACACGAGGTGAAATACCCATTAATTTATTTATGCCTCTCAGTTTGTAATATTTCTCACCACGGATGGAGTATAAATCAACAAAAGTTTCAATAAACAAGTCAGTACTTACCATCTCCATGAACATACAAGACAAAGCTGATCAGCAGCAGCGCTGTGAACGTCGTGGTCGTCGTCATTGCGAGCAGTTTCATCTTCTGTGAGTTCGTTGTTGATTTTCATCTAGTTATAACAGGCTAAACATCTTCTCTTATTATTTACTTTTAATATATATACAAACTGTACCTCTATAGTGTGTCTGACATAAGGTAGCAAATGACACGTATTCCAAAGACCACTGATCAATTAATCAATTATCTTTTACCAATACACAAACCAATGCTAGGGAGTATGGACTGCATGCAGCCAGTACTGACAAGAAAGCCATTGACAGTAATAATTGACTTTATTCTCAATATGTGTAGTATTACATACCACTGTATTTACAAATAAAAGTGATCACGTGTAGTTAGCGTGGAGACACATACACAGCCATAACATACGACTGTATTTACAAATAAAGGTGATCACGTGTAGTTAGCGTGGACACATGCACAGCCATTACATACGACTGTATTTACAAATAAAAGTGATCACGTGTAATTAGCGTGGAGACACATACACAGCCAGTACATACGACTGTATTAACAAATAAAAGTGATCACGTGTAGTGTAGTTAGCGTGGAGACACATACATAGCCAAGCATTCTTATATCGATATCTGTACTGTCGAAGCATTTGATTATTGAGGTCGAGAAAGTATTCTATGACAGAATTTTTTTTTCTTCAAGAAATCTTAATGAATATAACGAATCATCGATATATCGAGTTTTAATTTGGTCTCTTGAACATCGAGTCATAGATGTTATTGTATTAAGATAAAATTGCTTTGAACTATTATATATCTACATGAACAGTAAATATGTATTACGATACATTCTGTAGTTTTGGGTATACACTTTCTAACATCTAAAAACATACTGAAAGGTTTTGCCAGTTTGCTGCATTTACATTCCTCTAATATAACTTACAGATAGATGGATAGATGGATAGATGGATGGATGTATGGATGGATAGATAGATAGGCTGGAGAAAAATGCACTATGGTTTAAGTTACCTGGCCCGTGATTGTAAAACATTGGAGTCCAGACTCAAATCTCGAATACATCTTTATATGATGTTGTGATGACGTTAAAGTTTAAGACTATTAGACTCTTGTGATAACGTGTCAGAATTATCAAATATTTGGCATCCAACAGCCCCTCCAGTGCTGTCGTTAAACAAAAAACAAACTTTCTATCAGTCTTGAGTTTAGACTCTACACGTTTATAAGCACGGGATAAACATTCGATTTATAGCTAATCTGAATTATTTTGTATAAGAATATTTTAGATAATTTCTAATTGTAAAACGTAATATACCGAGTGGCTAATAACATGGTATCTGCATGGAATATTAAACACAGTTTTATATAAATTCCTGGTTGAACAAGCAATTTTGTCTAGCCCATCTGAAATATTTTCTATAAAGCAGTCAGACCCTTGGGTCATCTAACAAAGATACAACAATAAAATAAAATAAAATAAGATGTAAAGTATACAACATACACAATCTATAGATCAAATTCTTGGTTCAATATATAATTATTTTCTATTAAAAGGTCCTTTAGATTATTAAAACATTACAATAATGATAATAATAGTAACAGTAAATATAATAATAATAATAATAATAATAATAATAATAATAATAACGGAGAGAGAGATGTTCTTCTTGTCTCATACTAATCTCACAACCACATAGATTATGTGAAAAATAACTGTGACTAATGTTGTTGGATGTTGGGCCGGTGTCCGCACAGAATTATACATTTGGAGTGACTGTCCGTGACATAAGTTTACTTCGAAACGACACGATAGTGGCTGTAGTTGAGATTACTATCAAGGGTCGTTTTACTACCAAACTGTATAGAATGTGGCAACAAACACTAGGCACAACGGGGTACCACCCCGCAGTAGAATGTGAGTTGTCATTTTCTACCAGCATTTGTCACTGGAATAGACTACCAAACATATACAAGAAAACAATATCAGTACCTTGCCCCAACGTTGTCTGGATACTTTGGTCCTAAGTAGAGGAGGAGAGATATGTATAAGCAAGGATGTTCTATTCTACGCTATGCCAATAATAACTGACAGGTCTATCACAACCAGTATATCAAACAAGCCAGTCAAACTTGATATCTTTACAACTATTTTTAAATCTTTAAAATACTTAAAAATCATATTTCGAAATAATATTTGACAATAATAATAATAATAATAATAATAATAACAGGAGCATACAGCATACACACAATATTCATAGCATTAACAAAATACTACTTACCATGATACGTTTGACCAACACAGCTGAGTCCACCCGTTGTAGTAAAATACATTATAGGCTCGAAGGTACAAACGTATAATAATAAGAATAAACGGCACTATAGGATAGGACGAAGAATCAGCAGCTGATGTCGTTAGGTCACTTTTATAGCGTGCACCAAATACCTTTCCTACGGCTTCTATAAATCTTTCTACGACTTATATGCACAAATAGACACGGCAAAAAATTTCAATGACATCTATAAACAAATATACAGAAAGAAAAAAACTTTCTGAGACTTCTATGAACAAATATACACGAAAAGAGCATTTAGAGGGATATAAACATTATAGAAATGATAGCGAATATAATATTCTATTTATTACCAATAATCGATTTAAATTTATGTCACTCAACTCGTTTGATTAACGTTCCTGTAAAGTTGCTGCCTTTTCGATCAGAGTGAACCAGTAGTTTATGTCTACACTTTCTTTTCCCTTCTTATCAATAAACTTAAATGAGAGCGGCATGGGATATTTCAGTTCATCAGGATACGAGTCGTCGGTATAGAACACGATTCCGTTGAACATGCTCTTCACCTTCACCTGTATGACGTATTTACGTTTACCTTGAGCTTCACGTTTCTCTGTAGGATGGAATTTAATGTCAATATATTTCAGGATGCTGGGCTTGTCAAGTTCCTTGTATTTACCATTTTCATCCTTCTCGTACCAGCCGGTCTTTTTAGCAATGATTCCCTCTAGCTCCTCTTTTAATTCTTGTTTGTTTTGTTCGGTAAGATCAATACCTGCAATAATATTTTCTCCAGTCTTAGTTCCCTCGATATGCTGTGTTCCAGGCGGCGGTTGTGGCTTCTTTCTCTTGCTTTTGGGTTCTTCGGATGTGCCTTTTCGTTCCTCAATCCCACAGTAGAAGGACCCACCTCCTGGAAGTTTGGAGAATATTGTAAGATACTCAGGTAGTCTTTTATCAACAAACCATTTGGCTACTAACTTCATGTCCATTGATACTTCCACTGAATGTGTTCTAGAGTCTGCGTGTGCAGTGTCAAATCCTGGTTGTGTGGTGTCAGATGCTAGTCGAGTGGGCCCCGAGACTGGACGAACAGTTTCTGAACCTGGTTGTGTAGTGCCCGATGTTGATCGTGTGGTCCTCGTGGTGTCTGATTTTGGTCTTTCAGTGTCTGTGCGTTTACTGCGCATTTTCTTCTCAATGTCTTCATTACACAGTCGTTTAATCTGGACGTTTCTTGACTCATAGATATTGATAGTTTTTCCTTCTTCAAATTCCCCTTTCAGTTCTGACTCTGCTTGCATCTTTCTCTTTCGCCCCACGCTGTTCAAATACGTTCCAATCTGCCTGGCCGTGGGTCGAACCTTGGCTCCGTCTAGCGCAACCTTTGTTTTGAAGTCGTAGGTGGAGATGGAGGAGGAAGGTTCAACAGTGATGACTAGGCAGTCGCCAGGAACCATTGAGTCTCCCTGCTGCTTCATAAACCATCTCCGTTCGTAGTTCTCCGTGTATAGTGTGTCATCCTCGACCATCATACTACAGTCTTCGTTGACGAGCTGGTCGAATCCGTCCAGAGACCAGGCATCCGGAAGCTTACCGTAAGTGTGTATCGCCAGAGAGCCGCCATTGCTGTTCCTCAGGGCACAGATAGCCTGCAGACACTCGTTCTTGAAGGCTCTCGTCTTCTCCTTCTTTTTGGTGCTTTCGAACAAGCACTTGTAGGAGACGCACATGTAGTACACTATCTTGCTGGAGTTTAGTTTCTCTCTGATTTCCTTTTCGATGTCTTTACATTTGTCAACGTCACCGGAATCTGAAGGAGATACAGAATATACAGAACAGTTTGTTACCATAATTGATATATATATATATATATATATATATATATATATATATATATATATATATATATATATATATATATAACACGTTATTTCGTCGTCTCCTTCTAGTCGTGCTTGAAACATTTTTAGACGGCCCTTGTTATTCATAAAAAATGTACAATAATATTATTACACTCGCGTATGTATCGTATTGATTTTACGAAACGAGTGTCAGAATGTATGTATTACCCTCGTTCTCGCTCGAGCCGGGAAGTATACAAATCCTGACACACAATACGACACACAAACTCGTTTAATAACTCTCTCTCTCTCTCTCTCTCTCTCTCTCTCTCTCTCTCTCTCTCTCTCTCTCTCTCTCTCACCCCACCCCCACCCCCATCGGGCTACCAGGTTATTCAATCTAGTAGCCCTCAGTAAAATTGTTAGCCCCATAACTTTAAAAACAGGAGAAAAAAAAAGGAAAATAATTTATTTTTATTTAAACATGTTGTTTTAGGTGGTTGTTTTTAAAAATCATGAGCAATATACTGTGAAATATACACATGGAAACTATATGATAGGTCTTGATGAACAATAAAGCTTTTAGTTTAAAACATTAAACAGAATTTAGGGGAAACATTCAAAACTACGACATTAATATGTGACAGAATGAAGTGTTTCATATGTAGTAGTCTGTGTATGGTGCAATGATAATGATAATAATAATAATAATAATAATAATAATAACAACAACAATAACAATAACCCTACTTACCCACATTTAAAAGTACTGGACGGAAATGGTCAAAATAATATATTTTAAGGAGTATATGCTTGTTTTTGTTGTTGTTTTGGGTTTGTTTTTTAATAAATATATCAACCACGAACAAAAATGACATATTCTACCTACAGTAACTTGTTTGGTACAATTCCAGAAACACACAATAGTATATATTTTTTTATTATAATTTTTTAGAACTAATCTCGAAATGAAAGCTTACAAAATGCAATACTTCATACTTATTACATTATTCATACATTATTGGCTTAAGGTGCGTCCTGCACTAGTGTAGAACTGTAGAACCATACAATACTTACGATCGATGTTGCATATTTTAATATCTAAAATGGCTGTAACTATCTTTAATAGGTGTCATGTTGAAGAATCTTAACAAAACTTGCCTTTATTCCAAAACAATAGCAGTTTTTATTGATGACAATAAACTTGTAACTGCGTTAAGCCAATTATTTCAGACAGCGGATCGACATGTGGGTTTCTATTAGTTATCACGTGACAAGATCAGATATATTTTGAGCAAGGTTATCGCGTAAAGCAATAGTAAACGATGACATACATTTAATTAAAAATAATTTGTAAGAAAGATTACTCGTTTTAACATTGAAAACGTTCGTCAATTTATACATTTCTTTAACATAATAATATATATTAATTTTGTAAACAATAATCCAACAATTTTCGTAGGTAGCCTAGAAGGAAATAAACCGCGCTGAGTTATGGTTTAGTTTAGACTCATTTGGCGGCAAATAATCTTGTCCTACAAGGCATTAGTTATAAGTAGGCCTCAAAACAACGGACCGTGTTGTTGATTGTCATAAATGACTACGAATAGATAACCCATGGCCCAAAAGAAAATTTCATGAATTACTTTAAATTATTTGTATTAGTCCGCAGTTAAAAATCCTACCACTGGCAAATATACTCCTTTGTTTCACTAAATCATATTGCGGAACCGCCACATGCGGGTCAGACTACGAGAGCAGTTAACAGTTTCAGGGACTCGTGGCTGAGCGCGCACACGAAGAGTGGAATTTCAGACGCCTATGAATTAAACGTCTTGTTGATTTTGGACTGACTGGACATGCCAAAACGTTCGGTAGCCCGGGGGACTACCGGGATTACACAACTGGTAGTCCGAGTGAGAAATCGGTAGCAAAAATACCCCGGGCTACCAATAAGGTATAACACACACACACACACACACACACACACACACACACACACACACACACACACACAGATATATATATATCTAGAGCTGATATTTTGAACTGATTATGTCCATTGTGTGAAAATGAGAATAATTCATCATTCTGCAGTTTTCTTCTTTCTTTTTAACTTAAGTTGTTTTGTTAGTAATAATTGTTCCTGTATATATATATATATATACACAGTACGCGAACCAACCATAATTGTGTCTAGACGGCTACTCCGACAAAGCTAGACGGCGTCTAGACTAGTCCTGTTAGACGGTTGATCGGCGGTCACTGCGAACGTGCACGAGCTACTTGATTTGAGCCTCTGAACTTGTTCTTGTTGTCAATTGCCGCTATGTTGTCAGTGACACTACGTTATGAATTAAAATATATATATATATATATATATATATATATATATATATATATATATATATATATATATATATATATATATTTATTTCACTGGGGTTTTTTTTGGGTTTTTTCAAAATCACGATATACGTGATCCACGCTAAGTCTGTTAGTATGTTTTATGTATATTGTAGTATTTACTTATTTTTTTTGTGTGTCTTCGTTAAATTTGTCAAGTCTGCTTTGAACTTGTCCCGTGTCCATGTTGGTGTTCCTTACAGTGAGTTTAAATTGCATATTAATGAATATATCTTTTCGACTTGGCAAGATAATTGGGACCGTGCGGTTGCAAACAAGCTTCATTCGGTCACGCCAGTCCTGGGAGTGGCAGTCATCCTACAGGCGGTGTAGGAAGGATGAAGTAGTCTTGTGCCGTGCCCGCATGGGCCATACATATTTGACACATTCATGTATTTTAAAGAACGACCCCCCCCCCCCCCCTTCCTCAGTGTGAACACTGTCAGTGTACACTGACTGTGCGCACTTTGGTGGAGTGTGATCATCTCAAGCCGACAAGAA
Source organism: Gigantopelta aegis (assembly GCF_016097555.1). Taxonomy (NCBI): domain Eukaryota; kingdom Metazoa; phylum Mollusca; class Gastropoda; order Neomphalida; family Peltospiridae; genus Gigantopelta; species Gigantopelta aegis. The sequence goes on from NC_054705.1 coordinate 9,893,414, forward strand.
ATGATATATTTGGCAACAGAAATGTTTTAGAATCTTTTAAACTTCATCCAGAATTAATTGTAAAGTTTTTAAAACACTTCTATACGAAGTTTTAAAATATACTTACCTTGATTTTTGTATTATATTGTACTTTTCCCCCCACAGCTAAGGACACAGTGGTTTTACGTAAATATATAAATAATGTTTTCATATACTTACCATTTGTGACACCCAATAGCCGATGTGTATTTGTGTGCTGGGGCGCCGTTAAATATTCATTAATTCATTCGTTAAATCGGTCAATAATAATAAAATGTGCCTACAAAACTATGTTTCATTGTATGTTCATCGCCGAATCTACCAATGATCCCAACTATCGCTAATCGTTGGTCCTTTCGTCTGCGAGCTGCTTTATTAAATAATTGTGTGTTGCCGTGATTTCCAAAAGAAACATGGGTACAGGTTTTATCTGGAACTGTTGTTGTTGCAGATGTATTCTCTCTAGCACCCATTTACCTTTTCATCTACTAACTATACCAATATTACCTGTAAACGTGTACCGCCGATTTGACCAACGATCACAACGATCGCGGGTTACATGTCGTTTACGAACTTTGTTAAATAAATGTGTGTTGGCGTGATTTCCAAAATGAACATGGTTACAGGTTTTATCTGGAGTTGTTGTTGTTGCAGATGTATTCTCTCTAACACCCATTTACCTTTTCATCCACTAACTATACCAATATTACCTGTAAACGTGTACCGCCGATTTGACCAACGATCACGGGTTACGTGTCGTTTACGAACTTTGTTAAATAAATGTGTGTTGGCGTGATTTCCAAAAGGAACATGGTTGCAGGTTTTATCTGGAGTTGTTGTTGTTGCAGATGTATTCTCTCTAACACCCATTTACCTTTTCTTCCACTAATTGTACCAATATTACCTGTAAACGTGTACCGCCGATTTGACCAACGATCACAACGATCACAACGATCGCGGGTTACATGTCATTTACGAACTTTGTTAAATAAATGTGTAGGAGTGATTTCCAAAAAGAACTTCGGACAGGGGCTGTTTGTATTACAGCTATATGTATATTTTTTTCCCCTAGGACTGTCTTTGTAGATATCTCTCTCTACTGTTGTTTGTTTTTTGTGTGTGTATACATTTTTTTCAATGTTAATCCATACAGGACAGGAAAGGGTTGTGGTGGGTGGGAGAGGGGACTGGCACGTGTAAGAGAGTACCACGTCCAATCGGTAGCAGGTGGAGGTGGTGGTGGTGGTGTGGCATTTGGAATATCCCGTAGGGATTAAGCCAAATTGAATGTAGGAAATTTGACGCATTTTTAAAAGGTCCGCCTAAATGGAAATGGGGAGCTATATATATTTTTTAACTTAGTATGCCGAGTGTAACTCGTTACTGGGACCTAGTTGGTGTTGAGATGTCTTCCCAGGTTGCCTGATCTGTTCAGAAAAGGAAATATTCACTTGGTTTCACACACACACACACACACACACACACACACACACACACACACACACACACCGATTGCCACATTCAGTAAACATTGTAAGCATTAGGACAAATATTGTTAAAGTGGCAACTGAATCAAAATTGTAAGTACAAAAATGCTAAATTAATTTAACAATAAAAGTGTACACAATATTTCAACTCAATATCTTGAGGAATTGGTTGAGTGTTCACTTGCGGTGCTTGGGTCACAAGATCGAACCACCTCGGTGTATCAATTCACCTGATTGGGTTTTCGTTCCAACTTGTGCACCACATCTGGTCAAAGGCTGTCATATGTGTTTTCCTGTCTGTGGGAAAGAGCATAAAAAAGATCCCTTGCTGCATTAGAAAAAAAGTAGCAGGGTTTCCTCTGATGACAACGTTGTGTTTGACATCCAATAGCCTATGGTCAATGTATTCTAGTGGTGTCATTAAACAATACACTTTAACTTCTAACAATATAAAATACAGATAAATGTTCATAAAAGGTAAATTTTTAAAGAACACCACAGCAAAAACCAGTATTATATTATGTACCGGCTTCGGTGGCGTCGTGGTTAGGTCATCGGTCTACAGGCTGGTAGGTACTGGGTTCGGATCCCAGTCGAGGCATGGGATTTTTAATCCAGATACCGACTCCAAACCCCGAGTGAGTGCTCCGCAAGGCTCAATGTAAACCACTTGCACCGACCAGTGATCCATGACTAGTTCAAAAAAGGCCATTGTTTGTGCTATCCTGTCTGCGGGAAGCGCAAATAAAATATCCTTTGCTGCCTATCGTAAAAAAGAGTAGCCTATGTGGCGCCAACGGGTTTCCTCTTAAAAAAAAAAAAGTGTCAGAATGACCATATGTTTGACGTCCAATAGCCGATGATAAGATAAAAAATCAGTGTGCTCTAGTGGCGTCGTTAAATAAAACAAACTTTACAAATATTATGTAGTAACACGAAAATAACTGCGATTTGGCTTAGATGATAAAACGTTCTCAATTTCATGTCGGCGTTTTCTTTGACCTACAACTTAGTACAAGCCCAAGTCAAAACTAAAACAATGTCTATTTCTCAAGCAGCTCGTGCGTCTTGTATCAGGGACACTTCTAACAGATTGTCTGGGTCACCATAATGGATTAAGTACTAGCCAGTGCGCTGTTCGACGATTAATCTTCGTAATAATTATTATTTTTTGGATATAAATTAATAAATTAATTGTGCTAAATAATACTAACTACATTTTTAGGGGTGATTTTAAAAAGTCAATGCAATATTTTGAATAAACAAAATCATGGGCTCCGTTTCTTTGATCTCCCCGAGCAGTATGGTCTAATCGTGTGTGTGTGTGTGTGTGTGTGTGTGTTTGAGAGAGAGAGATCAGATGATGTCACACTGTTGCAGCATGCCACCTTCATTGTATGTGACAATCGGTTGAATCGACCGTTGCCAAGCATGCAAATCGGGCCAGTTGTTCAAAAATTAATCACTGTGTAACCATTAGTTAAGAGAAATGATTAAAACCAAATATTAAATGACTTCAAAGAACAATTGAAAAATATATTAAAATTTGACTTAGAACAGCATAATTAAAAATATATTAGGCTAACCCAGCAGTGGCGTAGGAAGCTGCCAAAAGGGCGGGGGGGGGGGGGGGGGGGGCACACACACCTACTTGTGGGTAGCATAACGGTAAATAATTATTGGGTGGAGTCTTTGTTTTTCGGGGTGAGGGTAGGAATAGAACCTGTAACTTACTTTGGTAAAAACAAAAGTCCCCTCCTCCGATTACATGCCACATAAATGATGTCCAGACTTTCTTCTCTCTTTTTTTTTGTTAATTCAATATGTCTGTGGGTGCATTCTGGGATATTTAATTTCATTATTCATTATTGGGGTGGGGTTAAATTATTTAACCATTAAATGCGTTTTTGGTTAATATATCTTGATAATTTTATTTTATTCTACAAATACATAAAATATATATAACGGTCTTTCTTCTTTGTCTTCTTATTATTTGGCTTTGAACTTACTGTATTAAATACCTGAAAAAGAGAAAGAAATCCAAAACAGTCCAAATATCATAAATTAAAAACAAAGTAAATTAAGTGTGGATGAAACCAATCTTCGTCATCTCATTTATTTTTTACTTTATTGATTGATTGATTGATTTTTCTAGGAAGATAGGACAATTTACTATCATCACTGCTGATACATGTAGATCGCAACAATAAATAACATCCAGGTGCGGATATAAGTAGGGTTTTTTTTATTAAGGCGATAGGGGCAATCTAAATTTGTGCCTATACTTTATAAAAGCAGAGTATACATCTAAAATTTCAGTTGCTATATGTAGTACCGTAGCGTCATCTTCCATGTATATATTTACCTTCGGTTGATACCGTGCGCATATGGTGTCGATTTTTTAAAAATATTTTTTAATTATTTATTTTTTTACCAAAGATCCACGGGTTTTTTTTTCTATCAAATTTAGGTAACGTTATTCTTATCGAGTCTTACCCATTGTCTGTCCCAGCACGAGCAATTCGCACCTCCAACCCCCACCCCCATTAAAAAGCCCGCGTACGGGCCTGATATAATAGTACTTTCTTTATGTGATAGAACCAACTGGCCTAGCTGTGCCCCATCGCCGGCCCAATGACACCTACCCCCCCCCCCCTTTTACAATTGCCGGCCATCCCATATAACACGTGGGAAAGAGGGAATTAACACTCATGTACGGTGTGGTGATTTGCTTCCTTTGAGAGTCTGTGTATTCGAGACGTCTGGAGTCTGTGTATTCGAAACGTCTGGTGCTTTGCTGTAAAGCAGGCGAAATAAGACCGTAAAAGAGAAATGTTTTGCATACTTCGGATTGTAGTTAGGTTGTGGGGAGCATAATTGTTTAGGCAGGGTTGAGGGTTAAATTACATGATACCTAATATATCTTTGATAATTATATTGTATTTTACAAACTGAAATACACAAAATATACTAGATACTAAAGGTCTTATTTCATCTGCCTTATTATTTTATTTTTGAACTTACTGTATTAAACACCTTGGGGGGGGGGGGGGGGGGGGGTGTCCAGAAAGTGAAAATATAAAACAATAAATATAGCGTGGATGAATCCAATCTTCAGACTTCTGTTGTTTCTCCACTCCCGCTGCACTGTGAATTTTATGTGCTTAAAAAGGAACAGCTGCGAGACAAAATTTGAATAAAAATGTGTTTTTTTTGGTTGTTTTGGGTTTTTTTTTTTTATCGTCACAATATTGTAAATACAAATCAAAGTCAAAACTGATAGAGAGAATACACCAGTAACAACAACAGCCCCAGATAAAACCTGTACCCAAGTTCCTTTTTGAAAATACGCCAGCTCACATATTAACAAAGCAGCGCACAAACGATCGGCGATCGTTGGTCAAATCGGCGGTAAACAAGTATACAATGTTATTGATACAGCTAGTAGAGAAAATGTAATTGTGGGCTAGAGATAATATACCGGGCCTATAACAACAGCACCAGATAAAACCTGTATCCAATATTCTTTAGGAAATGACGCTAACTCACATTAATTAAACAAAACAGCTCGCAGACGAAACGATGGTTCGGATCGTTGGACAAATCGGCGGTAAACATGATATTGGTACAGCTAGAGGAGAAAGGGTAAATGGGGTTAGATATAACATATTTGCAGCAACAACATCCCCATATAAAACCTCTTCCAGGCACGTGTAGCACACACCCCTCCCACTTGTGGACGAATATGTACGGTTTTTTTTGTTTTTGTTTAATTTTTTTGTCCTATATATAAATAAAGATTTTTTTTAATTGCCTTGTGTCCCTTCCCCACTAGAGACCGAGCCCCCTCCATTACAGATTGTGCTCCAAACCCCCACACCCGGATATTGTTACCACGTGCCTGCGTACCAGTTCCTATCGAAAATCACTCCCAACGCATTTTTATATTAACAAAGCAGTTCGCAGACGAAACGACTAACGATCATTTGTCAAATCGGCGTTAAACATACATGTATAATGATATTGGTACAGATAGTGAAGAAAATGTAAATGGGGGCTAGAGGGAATATATCCACAATAAAAACAGCCTCAAATAAAACCTGTACCCAAGTTCCTTTTGGACATCTATTAGCAAAGCAGCTTGCAGACCCGCGATCGTTTGGGCCGTTGGTAAATTCAGCCGCAAACATAATAATATTGAAGGCGCGTGTGCACAGGGGTGTGCTTCAGGGTCTACCCTCCAACCCCTTCCCGAATTTTCTTTTTAAAAATATTTTGTTTGCGAAGCATGGCCCGACATTCCTTAAAGACATCTCTCACCAGTCTAGACACCCGTACTCAATTTTCTGCACATGCGCCGGTGTACATTGTGTTGTAACCCCCACCCCCCATAAACGTAGCTCGCCAGTCTAGACCCCCCCCCCCTTGCTAACATTATTTCATATGCACCTGCATTGGCAAAAACAACTAAAGAAAAAAAGAAACGAATTTAAAAAAACACCCAAAATAATAATACATGTAATAATAATACAAATAAAATGAAGTTTTTGTTAGCCACATGCACATTTATTTGTCGATTTCACTTCTTTTCTCTCAAAACCGCAATACCCTTATATATATATATATGCTTTGGCATTCATCGTTATTATTATTTTGTGCATTTACCATAGTTTGACACCCAATGCATTTTTCGCCCTGGGGTGTCGCTAAACTGTCATTCATGCCAAAGCCCAATTAAACGGGCTTGTATTTTTCTTCTTCGCATAGTGGCACGACTGCGGGAGGTTGATTGGTGGAATTGTATTGAATGTTTAACGACAAAACTAGAATACATCGATTTATTAATCATCGGCTA
>NC_054705.1:9912273-9989860 GCF_016097555.1 Gigantopelta aegis
TGTAAATTGCACATTATTAACAGTATGATATTTTACATGTGTTACTTTTCGTTTTAGTCGGTGTAGTGACCTATTGAGCTGTAAAACCCCACTCTTAGTCATTGGTGTTTCTATGAATTGACACACTTTAAAGGGACATTGCTGAGTTAGCTACATTGTAAGATGTTTTTGACTAATAAAATATTTCTACGATTAAACTTACATATTAAATAGATTTTCGTGTATAGAATTTTAGAGTCTGTATATCCAATGTGTTTCTGGTCGTCTTAATATTTGTAAGAAGACCAAACTGGACTTTGTCTTTAAATTATTCTATACGTATGAAACAATATATTTTAGGAAATAAAATCAAATTTAACCAAGTAGAAATATTATAACGACCAGTAACATACTTAACATGCAGGCACTAATATTTTAGGAAGATGTAATTACTACAATAGTTAAAAAGTATCTGTTAGTCGATAACATCTTAACAACTGCAGCAAACTTAGGGATGTCCCTTTACTGAAAACCACCTCATTCCATTTATACTGGCACGTCAATTGGTAAAATGCCAATCACTGGCTGCTTTAATGTGTGTTCAACTCTCGGGTCCCTAGAAGTCTTGAACGAGACAAACATTTGAGGAATCCATCTATTTGTGACTGGTATTTTATTGAACAGAATCCCCAACTGGAGGAAAGAAGAAGAACAACAACAAACAAACGGGTCAAGTCGAACCATATACTGGTGAGTTTAATGGTCGCCAATTTATCGGAGCTTCTGTAGTCGAAGAACCCACCAATGTTCGTCTTCAATATGTTTTAACGGTTGGCCAATTTACCGGAGCTTCTGTAGTCGATGATTTGGGTGTATCTCACCAATGTTCGTATTCAATATGTTTTAACGGTTGGCCAATTTACCGGATCTTCAACGGGCGAGAAGAAACGATGTGTGGGAATCAACCAGTTCATTAGATAGTATTTACCAAAAACACTTCTGAATTTGCCATTAACCGTCCTCTTATCAACAACCCGCAGTCGCTTCCTCCTGGGGTTATTCTCAAACGTCGCTAACCCCTTTGTCACCAAGTATATGTGTTCTACGACAAATTTCGTACCAAGCAGAATGCAGTACAGATGAGATGACGCCAAGCAAATATAAATTACCACAGGAAGTGACGTTCTTCCGATAATGCATCACAATACTGCACACGGCGCGAAGAGGTCGACGTAGGTGATGGACGACCAGAGTGTCTTGTGAATGAAGATGGACGGACACGTGACTGCTGCCAAGTGACGCCCAGAAGCAAAACACTATGAAGTACCTGTGGTTTCTCCACCCGACACACGAGCCTGCGAAGTAACAGTGGTGGTCTCGTTTCAAGACGCATACGTCACAGACCGGGCAGTAGTGACACCTCGGTGGCTTTACGTCATTGCAAATCAGGCAGTAACCCGGCAACAGATAGGATTCCCAAACCGAGGTTCGTCCATTGTCGTGTTGTTTACGACTGCTGAAAGAACGTTCGTCTTTTGTTGAATACGAGTCTTGATTTAATAAAGTCGAGTTGCGTTTGTTTGTTTCCAAATTAGAATCACTTTTGAGATCGTTTGTTTTTAATCGACATATTTCGTAGTCTTTTGTATTCGAGTTGTTAACGGAAACACGTTGCATAATGGTAGAACGCGGTTCTGATTGTCTTAGTATCTTCCTGAAGGTTTTGTATGACGAATCAATGAAGCGGATCGCACACCAAAACACAAACACTTGCCAGGTGAGAACCGATCCTATTAATATCTGTAAATACTGCACCGGTGATCCGTAACAGCTCGGGCGTCACCTCTGTGACGCCATAGTACCACGTGACGAGCACAGTCGTCACAAGCAATGATAGCGGAAGTTTAACCATGAATTGCGTCCAAACCTCGTCTCGTCCGTGGAAGTTCTTTGATTTGTTTTCTCTGTAGTGACTCTTCAGCTTGTCTGCCAGACTGGAGTTCTGTGAATTGTGGATATCAGCTGGTGGCTGTTAGAGGTTTTCTGTCCATATCTGAAATGATGAACATAAAACAACAGTTATTTCAGGTCTGACTCTGTTTTAGGAACTATCACGCAAAGGCTGGTAAACAAGACAAAACAGTTAAAGGATGGCAAGTAAACAAAAACGTTAAAGTTGTTTTATTTAACGACACCGCTAGATCGCTTTGATTTAGTAATCATCGGCTGTTGGATGTTACATAGTCAGAGAAAATATTTGTAGTTTGTTTCTGTTAGCAATAAGGTGTCTTGTATATGTATTTTCCCACGGAAGCTGCATGCACCACGACGTTTGACATACCACTCGTGGATCACGTGGGTCACTGGTTGGGACGGGGGGGGGGGGGGGGCGGGGACTCAATCAGAGAATAGTCCCATGGGCTTCAATCATTCGACCCAACAACCTCTGCCCATAGCCCGAGTACTCTGACGGTAAGAGAGCTAGACGGACACTTGAACAGTTATCAACACCCTCTTAATAACTCTAACAGTAAGAGACCTAGACGGACATTTGAACAGTTCTCAACACTCTCTAGATAACTCTGACAGCAAGATACCTAGACGGACACTTGGACAGTTATCCGCACTATCTTGATAACTCTGACGGTAAGAGACCTAGACGGACACTTGGACAGTTATCAACACTCTCTTGATAACTCTGACGGTAAGAGACCTAGACGGACTATTGAACAGTTATCAACACCCTCTTAATAACTCTAACAGTAAGAGACCTAGACGGACATTTGAACAGTTCGCAACACTATCTTGATAACTATGACAGTAAGATACCTGTACGGACACTTGGACAGTTATCAACACTCTCTTGATAATTCTGACAGTAACAGAGTTAGACGGACAGTTAACAGTTATCAACACCCTCTTAATAACTCTGATAGTAAGAGACCTAGACGGACATTTGAACAGTTCTCAACACCCTCTTTATAACTCTGATAGTAAGAGAGCTAGACGGACACTTAGACAGTTATCAACACTCTCTTGATAACTCTGATGGTAAGAGATCTAGACGGACACTTGGACAGTTATCAACACTCTCTTGATAACTCTGACGGTAAGAGAGCTAGATGGACACTTAGACAGTTATCAACACCTTCTTGATAACTATCCAAATGTCCGTCAAGCTCTCTTAGCGTCAGAGTACTCGGGCAACGATGTATTAAACTAAATGCTCTACATTAGTCCAGCGCTCTACCGACTGAGCTAGACCCGCCCCTGCAAGCATACGATGCATTAAACTAAATGTTCTACATTAGTCCAGCGCTCTACCCACTGAGCTAGACCCGCCCCTGCATGCATACATTACATTAAACTAAATGCTGTACATTAGTCCAGCGCTCTACCCACTGAGCTAGACCCGCCCCTACAAGCATACATTACATTAAACTAAATGCTGTACATTAGTCCAGCTCTCTACCGACTGAGCTAGACCCGCACCTGCAAGCATACATTACATTAAACTAAATGCTCTACATTAGTCCAGCACTCTACCCACTGAGCTAGACCCGCCCCTACAAGCATACATTACATTAAACTAAATGCTCTACATTAGTCCAGCGCTCTACCTACTGAGCTAGACCCGCCCCTGCAAGCATACATTGCATTAAACTAAATGATCTTCATTAGTCCAGCACTCTACCCACTGAGCTAGACCCGCCCCTGCAAGCATACATTACATTAAACTAAATGCTCTACATTAGTCCAGCGCTCTACCGACTGAGCTAGACCCGCCCCTGCAAGCATACATTACATTAAACTAAATGCTCTACATTAGTCCAGCGCTCTACCCACTGAGCTAGACCCGCCCCTGCAAGCATACATTACATTAAACTAAATGCTGTACATTAGTCCAGCGCTCTACCCACTGGGCTAGACCCGCCCCTGCAAGCATACATTACATTAAACTAAATGCTCTACATTAGTCCAGCGCTCTACCCTCTGAGCTAGACCCGCCCCTGCAAGCATACATTACTGTCTGTGGGACGGTGGATATAAAAGATGTCTTGCTACTAATAAAAAAATGTAGCTGGTTTTCTTTAAAACTATATGACATCCATTTCCAAATGTTTGACATCCATTTGCCGATGACTTTCTGACGACTGTGCTAAATCCTGCCCCAAGTGTTAGGCCACACACATTTTATTTAATGTTAGAGGTGTCGTAGAGGGCGTTATTGTATACATCTGAAAGGACGTAACCAGCGTCTAGGGTTTTAGCGCCGATTTGATGGATTCCATGCAGCCTTGATTTGAGTTATACATATTGCTTCTTTCATAAATTAGATCTATAACCAAATAAAATGTAAAATCACTATTAGAGTTACTATGCTATTTTCAGTATACTTTGGCCATTTGTGTTAATTATGGACATGCACACTGCAAGCTGAAAATAATTTGTTTTAACAACACCACTAGAGCACATTGGTTTATTAATCATAGACTAATGGATGTCAGACATTTGGCAATTTTGACATATAGTCTAAATGAGGAAACCCACTACATGTTTTACATCAGTAGCACGGGATCTTTTATATGCTCCATCCCACAGATAGGATAGCACATACCGCAACCTTTGATATACCAGTCGTGGTGCACTGACTGGAATGAGAAATAGCCCAATCGGCCCACCAACAATAATCGATCCTGGACCGACCGCGCATCAAGCGAGCGCTTTACTACTTGGCTACGCCACGTCCCTGCAAGCTGAAAATGTACGGGTTCACCCCACCCCCCCATTAAATTATTTTTAAAAAAAAACCCTACCACACCAAAAACCCCCACAAAAAAACCCACACTACCACAAAACAAAATGTCTCTGTTATGTTCAGTGTGTTCGACAACAAGCGAGTGAAAATGCAGGCAGACCACCCAGCCAATTCAGTAGAAATAACAGAAACAAATAGAGTCTGATCTCGTTTTAATTAGAATTTATATACACATACACTTCACCATCACTTTGCATTCAACAGATTTGATCTCGTCTTAATTAGAATTTATATACACATACACTTCACCATCACTTTGCATTCAGTAGATTTGCTGACACTAGAAGCTGCACTAAGGAAGCGATTTTGCGGGTGCCACGTGTTCATGAAAATTACCATGGCGTTGAATTGTTAGCATTGGCTTGCCGGGTCTAGGGCAGTCCCTGATTACTCCTATCTGCTATACGTCATTCAGACGTCTCACAACAGTTGATGGGTGGCGTCGGAAGTGTCTAGCTACCTAAAGTATGGATACGATAGCAAGTGACATACCAAACATCTGATTCCGTTAATTTTAGTAAGTCAAGGTATTTTATTTCTAAACATTTGACAAACATGTGATGGTTTATTGGTGTGGCAATCCTTTGGCTCTCACTATAATAAATGTTAACTAAAATTCATGCACAATTCATTTGTACGGGCCTTATGCTGGCTAAGAGCATTGTGCAAAATTGGTAGCAAATGTATTTTACTTGCTGGGGTGTCGTTAAACATTTATTTATTCATTCACTTGAAGTAAACATTAATCAACAGTTTTACAGACGATTTGTACAATATACTTGTGCAAAACAGCATCAATAAAACATGGATGAACAATACAAAATAGCATCATAAAAATATTGCGTTTTTAAAGCCGTTCAGTATATTATCATGTTGTAAGTATAGTACAATATGGAAAAAAAAAGGTTTTATTGATCCTGCATCATGTAATATTGCAGTAACAGTATGAACAGAAAACCGAATATTATTATTCTGTTGTTGTTGTTTTTGTTTAAAAATATAAGATAGCTTGCAAATTATTATATTTTGTCACACCAGTACCCTTATTCATTGTACTTAAAAATGAAACAATGTACATATATACTGAGCGCAAGTAGAAACTTTACAATCATATTTTTTTATCGTAAATTATTTTGGAGGAAATCAGTTCAAATTTGCGTTATATAATGGATCATAACGGTCTTCCCGATGATACTGCACGGACGGGGCGGAGTGAAAACGCACATATTGCCTTTCTGCACGTCTAAAGCGCAAAACCTGACAAACACGTGCACAGGGTCACGTGATCAACACAGTGAACGCGTATGCCTTCAAATCAATTCACACGTGTATTGTTTAACAGGAAAACACATTAAAACGTTTGGTGACAAATTAGTGACTGAATGCCACGCCTCACAAACGCAGAACGTGAGCGTGCTGTGGGTAGGCTGCAAGCAGGACAATCCGTTGCGGCAGTTGCTCGCACACTAGGATGCAGCCAACAGACAATTCATAATCTCAGAACCCGTGTGCAACAGACAGGTGTAGTGGCGGATCGTCCGAGGCCAGGACACCCGCGTGTGACGTCACGCCGAGAGGATGGACAAATCAGATTACGTCGTCTCCGTAATCGGTTCGAGACGGCCGCGTCCACAAGCAGACAGTTGTTCAGGGGTCGGGTGTCACAATCCACCATCAGGAATCGACTGCGGACTGCGAGGTAGGAGACCATACAAAGGACCCATTTTCACGCCATTTCACCGTCGTCAACGTCTGGAATGGACCCGACGACACGTTAGATGGAATCAGAGACGCTGGAATAACGTTGTCTTTAGTGACGAGTCACGTTTCACACTTAGGTTTGCTGATGGCAGGATACGGGTGTGGCGTAGACTGTGAGAAGGCTATGCGCAGTGTTGTGTTCAGGAGGTTGACAGATTTGGTGGCGGCAGCGTAATGGTTTGGGGTTCATTTTGTTCCCATGGTCGTTCCCGATTGATTGTCGTCCAGGGCAAACTCACTGCCGCACAATACCGTGATCAAGTGTTGACACTGGAACTGCTGCCGTTCATGTAACAACACGGTCCAGGATTGACATTTCAACAAGACAACGCTACACCCCATACAGCGATCTTGACGCGCAATTTCTTGCGAAACGCCGGTATCATCGTCATGGATTGGCCGTCCCGTTCACCAGACCTGAATCCTATCGAACACATTTGGGATGAATTGGGAAGACGACTGAGACAGCAGGTCAACCCACCGCAGACCCTTCAAGCTCTTGGGCAGGCACTGATCAACCAATAGCGACGACTTCCGGTACGGATTTTCAGAGGAGTTCTTCGGTCGATGAGAAGACGTTGTGCGGCTGTGGTGGCTGCGCGAGGCGGTCACACGCGTTATTGACTTCAGAACGTGCCACGATCTTATCATGTGAAAATCGTTTTGGGGGGTCACATGACATCAGGCGGTAATACACAATAAATTGATCCCCACATCGACTTGTGTCAATCTGTAATGCTTCTCAAATGATATCGACATCCTTACATAGCAGTTTTATAGTCATGCACCCTGTTACCATTTTTATATTGATTCAGGTAAGCTAACATATGCCAATGTGAGATGTTGGCTATCGTTTAATTGTGCAAACGAATGAATTAATAAATGTCTAATGATCCTACAGCACAAAATGAAAAAAAAACAAGAAAAAACAAAAGAAACCCAACCCATCAGCTATTGGGTGTCAAACAGTTAACAATTCATTAATTATGATCATCTATATAAAATTAGACCGGCCTCGGTGGCGTCGTGGCAGGCCATCGGTCTACAGGCTGGTAGGTACTGGGTTCGAATCCCAGTCGAGGCATGGGATTTTTAATCCAGATACAGACTCCAAACCCTGAGTGAGTGCTCCGCAAGGCTCAATGGGTAGGTGTAAACCACTTGCACCGACCAGTGATCCATAACTGGTTCAATAAAGGCCATGGTTTGTGCTATCCTGCCTGTGGGAAGCGCAAATAAAAGATCCCTTGCTGCCTGTCGTAAAAAGAGTAGCCTATGTGGCGACAGCGGGTTTCCTCTAAAAACAGTGTCAGAATGACCATATGTTTGACGTCCAATAGCCGATGATAAGATAAAAAATCAATGTGCTCTAGTGGCGTCGTTAAATAAAACAAACTTTACTTTACTATATAAAATTAAACCACAAAGTAAAGAGCTGGACGAAGTATACATATCACAAATACTAATATATTAAATTTCGATTATATAAATATCAGAGGTAAGTATATTAAATTATGGTAAAAGTCAAAAGGTAACATTTTCGAAACAAGTTGAGTGTGGAATAGAAACAATCCCTTCACAGTTGTTATTCCACATAGATAATTTATTTTCGGTCCAGAATGATTACATGCCGCGAAAGGTAGTGAACTATCAGTGTTCACACTGAGGTGGAGGATTCCTCTTCAGAATAAGTGAATGTGTATCCCCTGACTGGCGTACAGATATTTTTCAAGATTTATTAAACACTCACGTTTTAACGTGTCACAACAGGACAATTCAAATACATAATTAACATGACAAGAACAGACGCCAACATAGAAATATCTATAGCTAACATAGAACACAAGATATTGAACAAACATATCTACAATATGCGGAGCAGCGTCAGTTCTCAAGACTAGATATATTTAAAAATAATTATAGCTAGTTATATATATATATATATATATATATATATATATATATATATATATATATATGGTTCCTTACATAATGACAGCATACCTTTCAATTTAAAAGCGCCTAGTATTGAATTGAAAAATATTTCTTGTTTTGTATATTTTTTTCTAAAGTGTTCAGCATTATAATTTGTGCAACTGAATAAATAATGGGATTCATCCCCATTGCCAGTATTACAACGTTTGCATTTTCTATTTTCTCTAGAACGTTAAACGATATACCTGTTTCGATTGGTAATCTTAAATTTGACATACGAAATTTAATTATCCAGCATCTATTTTGGTACGATAATCTCGATAAATTAGTTTTGAAGAACAATTCTGTTTTCAATAATGTATCAAATTGCCCCTAGAAGACTTTGTAATATACGAAAACCACTGTTGTATAAATTGATCGCAGAGTTTTTGTTTTAATTCTTATTTATAGGATGTGTTATCCGTACTGTGGTTGTACTTACATTATGTACAGGGCAGAGGCGGGTTCCAGCTGAGTCGGTAGAGCGCTCTCCTGAGGTGTTTTCGTCGTAGGATCGAATCACCCCAGAGGAACCATTCTCTGATTGGTTGTTTTGCGTTTGTTTTGTTTCGTTTTAACCTTTTTGTTTCGTCCTAACCAGTGTACCACGTTTGCAATATCAACTATTTAAAAAAACACAAAGTGTCAACTGGCAGAATTGTAACCTACTGCACAGATTCGCTTGACATATGTGAGTTCAAAACATTAACCACTCGAACAACTCGAAGTGATTCCAAGAAAAATGAAATCTCAATTAACCGTATTTCAGCAAGTGTACTGGCAGACCCTCGGTTTGAAACTGACGTAACAGTGTGTATTAGTATATAGCAATTTGTAAGGTTCTGGTCTGTGTTCTGTTTGTCGGAAAGTGAATATAAAATATCTCTAACACTAGTGGGGAAATGTAGCTTTTATCTTCTCTAAGGCTATAGAGTGTATACTACCAAATCAAATCCCATATACGACAATAGTAACATGTGTTGCTAAAACTCCTGCCTGCAGCGAATCAACCGACATAAAATCCACGGATATAAATACTACCACCCCTCACCATTAAAGTGGGTCGAGCTGCTCATTTCTGAGATAACGGGTAGCGTCTATGACTACCCTAGTTCCGCACAAAATTCGAGTATTTTTTACAGGTACCCCATACATGTTTCAAGCACAAGGCTATTTGACACAGTGATACTAGATGAAATAAAATTGCATTTTTGTTTTACAACCAAGACAATCAAAAGTTGGGTGCACCTCGAACTTTGACCCAGCCGGAAGTTATTTGGTTTAGTACTACCTATATATCAGAATTACCAAATGTTTGATATCCAATAACCGATGACAAGTAAATCAATGTGCTCTAGTGGTGTCGTAAAACAAAAATGTCTTTAACATTTGGTCAGATATCTTTAATAAACAAAATGACTTATTTTGACCATGAATTACTCATACACTGAAACACGGTTATATATTTCATAAATTTGTTGTTTTTTTATATGCCAAGGAAACTTGCAAGGTTGGAATTCGTCAAATAGTTTGAGAAGCTGGTTTTTTTTATTATTGGCTTCACTTTCCTACTTTCAACACATTGTTGCGTCCCCGTGGGGTAAAAGTGACAAAACCATACGAGTACAGCGCCGTATCTCTGCACATTGAATTGAATTGGCATTTGGCAAAATAATGGTTATTTCTACGAATCTATATCTAGTACCTTCGTGTTGGGGTGTCGTTAAACATCCATTAATTTATTCTATCTAGTACCTCGTCTATAGGAGGACAGCCTCATCCTAGGAGATATTTTTCTGAAGAGTTCAACAGTCTGACAAGGCCACAAAGAGGACTGCCATCCCATACTAGTTAATTAAATTAAAACATACACCGAACAGTGCTCACTGGAATAAGTCCAGTTGTGATGGCATGTACTCATGAATCAGTGTCATAACAGTGATGACATCAGGTGTTCGTGAAAGGTGAGGGTATCCTTCGTGACCTCTGGCACCTGCCATGAGTACTGCCATCACACCTGTCAAGTGTGTCACCATCTAAAACGATGAACAAAATAATAAATGTGCAATATTTTACCCAATAGATAAAAAAGACATACGGAAGTTCGAATATGTCATAATATTATCATCAGCCATCATTTTGGCAGTTTAGTAGATATAGCCTTTGTTTGTTTATTCCAATTCCAAAGAAAACGTGCAACAATTAATTTGAGACGTTTTTGTTTTTTTCACTGCCTTCAGTTTTTCTCATACAGTCAAACCTGTTTTAGCGGTCATCTGTACTCAGCAGTGACTTGCCTTAAGCGGACACTGTTTTTCCTCCCAAACGATTTATAATGTAAATGTACCTGTAATAAGCGGTCACCTGTCTTACGCGGCTAGAGGCCACCTAAATCGGATCCCAAATCGCTAAAATACCTGTATTAAGCGGTCACAGTGAAGTTTTACTATTATATAAAAACGGTATTTCAACAGCAGCGATAAGGTGCAGCAAATAACCGATCTTCTTTACACCTTCAGGAATACTAGTGCCCATTCAGTCCCGACATCTCTACTGTGTATCAATTAAGAAAGTGTGACTCTGGCATGCATCTAACTGCCTCTCGGCACGCTACGCTTGACATTTGTAGATTCACTTACTATGACAATACACCACATGAAGTAGGAATTAAACAATTAAATGGATAAAGAAAACAAACTTGTTGAGAACGGTTAATTTAATACATTCCATTTGCATTATTTCTGAAAGAGACGACATGTCAAAAGTTGATTTATAGTCAACTGTGAATAACACATCCGTCGATTAGCAATACAGACGGTAAAACAAGAAACAACAACAAATATTTTAAAGTCTATATGATATGTGGCAACCTGTACTCAGCGGCCACCTGTCTTAAGCGGCCACCTTTATCTACTCCCTCGTGTGACCGCTTAATACAGGTTTGACTGTATGTACGTGTAGATAAATGTGTTTCTCTACTTGTCAATGAAGCTTCACACACAATATCGTTGGATTTATTTGAGTGGGTTTGGAGAAATCGAAGACACAACAGTTTAAATCCATTTCTCTATATAACTATAGCAAAAAAAAAGTTTCTCTCCCCCCAACTACCACTCACCCCCACCCCACCCCATCCCCATTACCCCCCTCTCCCACCCCCGGGAACAAACGGGGAACCCAACATATTTGATATTCTTACACACCCGTTGGTGAGAACACAATGCGTTATTTTTGGTTACACATGGTTGTTACGACATACAAGTGTGTTAACAATTTCGAGACATACCACTGGCTGCTTCTAGGTGATGACCAGGCCACCAATGAAAAACTATACGATGGAAATCGATTAGACTGTGACATATAGTTAACCTGACATTCATGTGTCTGTGACGCGTAAGTCAGCTACAAGTGCAAATAACTTTTAGTCCAAAAATATGTTAAAAGTTGCCTAAAACCTGGTTTTGGGGGATGTGTAAGAAATAGAGTAATACATTCGTGTTCGGTAAATACCATTTATCTCACATCTCGTTGTTTAAAAACGTATCAAACTCGCTTTGGCTCGTTAGATACATTTTAGCACAACTCGTTGTGAGATAAATGGTATCTAACGGCCACTCGTGTATTATTGTCTATTTATTACATACCTATGTACTTATGTATTATTCGTTATTTCACATATCAGATAAACCATCTACAGACCTTTACATATAGGAATACTATTCGGTTATAGCATTTCTGGAAGTAGACAAGATTGTTTTTCAAGCGAATCTGTGCAGTAGCTTCAAAATATGCTTGGGAATGGTCAAGACGTTTTGGAGAAGACTTTAAAGAAATGATAGTTTAAATGCATCTCTCTTTACAACGATAATAAACTTCACCCCACCCAGATGGCCAACGGGGTCCCGAACCTTAATAACATTAACAAATACCCATATTCTGATATATACATGTATGAAGACTTTCCGGTTCTGGATATAGAAAAGAATGTTGTTGTTTAATTTTTCCTTTTTGTGCAACGCCTTCAAGGTCCCTTCCCCGTGAAGTGTCAAAATTTACAAAATTCACAATTTATTTCGTGCACAAAGCACAAAAGTCAAGTAGTTTTCGACCAGAAGCCGAAAAGAAAACCGATCACAATTCACTTGACTCTGGTGATCTAAGACATGAAGTCAAAGGGATTCTTTTTCTGCAAGTTGCAAAAACAGCCCCCTTAATGTTGTGTATAGAATGCATACGTTGAATAAATATTTATCATTTACAATTGTTAAAATTAATATGTTGTTCTTTTCATCACTGTTGTTTTAAACCAGTGGTAATACTACTGATTGTGGGTTTCCTTCATCGTAAGTATTGAATACATAGCTTTTATAATATACGAAAGATAACTCCATTAAAACTACTCTATTTACTTTCTAGAGTTAGATTCCCCTTGTAACTCTCAATCACGATATATACAGTAGAGACAAATTAATACAGTTCTGTGAACAATTTACGGGGACAAAGGTTTGAAGGTGCTTTTTTTATATTTTCAAAGCCTTCTGATTAAAAGTAGCGGGGGTGATCATCTCAAAAGTGTGGGCTACCTCCGCCAGGTGTCGAAATCCAAAATAGCCGTCAACATGAACAAAACACGTAATTTGCAGCATTTGTATTTAATCATGAAATAAAAGCCCCATATTTTTTTTATCGTTCTAGGCTTGATACCCTCCACTGGCGTAGGCAGGTTTTTATATTGGGATTGGGGGGGGGGGGGGGGGGGGGGGCAACCTATACTATGTATATATATAAGTGTATGTATAATTCTCTAAAATGTAAAGTTTAAAAAAAAACAAAAAACAAAAAAATGTTTCATGGGGTGTAGTGGGAGCGTATTCCCGTGGGCCCCCTCCCTATGCCACTTCAGGGACGGCGCCTGACCGTAACACTTTTCAAAGAGGCAATTTTGTGGGTTAAATTTGTTGTACCTGTGAAAATGTCCTTCTCAAATGAATTTGAAAGAAGTCTGGCAACCTGGAGCCGTACCACTATATTTTACACTGTCGCCCCTGATCTGGTACCTTCCCCACCTCCCCCCCCCTCCCCCTGCCTTCCTCCCCCTCCACGTTTTGAGTTCTAGTTTAGCTCGTGCTCGTCGTGGTTTCGTGTTTGCTGTATCATGCGCAATCGTAGAACATGTGCCGGTGGGGATACAGGCTTGGAACAGATATGTTTAAAAAAACCCCAATACTAATAAAAAATAGGTGTCATATTTATCGACCACCGTAAATAATTGTCGTAATCTCCAGGGATGAAGTAGTCACTGCAGATCCTATCCCATCGTGATGGTCATTTCCATTACGCACTGGTTCTATTTAAGAACCACTTCCATACAAACCCTGTGATTGTCGGTTTGTTTAAAGTTCGGAAAAAACTGCTGCTTTGATAAATCCAAACTAAACAATGGTTCACCATATTTTACATTTGAAAAATATCTCCAAAAGAATATTCCATCCATACAATTCAATTCAATTCAATATAATAAAATTTTCGCTTTTTAAAAATACACGTGTTCCACCTTCCCAGTAAAATGTCTGAAAGGCTGCTAATCACGCTTTCATGTTAACGGGTAAATTTTTTAAAATTTATTTTATTGATACTTCATAAAGGTGTACGTAGATAATATACAACAGTGAATTACGTTTTTGATAAACATAGACCTTTAAACACTAAGGCATATTTTTTTACTATTACAGCCGTTTTTGACAACTGAAATCATACTATACTTAGATTTTAGATTTTAGATTATCCATTTCCGTACATTCGAAGTGTTTTTGGCCATCCTGGTGTTTTTAATATCACAAAATGCATTTCTCATATTTTTAAAAACGCACGTGCGTTTGAGAAGTAACAGTTATGGAGTCGAGTTTTAGTCTATTTTTAGACGGTGTTTCACAATTTCAAAGTCACAGACTCACGTTTCACTCAATTGTAACTTTATCCAAATGTGTTACAGGTTTGTAGATTAACTAAACTTAGTGTTAATATTCACGAGCTGAAACTAAGCCTCGGCCCTCTGCACGTGTTACGGCACCCGCACCAATTAGAATTTGTCTCATTTTGACCTCAGATATTTATGATGTCAGAACATGATCACTTATTCCAAAATAGCCCATGAAAGTCTACTTTAGTTACAATCCCAAACGCGTTTTTATAAATCGAATTTAATGTGAAAGCAGTCTACACATTTATTTTACAACGACCAAGAATCATATTTCTAGGACCATAACGACCCCCCCCCCCCCCCCCCCCCCCCCCCCCCAAAAAAAAAAAACCCAACCCCAAAACAACAAAACAACAAAAAAACAACAAAAAAAACAAAAACAACAACAACAACAAAACAACAACATAAAACAACCTCACGAAAAATGAAGTTCATACCCCAACATTCCGTTCCTCTCCGGTTTACATGTTAACCTCCATGCATTAAAATGAGCTAACTTGCCTACCCTATAAAATCATTAACAGATTTAGCCTTAGGAAAGTCAAGACATCCACATATATCACTCCTCAGCTATTTTATAATGTAATTTACCTATTTTATTCCGTTACAGTCCTGTCAACGTTTTACCAACACCCTGTCAAAGACAGTATCCATGTATCCTACAGATGTGAAGTGCTAGGAAAAAGAATGGAGGAAATCGTCTACTTCACGACGAACCCCAATGGAAACTGTATACGAAGAAACACCTCAAAGCAATATTTGATGGACAGACGCCGGATAGACGTGTACCATGCACGTTAGACAATCTCAACTGACAAATGCTATGGCGGAGGTGACAAAACCACCGCTTTGTTTAATTAAAACTCTGGTTGGAAAAACAAAAAAAAGATTTTAAAAATGTTCAATGTTAATTTGTTTATTTAAGTTTTTTAAAATGTAATAAGAATTTTAAATTTCTAAAATAGCTCTGTATTAATTTGCGAAGACTGCCCATTAGAGTTATTATACTCAAGTTCAAATTGCTTAACGACACTACTAGAGCACACTGATTTATTAATCGTCGGCTAGTGGATGGCACACATTTGGCAATTCTGACAGTCTTAGAGAGGAAACCCGCTACATTTTTCCATTAGTAGTAAGGGGTTTTTCATATGCATATTGATCCTCTTTCTCCATATTTCATTTTTGTGAGAGCCCGTTTAGTGATAAAATGAAAGCATAAATGAATGAATGTTTAACGACACCCCAGCACTAAAAATACATCGGCTATTGGGTGTCAGACTATGGTAATGCAAACCCCACCGACTGAGCACATGTCAACGAATATAACCACACGTTCAAATGCTGGGCGCTATCATACACACTGACGACGATGACGTCACACTTATCCAAAAGACGAGGAAAGTAGCCACCAAGTTGACATCTTCTAAGACAACGTTAGGTTATCGACATCACGACGATGGTGCCATCCCCACGACGACGGTTAATGTATTGTCATCATAATGACGGTTAAGGTGTTGTGCTCATGACGACGATGTCACCTCACGACAACGGTTAAAGTGTTGTCCTCAGGACGACGGTTACGTTGTTATCAGACCACGACGACGGAATGCGCGTGTGCAGGGGATTGTGTGTAGTGGAAGTCTAGACTGGCTAGTGGTGTTTTTAGGGCAAAGGACTGGTCATGCGTCCATGGAAATACATTGAAAAAACCCAAACATAATATACCACGTGGGCAGCTTTCAGTGTTAAATTGCTATTGAAATGTTTTTATTTAATGACTATGAATGCATACGTCAGTTAGGGAATGTCACCCTAGTGCGTTTGCTTAAATGTCAATAAACCTAGTGTCGTGACCTCGAATAATTTACATCTAATTTGCAAAGTTATCAAATTCTTAACGTATGTCATCTGAAAAATATCACATACTTTGATTGCACTGAACATGTATTATATCATGATTTTAAGAGTTACAAGGGATCTGACTCTTGAACGCAAATAACGTTCTTTTAATGGAGTTATCTTTCGTATATTTTACAAACAAACTTGAAGTCGGTTACCGGCCTAATTAATTAAACAAGTATAATTCTAGCCCCAGTGCCTTGGGGCAATGATAGAAACACCCTACTCATGATTTTCGAGTTATGACATTTTGAAGTTGGTGTCCCTCAAAAGTTGCATTGCTATAATTGGCCATGACAAGGCACTGTTGTAGGTGTTTTAACACAGACCCTATTTACTCTCATTTTAAAGGTGATATCTCGATACTTACTGAGCATTGCTTTAATATGTATATCATTGAAATGCATTGGTGTGGGCCAGTGTTAGGGGGAAAATGGACTGATAGGCCTCAGATCACAGTTATCTTCCCATTTGGAAATTTGTCCGCGCAAGTAGTCTGCTGTTTGACTGTGATTATTTCATAGCAGGCAGCTTTAAGTGCAACTATTTAACTGAAGTTGACATGGGAGAGCATGTAGTTTGTAAATATGTGTAACTTGACATTGAAGACTTGTTTGTGGTAATTCTGTTCCATGCAAAAGTAGTGCTCTTTGTGTAAAATGGGTGTACTCTGATCAGGTTTAGTGGGTGTGTTTGTTTAAACCAATATCCTGGGAGAAAGAGCGTAATTAATTGTGGTCTGTGGCCGGCTAGAACGTATAATTTGTAAGAAGTCGACAATCAAAATGGCGGTTGACTTGATGTAAAATGACAGATTCGGAAACATTATGATCGCAAAAAATATATATACAAATATCTGAACAGGCTATTGGTTTTATTTTAGTATTCATCAGAGTAGTTAAAATTATCGAAAATTACAGATTCGTTATTTAGTGTAGAGTAAATTGCTGTACTTAGGTGTGAGGACATATTATATATATATATATATATATATATATATATATATATATATATATATATATATATATATATATATACTGTTAAAAAAGAAACGCATAGGCGAAATATTCATGGAATTATCTCTTTAATACAAAGTGGCATAATTTCGTTATTTATGATCGTATCACAGTCAAAGTTGACATGAGTATGTGACAATGTTATTGCTATGGACTGACGGCGTCGCACGAGGACGCTGAAATCAGTACCTTGTGTGGCCACCAGCATCAGCAATCACTGCGCGACATCTCCTTGGCATAGACTGAATGAGTCTCTGAATCCGGGCACGTGGAATCCTAGCCCATTCTTCCTGCAATGCATGCGACAGTTGCGGAAACGTCTGAGGCTGCGGGTCACGTTGGCGTACACGTCTGTCCAGTTCGTCCCATACATGTTCAATGGGGTTGAGATTTGGCGATCTTGATGACCATGACAGCACATTAATGTTCTCATTCTGTAGGAAATCCATTGTTATACCTGCCGTGTGCGGCCTGGCATTGTCCCGCTGAATAATTTCATCTCGGTAGCGTACAGCTATCAGGTTGCCTTGTACGAACACAAGTTCACTTCTGCCGGTTCCCCACATCATGACACTCCCTCCACCGAATCTGTCAACTTGGGCGACGCAGTTGTTGGCAACACGTCCATTACGGCGTCTGTAAACGCGTTGTCGTCCATCACGTCGCTGTAGAAGGAAACGTGACTCGTCGCTGAACCATACTCGCCGCCAGTTTCCCAAGTTCCAGTTTCCCAAGTTCCACCCCTGTACATTCGTGCAGCAGCGAACACGTAAATGTCGATGTTGACGTCGCAGGACGGGGCCAAAATACGGTCTCCTAGCCCGTAAATCAGCTTCTCGAAGTCGGTTCGAAATGGTTTGTGCAGACACCCTTCTCAAACCAGATATGTGTCCAGCAGTGTTCGTTGCTGTGGCAGTTCGGTGACGCAAATGCAGAACCTGGATGTAGCGACTTTGTGCTGCAGTTGTTATGCGAGGTCTTCCACTTCTGGGCTGGTCTTCAGCTGATTGAAACTGCTGGTACCTGTACCAGAGACTTGAAATGGTGCTCTGATGGACGTTTATGTGGCGTGCAACTGCTGACTGCGATTCACCTAACTGGAAATGAGGAATCATTGCGAGCATTGCAGCTTTAAATACCCATCACTACCCCAATCTTTTCCCCGAGTTTCACGTGCATTCGCCAAAATCGTACCATTCCACGCCTATTGCCTGCAATTGTCGCAAAACGTGCCACAACGTGCGTTAAATTTGTTTTAGGGTGCATTTGGGCATTTGGTCATTCAGCAACATTGTACACAAAAAACCTATATTTTGTAAAATCAAACACTTTTCTTCTTGCCCTATCACCTATGAGTTTCTTTTTTGACAGAGTATTTATTTGTAGACAACAGCTAACAGTCGAAGTGTTAGCTCTATACTGGCCGCACATCGATCGATACTCAGAGTGCATACTTCGCGTCACCAACGTTGACATCCGCGCTCGTCGCGAGGTATTCACTCGGTTGTATATCGATCACGTGTATAGCTCGGTAAATGGTGTGTGGGGTAAGGGGGCTTACCTGGCAGTAATCCCCTCCTGCTTCCATTATATTGCATGCTACGAATAATTTTGTTTTTAATTTTGGCCTTATGCTTTTTCAAAAATGTAGTAGGTTTACAGCGTGCTCTCTCTTTTATTATTTATGTATTTTTTAATCCATATTTTAACTATTATGTTATATTCTTAATGAAAACAACGCCTTTGTGCACAATTACACGACCTAACCTTTCCCTGAATAATATCACACAATCACAGAGTTGCTGTGAAATCCACACACACAGTAACACTGAAACCACTCTATCCCTTGAAAGTCAGTCTTCACATTCACGTTTCACAACAAATCTTCCATTTTAGTATATAGATCGTTCAATTCTTAATTAACTATCGTTTGATATTTTTGAGAGAAAAAAAACCTGTTTGCGTTATCAGTTGATGTTCAGTTATTTTAAATTTTGTAACTTTTTATCCACATTTGATTCGGAAAATTAAAATTTATAAAACCTTACGCAAATCATTATAATGAATCGGAGATTTGACGGGAAAAAAGGAATGTAACTTTCGAAGGGAATTCCCTTATTTGTGTATTGATACAGTTGTAAATCATTGAGTTTGATTGGGTTTTTGTAATATAGTTTTGTATAATGGCAATATTAATGCTACGCCATTCATACAGTGTGTAAATGGATTTGGTGTTTATCATCGCATGAACTTCAAAAATATAACGTTCAATTATTAAATAACATCAATAAAACTCCTTCATTACTGTTTTGTTTCTCAGACGAGAAACACGCCAGTGCTTATAATTTTCCGCAATGCATTCTATCTGATGACATTTAATGACGTCAGGTAATGCTATAAATAAATAAATAAATGACAAAATAAAAACAAATTATGACAAATTTGAACATACATTTATACTGAACAGTTACTGATTACCTGAACAGTTACTGATTACCTGAACAGTTACCGATTACCTGAACAGTTACCGATTACCTGAACAGTTACTGATTACCTCCAAATGCATTCTTCATTTGTAGGGGCGGGACATAGCCCAGGGATAATGCGCGGTCGGTCTAGGATCCATCACCGTCATTGGGCCCATTGGGCTATTTCTCGTTCTAGCCAGTGCACCACGACTGGCATCAAAAGCCGTAGTATGTGCTACCCTGTCTATGGGATGGTGCATATAAAACATTCTTTGCTACTAATGGAATATATATATATATATATATATATATATATATATATATATATATATAAATAAAAATGATAAAAGAAAACAAGTGTACAGTATATATGTATTTTAAAAAACAATTTAAAGAAATAATGATCCTTTTACATGTTTCAGTCTGTACTTATCTTCATATATATATATATATATATATATATATATATATATATATATATAAATATATATATTGCACTTTTGTCCTACGCTATTACTCCGAGTTTCACGCCCTTCGACGATCTTCAGATAGCTGATACTGGTGAAAAGATTGCAGGGTTTTTATTTTTATGTAGTGCGGTTGCGTGGTTTGAGCTTACTGGTGTGACGGCATTTTGAGATGAGCTCAGTCCTTTTGTTGAGATTGTTTTTGTCTTTTGTTTGTAGGATGGCGAGCTTTTCCTCAATGCACAGGTTACATTGGCCGGAGTTTCGTTTGTACGTGTTCGACTGTTTGATAATTTGCCAGCTTATTTCATAATTTGTTTATGCTCTACTCTCTCTTAAAGTATTGAGCACCTTTCAAGCCTTTAATGATAACCACCAGTATTCTATATATATATATATATATATATATATATATATATATATATATATATATATTTTTTTTTTCAAAAAAAAGTAGGGGAACCTGAAATATTAATATCAACTATTAGACCGAACATACGTTTTGACCACAGACACCCTAGTAAAGAACGTTCAGGTCTGTTTATCAACACACCGAAACACATTCCATAGTTTGCACGTGCATCGCGCATTTGCCCCGTACACGTGCGTGGGGTGTCATTCTCGATTTTGACCATTTCCAGGAAGGTCGATTAATCACTGTGGAACATTATTTTTGTCAATCTTTTTCATTCTGTTGATCATACAGTTGTTATTGTTTTGGTTTTAGTCATTTTTATTGTCTGAATTTGCGATTTACTTTCAAATTTCACTTCTGACCCCAATCGTTCTTCAAGATCTTTGGTGGTCATAAAACCTTATGTAATATTGAACTACCGATTGTAATGTTTGCCCAATTAATTCACTATTATCACATAACCATTCCCCACAGCTAATATACCTTACAATTTTGGCAACTGTAAATTCTTATTAGAGTTTCCCTACTTTTCTGAAGACTATATATATATATATATATATATATATATATATATATATATATATATATATATATATATATATTGAAATGAAATGGGAATGGTAATTACCTCATCCCAACATTCATTAATTTCAACTGATGTTCATGCTTATATCCAATTAAGATTCAAACACACTGTCAGCTATCTGGGCTGTTTATCCAGGGCAATGTGTTGGTTCTTATTGACCCATGGAGTCGTTAGAACTCGCTCTGAATGGGAGCTGGTACCGGGCTGCGAAACCAGTATCTACCAGCAGCCTTATGTCCGATGGCTTAACGACTAGAGCACCGAGGTCGGTTTTTGCCAACAAATTTGTTGTCGTTTACATCTGATTATTTTACAGATGTAACCGACAAAGCAACGATAAATGTAATCCACTCATTGTCTCCGTGTCTCTTACACAGCAAGTAAGTAACTTGTTTCACGTGCTCATATACCACTGATAAGATCGGGGGCCTGAATTGGGACAATAATTAGTTACTTAACAGATAATCTGGACATTTTTATTTAAGCGAAAATATAAAATAAAGGAAATGGCTTTTAATTGTCTGAACTGCGCCTAAAAGAAAATATAATTTTAATTTAAATTATACTATTTAATCAATTTTGACTAACTGGCGCCACTTGTGATAGCTAAAATACTTTAACAAAGAAACACAACAGCGCGCAACCAATCAATACTCACTGGTGAGTACCCGCTGTTCACGGCGGACCTCAAAGTTGGGATTTTTGTGGAATGCAGGTGAGATATCAATCGATAATAGGCCAGCCTGCTACTAACAGTCGCGGCGGAGCGCCATTTGTTCAAACAAAGCTTTTAATTAACTGTATTATTGTAGTAGTTAGGATACCGATAATGTAAGTACTCCCTCTTAATTAAAATTTGATATTGTTATTAACTGAGTAGTTAATAGTCTAAAACTACTTAAACGGTTAAGAAGATAATTTCCCTTAACTGTCTATGATTTGTTTGTTTGTTTGTTTTACTATTTAGAGATTCTAATTTAAGTGTCCAAGATAATATCTCTATATTTAAATGTGTTCAGAATTTTTCTTATTAATAGCAAGCGTTTAGAGATCAATTAACCATGTAACCATTCTAACTGTATCTTGACAGCCATCTTGATGTATAACATGTATATTTGTTACATGTAGGGAGAGGATTTAATATAGGCACTTGGCTGTTGGCCAATCCCACATTTGATCTGCGAATAAATATTGTTTAAACCAACCATTGCGTACTGTCTATAATTATGCTGTACAGATATTTTTGAAAACAGAGTTAATCACATTTAAGAACACACATAATTTCTTTGTCGTTGAGAGCTTTTCAAATTAAATAATTGGGTCTGTCATAATAATATATTTTTTAGATATATGAATCTCTCACTTGCGAAATATGTACATTGAAATAAATAGTGATATTCATCACCTAAAGTGGTGTTACAGAGAGGACATTTTCGTTCTTGCCTATCGATGTTTTGTCATCGGCCAGTTTCAATTGGTATATAGTGATTACAAGTCCTGAATAGGCAATATATTGTTCACAGTTTTTCAGGTAAATATAGAAGATCACTTTCGCATGAAAGGGTCGATTTGAAAACTCTATATGTAGAACATTTCGGATATAAATTTAAATCATCATTCCAAGCCTGTCTGTACTGATCTTGTAGTCTTTGACTTAATATGGCAATATGAGTGAATGCTTTCTTACTTGTAATATTTTGATTTAACCAATAATTTCCCAAGCTAAAAATGTTCAGGATATTTTTTATACTAATTAACCATTTAACTCTATATCCATGATTAATAGTTTCACATATCACGATTCCCTATAATATTGCTGATATTTTAGAGGTCGTTCCAGTTATGAGCGAGGCCCAAACATTGACATCCTGGTTTTAATCTTAATACCTAGGGGAAAAATCCCAATTCACCATAAATCATAGGTAGTGGGGTACTATTTCTAAGTCTCAATATGTCTCTTAAGAAATTTAATTGAATTTATTCAATATTTTGTCTATTACCAGATCCCCAGATTTCTGAGGAATACAGGAGAATTGGGACAATAGTACTATCAGAAAGGCGCAGCTGGCAGTCTATAGGTAGATTTAAATTTCTAGTTATAATGTTTAGTAACGTCATTCTTTTTTTAGCCTGCGCTATTATTATTTTTTTTGTTTTGCTTCAACAAATGATCCAGTGCTAGAAAATATAATGCATAAATATTTGTATGTATCAACAATGTTCAATTTGATATCTTTAATATAAAATGACTTATTTCATGGTGGTTTTGAACCAAATATAAGTATTTTAGATTTCTCAATAAAAAAAATTATTTCCATTATTCACAATATTCTGAATTGTATTTCCTGAATTGATATAAAGTTTTCTATTTTTTTGTTTTCTTTTGCATTTATTAGTAATTTGATGTACTTTCGAATTAGTATCAGATAAGAATGCCAGTTCGAGATAAACAAGGGCAATGGATATCAGAAAGTATAGGACTGAAATCGTTAATCTGGAATTCGATTAAAACAGTTTACACTTTAATTTACACATTAAGTGTCGACAGCGGTTTTTTCTCTCAATATCTGTGGTCCTTAACCATATGTCCGACACCATATAACCGTAAACAAAATGTGTTGAGTGCTAGGTTAAATAAAACATTTCCGTCCAGTGCACCAAATGTTTGGTATTCAATTTATACATAAAGGTGCTTCAGTGGCGTGTTAAACAAAACAAACTTTAATTTGACGTAGCCCAGATTGAGTGGCAACGCGCTCACCTGATGCGCTGTCGGTCTAGGATCGATCCCCGTCGATCAACACATTGTGTTATTTCTCAGCCAGTGCATCATGACTGGTATATCAAAGGTTGTGGTATGTGATATCATGTTTGTAGGCCAGTGCATATAAACGATAACTTGCTACTAATGGAAAAAAATGTAGCACGTTTCATTCTTAAAGACTGTGTGAAAATTGCCAAGTGTTTGACATCCAATAGCCCATGATTAAAAAAAAAACATTTTAACGTTTACACATATACATATCATGGTTGCTCATTATAAGGTTAAACATATTTTATGAAAGCAAATGTTATATAATTCTAGTACAATAAGTTTTGTGTGTTAATTCAAACAGCTGTCATAATATTGATACCGCGTAGACAGCATCATTTATTCCTCTTCATTTTTATGGTAACATTAGTATGGACTGTTCGTGTAACAACGTCGAACAATGTGTGTGTGTGGTTTCCGTGTGCCTGTACAGCATAACGAGATACACAACTAAAATTAAGCTATAAAGTAATACATTTTATAGTTTTATGATTTTGTTAGCAAAATGTTACTACACATAGTGGTTTGCTGACAGACAAACGCCTACATTAAGACACATCTAGTACTTTAATTACTCCGTGCCCCTTCGCCCGCCTCCTTCCCCGGCTTTAGTGTGCATAGCTCTGACAGAACTATCGCCTGACGCGTACTGGGTTCGTCGCAAGATCGATCGCCGTCGGTGGATTCGGGATTGTCCGTCACACCCAGGTACATCAAAGGTTGATGTATGCACTGCTCTCTCAGTGGCACAGTTTAGAAAAACGACGTGTTTGTCACTGTGAACAATGCTAATGTTTAGTGATTTATTTTCCACATTTAGACCCCTGCTTGAATTTGAACCCTGTATTCTATGCTCGAGTCTATTAAGATGACCACGACATCAAACATTTAATCAACAGAACTTGCGTTCACCTGTGTTGTGGCAATTCTATTCTGATTTGCATAAATATTTGTATGTATCAACAATGTTCAATTTGATATCTTTAATATAAAATGACTTATTTCATGGTGGTTTTGAACCAAATATAAGTATTTTAGATTTCTCAATAAAAAAATGTATTTCCATTATTCACAATATTCTGAATTGTATTTCCTGAATTGATATAAAGTTTTCTATTTTTTTGTTTTCTTTTGCATTTATTAGTAATTTGATGTACTTTCGAATTAGTATCAGATAAGAATGCCAGTTCGAGATAAACAAGGGCAATGGATATCAGAAAGTATAGGACTGAAATCGTTAATCTGGAATTCGATTAAAACAGTTTACACTTTAATTTACACATTAAGTGGCGACAGCGGTTTTTTCTCTCAATATCTGTGTGGTCCTTAACCATATGTCCGACACCATATAACCGTAAACAAAATGTGTTGAGTGCTAGGTTAAATAAAACATTTCCGTCCAGTGCACCAAATGTTTGGTATTCAATAGTCAATGATTTATACATAAAGGTGCTTCAGTGGCGTGTTAAACAAATCAAACTTTAACTTGACGTAGCCCAGATTCAGTGGCAACGCGCTCACCTGATGCGCTGTCGGTCTAGGATCGATCCCCGTCGATCAACCCATTGTGTTATTTCTCAGCCAGTGCATCATGACTGGTATATCAAAGGTTGTGGTATGTGATATCATGTTTGTAGGCCAGTGCATATAAACGATAACTTGCTACTAATGGAAAAAAATGTAGCACGTTTCATTCTTAAAGACTGTGTGAAAATTGCCAAGTGTTTGACATCCAATAGCCCATGATTAAAAAAAAAACATTTTAACGTTTACACATATACATATCATGGTTGCTCATTATAAGGTTAAACATATTTTATGAAAGCAAATGTTATATAATTCTAGTACAATAAGTTTTGTGTGTTAATTCAAACAGCTGTCATAATATTGATACCGCGTAGACAGCATCATTTATTCCTCTTCATTTTTATGGTAACATTAGTATGGACTGTTCGTGTAACAACGTCGAACAATGTGTGTGTGTGGTTTCCGTGTGCTTGTACAGCATAACGAGATACACAACTAAAATTAAGCTATAAAGTAATACATTTTATAGTTTTATGATTTTGTTAGCAAAATGTTACTACACATAGTGGTTTGCTGACAGACAAACGCCTACATTAAGACACATCTAGTACTTTAATTACTCCGTGCCCCTTCACCCGCCTCCTTCCCCGGCTTTAGTGTGCATAGCTCTGACAGAACTATCGCCTGACGCGTACTGGGTTCGTCGCAAAATCGATCGCCGTCGGTGGATTCGGGATTGTCCGTCACACCCAGGTACATCAAAGCTTGATGTATGCACTGCTCTCTCAGTGGCACAGTTTAGAAAAACGACGTGTTTGTCACTGTGAACAATGCTAATGTGTAGTGATTTATTTTCCACATTTAGACCCCTGCTTGAATTTGAACCCTGTATTCTATGCTCGAGTCTATTAAGATGACCACGACACCAAACATTTAATCAACAGAACTTGCGTTCACCTGTGTTGTGGCAATTCTATTCTGATTTGCATAAATATTTGTATGTATCAACAATGTTCAATTTGATATCTTTAATATAAAATGACTTATTTCATGGTGGTTTTGATAGCGAAGACGGACGAGTTACGACGATATTCCCCTACTTAAAATACGCCACTAAATAATGACTTTATGTCAATATATGAATGCATTGAGTTTAACACTAGTTAACAGCTTGTTCCGATATTTTTGAAGTAAACCTTTTTTTTATTACTGCTTTTTGTTGTTGGTTCAATTATTTAATATCGGGGGACTGGTAATAACTTAGTAATGGAGAGTTATGGAATCATCGCTCCATTGCTGAAAAATAATGGAGAGTTGAGCCAATACTGTGACGTCACGGGGGTATTTTAAGTTAAAATAGCGTACCTTTGATTTTTGCTTTACCCATTCCAGCAGCAAGATACTGTGCTCGTTTCTGTGGTGTTGAATATTTCCCGTGACGGATATGTTTTATTGATTTAGCAATTCGGTTAAAATCAGCTCATACTGCACGAAACATACAGCACAGCATTTCAGTCAGCCTGTCATCCTAGCCACAAGTTACTGTTGTTGCGTCTGGAATATAATTTTGGTTTCCTCATACTCATCTATGTGTAGATATTGGCGTAGCGAGAAGTGTGTGTGTGTGTGGGGGGGGGGGGGGGGGCACCGGTGCAATGCCCCCCAATCAGACTCTTTTTTACTGTATTAAATAAAAATAGAGTCTGTGTTTAAAACTACAAGTTTAAAATCTTAACGTTTCGTCAACTAAATGTTAACATCGTCAGGAGAAAACTAAACACAAAAACCGAAGTTCTGCATTTGAAACCAGTAGGACAAAAACAGTTCAAGTGAGACACAACAATTAGAAGCTTAATCACATCTCAAGATATATTGTCTGACAGAACTACATTTAAATTTTTTACTCTATTATTTTTTGTTAGAAAATCATACATAGTGTGGATTGCCCCCCCCCCCCCCCCCCCCATAAAATCCAGTGTGTGTAGACATTGGATTGTAATACAACTACAATTTAAAGGTAACCATCCAATTTCATAACGTATTTCTTAATTGGGGGTGGGGTGGGGGTGTGCTGATGTGGGAGCAGGTGGAATGTAGCCCAAAGGTAAAGCGCTAGCTTGATTGGCTGTCGGGTTAGGATGGATGCGCGTCGGTGGACCCATTGGGTTATTTCTTGTTCCAGCCAGTGCACCACGACTGGTACATCAAAGGCCATGGTATATGCTATCCTGTCTGTGGGATGGTGGATATAAAAAATCCCTTGCTACTAATGGAACAATGTAGCAGGTTTCCTATATGTCAAAATTACCAAACGTCTACTTACAGACGCTACCTCACTTTATATTGAAGTTGAAACTATCCAACTATTTGGAAATAGCGGTGTTAAATAATCTAAACAATGGTTTGTGAAATTAATCTCAGATAAAACTAAAACAATGTTACGTACTCGTAAAACGACCTCATTTTGCCCTACTTTATATTGTAACAAACCTGTATATGAGAATTTGAAAGATATGAACATTATGGCAATCAGTGGAAGAACCATATTTACGCCATTTTATTTTTAGTGTAGAACAAATAATATGCACATGTATAAAATCGCTGATGGGAGCAACATCGGACAGTTCTATTAAATAATATACACATCAATACTGGGCATCAGTGGAATAGTATGAGGCCATCTTGAAAAATAGCCACCATATTGAAATTTCAAATAGCCCATTGATTTGATCTAAAATGTTAATAAGTGATGGCGGTTCGTAATTTGCACACTGAAAGAGACAGCAGACATTGTTGTCTGTGTGGTATAATCAGTTGTATGATGGGTCTGTGTTAAGTTCACGTTTACCTTCTACCTAATATATTTTCTAGGTTATTTTCCCGCCTATGAGCTTAATAAATATCACATACATATTTTCCAAATTGTTAATAAAACAAGTTAAATTCATCAGCTAATTAAAATCATATTAGATTTACATGACATATTAATAGTCCGGATGTGTACGTGGATGTTTCTGTTCAAGATTTGAAGGGCGACCAAACTCGAGAAAAACACGCACACAAACACACGTATTGCTATATTGCCAACTTCATCGATTTCGTGTTCACTGACGTGCGACAAATATCAACATGTGTTTGGTTTAATTAATGTATGGTTCGCTGACGTACGACAGCCACTGCAATATCAATCTATAAAAGAAGACAGCCTTTATCACCCTGTCATCATCGTGGACAGTCACGAAATATG
Source organism: Gigantopelta aegis (assembly GCF_016097555.1). Classification (NCBI taxonomy): domain Eukaryota; kingdom Metazoa; phylum Mollusca; class Gastropoda; order Neomphalida; family Peltospiridae; genus Gigantopelta; species Gigantopelta aegis. Next base: position 9,941,227 of record NC_054705.1, read on the forward strand.
AAGCTGTATTTGGTATTCGTCCTGTTTGCAGCCATTTTTCTCGTGTGCTCTGGCCACTGGGGTTGGAGACACGGCAGAAGACATCACGGCGGAAGACATCACGGAGGTTGGCGTCACGGATGGTGGCGAAATAGAGGTTGGCGACACGGATGGTGGCGTCACAGGTGAAGTAATAACTGGAGATGGTGTCAGAGCAGGTAACCACACTTCTTAAACTAATATAGGCACGATCTCTAGTTTTAAAATAGACAAGTGGGAAGGGGCAGAACACCGTGTCCTATGTGTATTAGCGCAGAAACTATAGTTCTGTTAAATTCTTTAGACCCTCAGTTTTTTTGCAAATGTTACGTTTAATTCCTATTCAATCCTTGTTTTCTTTACATTTGCATGAAAACAAACCCAAACTCAGACATGTTTTATATACAATTCATCATCTAAAATACACGCAGTTGACTTATTTCCATTTTACAACAATCTCTGTATGTTTTGAATGCAGATTCATTCTCCTATTAATACCTAATGCTACATGAAGGTCATTATATCTTGTTTCATTGAATCAACCTTATGTATGTTTTGGAATGTAAAATGTGCACCAGATTTGTCTAACCTTTTCTTTAAACATATACTTAAAACTACATGTAACCATTGCATGTACATGCAGTATATTGAATCAATTTTGCCAATACATTATTTATTTGAATTTTATTTTATAAATTATATATTTGCATACTGTACCTAACCTAATAGTGCACAGTGTTAGAGTTCTGGTAGGCCCACCCTTTCCAATTTGATTTCTTGTCGTTTAAGTGGGATCCCTTTTGGCCAAATCTGTAATATTTATGGTGGTGCATGGGGGGGGGGGGGGGGGGGGGTACTTTTGTAATGCGCAAAGCAATTTTGTAAACGAAACAGATATTATTCAGACTTTCTCGAGGGTTCCACCACTTGCCCATCCCCTAGACACGACCCCGAATGTCCAACATACGATAACATTTCTTGTACATATTAGGTCGATGGGCAATAACATAAGTATAATCTATGATTGCACGTGTTTTTTGTAGCATATATATATTGTTTGACAAAAATAGAAGGGGTCGTGTCACCTGGACTCCCAGCCAGAATCCGCGCCTGAATTGTTTATTGACTTATATTTCCAAATTGTTTCTTAAACCTAGGTCATACTACAATATATTCCGCTAGGAAGGTGGAAAAGAACATTAGTTTGAAACACACTATAGAATGATGCATTTGTTATGCAAATAGCCGTAGTTATTTATAGGAGAAAGAACCTGCATTCAAAACATACAGAGATTATTTGTAAAATGGAAATAAGTCAACTCCGTGCATTTTAGACGATGACTTGCATATGGAATATGTCGGGGTTTGGGTTTGCTTTCACGCGTATGTAAAGAAAACAAGTATTTAATAGGAATTAAACGTTCAGCAACGGCATATGAGGTTAATGCAAAAAGAATGATATATACATATGTGTCATGACGGTTTACAGGAGGATTGTATAAATTATAAAATTACACAATGCAAAATACACATGATTTAAACTGGTTAACGAAACCTACATACAATAAACAAAATACCTTTTGGCTAATTACAAATATTCGCTAACGACAGCCTAAACCATGATTACATATCATGTATGACAACATAATATATATAATATGTAGACATTGGCTAAATATGTGTTTAATTTAAATTGTGAATGCTCTAAGAACGTCTGCACGTATATTTACAATTAAAGAAGTCATGGTCATTTAAAAACTCTGTTGATAATATCAACCAGAGTTTGTCATTATGGGGTAAATAACCTGTGAGTGAGAATTATTATCATCACCAACGCTGTCATCCTCGTCATCACTACACTCATGGATTTTATAATTGCTAATATTTTATATTATTTTTAGGCCTGGGAAAGCGAATCGTGAAACTGTTTACTTTCTATATATTTTTATTTCTTAACTCTTCCAAGCTATTTGATTTATTCCTTTGTGCTTTTTTTCTTACCTGCATTCTTTATTTCTTATACGTTCTCTTTCTTTAGTGTTCGGTATTCGGTCTAAATATTGTATTCGAATATTCAGCCCCGTAGGAGCGTTGTTTGTAAATGGAAGACAATGATCAGGTTCGATATTATTACGATCAGGTACGTCTGAGACGTCATGAGGGAGGGGGGTGTGGGGCATGCTCCCCGTGAAAATGTTACAATTGGATGGCTTTTCTTCGCATCTGAATCGCAAAATTGATATTTTAAAACTATAATTGTATTTAAGATTATTTTGCTTAATAATATTATCATGAGTATGTGACAATGTTCTTGCTATGGACTGACGGCAGTGGAGGCGTTTTCATCACCAAACAGCGTCGCACGTGGCGCTGAAATCAGTATCTTGTGTGACCACCAGCAGCAGCAATCACTCGCGACATCTCCTTGGCATAGACTGAATGTTTTTCAGAATCCGGGCACATGGAATCCTAGCCCATTCTTCCTGCTGTTCATGTGACAGTTGCGCAAGTGTCTGAGGCTCCGCGTCACGCTGTCGTACACGTCTGTCCAGTTCATCCCATAGATATTCAATGGGGTTGAGATCTGTCGACCTTGATGGCCATGACAGCACATTCATGTTCTCGTTCTATAGGACATCCATTGTTACATGTGTCGTATGCGGCCTGGCACTGTCCTGCTGAAAGAGTTCTCTCTGTCGGTCCAAAATGGGAAGCATGTGACGGCGAAAAATTTCATCCCGGTAGCTTACAGCTGTCAGGTTGCCTTGCACGAACACAAGTTCACTTCTGCCGGTGTATGAGATGGCTTCCCACATCATGACACTCCCTTCACCGAATCTGTCAACTTGAGCGACGCAGTTGTTGGCAAAACGTTCATTGCGGCGTCTGTAAACACGTTGTCGTCCATCACGTCGCTGTAGAGGAAACGAAACTCGTCGCTGAACCATACTCGCCGCCAGTTTCCGAAGTTCCACCCCTGTACATTTGTGCACCAGCGAACACATAAATGTTGATACTGACGTCGCCCATACACCAGCTTCTCGAAATCGGTTCCGAATGGTTTGTGCAGACACCCTTCTCAAACCAGGTATGCGTTCAGCAGTGTTCGTTGCTGTGGTAGTTCGGTGACGCAAGTGTCTGTCTCTGTCTCTGTCTCTCTCTCTCTCTCTCTCTCTCTCTCTCTCTCTCTCTCTCTCTCTCTCTCTCTCTTTATGTCTCTTTCTCACTGTCCCTCTTTCTATATCCCACTTTCGCTCTCTGTGAGCCTGTTCCTTTGATTATATCTCCCCCATTTACTTTGTGGCATGTAGTGTATCCGGAATTTCTATCACAGATGGCTATGACAAAAAGGGCTTCCTGACATAATTTAACATTTTTAGTGATGTATTTTGTCTCAAAGATATTTTAGCAGTATCACACGTTCCTGTCTGTGTGTTGATTGTATGCATTTGTCTGCGTGAATCTTTGTATTAATGCCTTGCTTTTTCCGTCTGTCAAATACACAAAATACACGTTTTTCATACATGGAAATGGATCATCGTGGGCAGTTGGGATATTTTAGGCTTCAACACATGTCCTACCAATACCAGTTGGGCCATATTGGGCAGTTGGGACAGACTGGGCTTCAACACATGTCCTACCAATATCCAAATTCATGCATTTATTGTGTGCGTGCGTGTCACTTACAGCTGTCAAAACTTCTGAAATATGCAATCTTACATATACAATGCTAATTGTTAGCATAATATTAATGTACTACAATACAGTAATTGCATAGTATGGAATTACAGTTCTGGGTAAAAGTTAAGCTGGACTATCAACTCCGTTATGATTTTTAAAGTCTCATTTCAGTGTTATTTTGGCCCATTTCGGTCCTTTATTGTCCATTTCGATCCTTTTAGGTGTTTCGTCGGATTCCGTGTACGGGGCAACTGCGTGAGGTATGTGCAAACTATGGAATGTGTTTCGGTGTGTTGCTAAACAGACACGAACGTTCTTTACTTGGATGTCTGTGGTCATGTACATGTATGTTTCAATATTTCAGGTTCCCCTACTTTTTTGAAGAGTATATATTAAATCATATAGAAAAAAAGGAGCTTTCATCCATATCGTTAAACATTACATCGGTGGAACAATAACTGATATAAAAGCATTATGGCGAGTTTCCTTATTATAACACTTAAATGTCATGGCCTCGGAAAGGGGTAGCAGCTCTGTTTAATAATAATTGTGCGCACAAAATACACAAACTTAAAAAGGACAATTCTGGAAATTGTGTCATATTAGATACAACAACAGAAGGTGAAAGGTCTACACTTGTCAATATGAATGGACCAAATAAAGGCAATACTTTTTTCTTCCAAATTTCTTTCTCTATATTATAGATCTGGAAAATGATAAATCCGTAATTTGTGGAGACTTTAATCCAGTTTTAAATCAAAAGATAAACTCGTCATTCATCCAAAGTCTCAAGACATTGTAGAAACTATGGACATGTTTTGTATTAAAGATCGTTGCACGGGGGAAAAGTAAGCTAGATTATATGTTCCTCCGTATTACTAGTTATTCAATACCTTCCATTCAAAAGGTACACGTGTTCCGACTACTCAGGAATGGTTTTATATATGAAATGAATAAAATTAAACACAAACCAGAGGCCTATGGAAATATAATAATTCACAAGTAAAGAATACGTTTGGGAAATAAATGAAAGTATGAAGTGCCAGTTTATAAGTAAGAAAATGTAAAACCAATTGCTGATGATGCAATTTTATAAATGAAACACTATTTTTTATAATTATATATAACGGAGCATACATTTTTATTTATTTATTCCAGAATAAAGTGTTTGACAGAACACATAAAAATAAACAGTTAAACAAGAAACTGGACCAGTGTCTGTCACCTCGACCACCTACCACCAAGTCACCAACAACTACCACAACGTCACCAACAACTACCACGTCACCAACAACTACCACAACGTCATCGACAACTACCACCACGTCACCACGTACGTATATGTTAACCACAATTTCAGTTTTACAGATTTATATACAAAAACGTATCGCCGTTACACGACTTACTCTGTTCTGATTGAACGACGTCACTAGAAAACTCAATGATGTCTGATAAACCTCAAAAAAGGACGTCATTATATAAAATTGGCCTTGAAAAGGACATTACAAACTGATTTAGGTGTATTTTTAAATAATAATTTGTGTTGTTTATAGTTATAAAAAAAATTTGTGAATTTATTCGATAGTGGTGAATATTTGTGAATTTGTGAATTTATCGAAGTATAAAACAATTTTCAAACGACATTCATAAATTGTGTATGGTACTCCCGCGAATGTTATAATTTATTTATTATTCACAAGGTTTACTTTAGAACAAACGTTAAATGTATAGATGATAATAGTGGCCATTAGTGAGATAAATGGTATCTAACGGACACGAATGTATTATTCTATTTCTTATATATCCTTAATCAACCAGGTTATAGTTAGTACTAAAGCAAATAACTTCCGGCTGGGTCAAAGTTCGAGATGCACCGAACTTTGGTAGAGAAGTAAACACCACAAGTCGTGTTATTGGTGATAAATGTGAGTGTGTTAGTTGTACAAAAATAGCTTCATGTGGGCAACAACAAAAATGCAATTTTATTTCATCAAATATCACTGTACCACGTAGCCTTGTGCTTGGAATATGTTTGGGGTACCTGTACAAAAACGTACTCAAATTTTGTGCGGAAAATAATTATAGACTCTGAAATGAGCAGCTTCACCCCCATTTGTTTCTGATTCACTTTAGGGGTGAGGAGTGGTAGTATTTATATCCGTTGTGTTTATGGCGATTGATACGCTGCAGATAGGAGTTTTAGCCACACATGTTACCGTTGTCGTCTATGGGATGTGATTAGGTAGTATACACTCTTTAAGCACATTTTAACATATTTTTCGACTAAAAGATATTTACAACCCTTTGCACTTGTAGCTGACTTACGCGTCACAGACACATGGATATGGCGACTTCAACTTTGATATTTCACATCCATTTTTGCCACTTTTAGTTAACATTTTAGGCCCTTGGTGAAATATTGTTAACACAGCAGCAGATTCAAACTTGACAAAAAACAAATGTCACGCTCTTTGCACTTATTGCCTTCTGTCTAGCGTCGCATTTGTTTGTACTTACACATTTGAATATTTTGCTATTTTAACAGGTAACGTGCTAACCTGTCTGCATATAAAAAATGCCCTTGCTGGTAATGAAGAAATGTAGCGGGTTTTCTCTCTAAGGCTATATGTCAAAATTACCAAATGTTTGACATCCAATAGCCGATGATTAATAAATCAATGTGCTCTAGTGGTGTCGTTAAACAAAACAAACAAACTATTTTAACAATATTTGACACATGGCCCTAGCAATGTTCACTCAAGGTGGTACATGTCCATGTAGTAGTCGGTGTGAAATATAAAATATAAAATGTACTGTCCCTACATTCAGTAGGGTTACCAGTGCCCCCCCAATAAAACCATGTTTCTACTGAATAGTGTAACTACCATTTATGTACGTACCATTTACGTTACGATATGTACGGCAAGTGTCTGTCGCCAACCTTAAAGTGTTATTTGTTTCGTCTGCATATCCGTCAGAACGAGTACATTAGAAAATGACATCTAGCGAGCAAAAACATTTTCTAATGTACTCGTTCATAAAATGGTATTAAACAGAAAGTCGTGTAGTATTCTCTATCTGTTTATACCGGCCTCGGTGGCGTAGTGGTTAGGCCATCGGTCTACATGCTGGTAGGTACTGGGTTGGGATCCCAGTCGAGGCATGGGATTTTTAATCCAGATACCGACTCCAAACCCTGAGTGAGTGCTCCGCAAGGCTCAATAGGTAGGTGTAAAGCACTTGCACCGACCAGTTATTCATAACTGGTTCAACAAAGGCCATGGTCTGTGCTATCCTGCCTGTGGGAAGCGCAAATAAAAGATTCCTTGCTGCTAATCGGAAAGAGTAGCCCATGTAGTTCCTGTTAAAATCTGTGTGGCCCGTAACCATATGTCTGACGCCATATAACCGTAAATAAAATGTGCTGAGTGCCTCGTTAAATAAAACATTTCTTTCTGTTTATCGTTATCTCTCTCTCTCTCTCTCTCTCTCTCTCTCTCTCTCTCTCTCTCCTCTCTCTCTCTCTCTCTCTCTCTCTCTCTCTCTCTCTCTCTCTCTCTCTCTCTCTCTCTCTCTCTCTCTCTCTCTCTCTCTCTCTGTGTGTGTGTGTGTGTGTGTATGATATGGCATGATCGTTCACACTGTACAAGAATAGTTAAGATGTGTGTTTTTTTGTATATATATTTAAAAAGAATCGCCTTGTTATCTATGTAAAAATCAGTGACATTCTATATCAGATTTTTGGTCGATTTAATTATTATACCATTGTATTATGGCAAATTGTCACTAAACTGTAAGTAGTAAATAATGAAATAAACAGAATCTGGAGTCATGTTGCTTAAATATTCTGTATATTAATTTAAACCAATGAAACCATCCTGAATTTCGATTTTAAAATGAAGGGTGACACTTTTTTTTCTTTCGTCTGGCAAAGATAACGAGTATAGCCAGACGATGTTATTGGTTTATTCTAAATAGTTAAAGAATACAAATAATACGCGAGGAAACAATTTAAAAAAAATCACTTTATTTTCTAAATGATTTCTATGTATGCGCTTGTAGGTAGTACTAGACCAAATAACTTCCGGCTGGGTCAAAGTTCGAGGTGCACCCAACTTTTGATAGAGAAGTGAACGCCACAGGTCCTGTGTTTGGTTATAAATGTGAGTGTGTTGGTTGTAAAAAATAATAGTTTCATCTGGGTAAAAAAAAAATGCAATTTTATTTCATCTAGTACCAGTGTGTTAAGTAGCCTTGTGCTTGAAACATATATGGGGTACCTGTAAAAAAAAGTACTCGAATTTTGTGCAAAACTAGGGTAGTCATAGACGCTATCCGTTATCTCAGAAACGAGCAGCTTGACCCCCAATTTTTTCTGATTCACTTTAAGTGTGAGAGGTGGTAGTATTTATATCCGTGGCGTTTATGTCGATTGATACGCTGCAGGTAGGAGTTTTAGCCACATATGTTACTATTGTCGTCTATGGGATTTGATTTGGTAGTATACACCCTATAGCACATATTCAGTGCATAATAAAAAATATTATGATTTTGTCATTTTATTTAATTAAACTATACTGTTTGATTAATTAGCCATCACTCGACAATGCAAGTTCACAGTGACCTTGACCTTGACAATAATCTCTGTACATGGCTCTGAATGGAGTTTGAATCAAAGTTAGCACTGAAGAAAAGTTGGTTTTGGCCTATAATTCATACTGTAAAGATTTCAATAATTTCTTTTTACATGGTATTTGACCTGCCATATACAACTGCTCTTAAATATGGTATTATATATAGGCAACCTGAACTAAGGTTTTAATAGCAATTTATTTTTATATTAAAAATAGCATGTGCCAATAGTGGTTAATGTCTTTAGTTTCCATTAACATTGTTAATTTTTCATGTATGAAATTCTAAAAACTCAAATTTGTAAAGAACTTGATTTTTATTGTCATTTTGACATATTTATAGGGTGCTAAGTTATATTTTAGACAAATTTGTAGTTTTATGCAAAATTTAAAGTAAATTTCAAGAAAAACTTTACCAAAAACATAATTAAATTTGTTGTCACTATTGTGCCTTCTGTTCTAATTTATACATAACAATAAGGTTGCTAAACATATACTTAGATATCCAGATCATTTTTTCTTTTCTTAATAATCACTTAGTTAGCTCTCATGAAGAGCATTTTGAGTTTATACTAGATTCAGAATTATTTTTTTCAGATTTGATAATCTGCCTTGGCTAAAGTTGATAATTTATTTTATTGTTAAAGCTGTATTACCTAATGTTACTAGCTAAATAAAATGCTGGATTACAGATTGTAGGCATACATCCAATATACATATTGTATTCATCCGGATTAGAAAATAATGCAAGAAAATAGATGTTCGGGTAATTTTGTCATTTAAAAATAGCTTTTTTCAGTAATTAATCATAAATAAATGTGTGAAAGCTGCATGATAATTCCAGATATGACAACTATTAAAACCTCCAACTACAGTAGGCTATAAATAAAATATAGTCAGGAATATTGGTGGCTGCCAATGGTTTTTATGGTTCATTATGAAAATCAGCATGGCCGATGGATTTGAAATTCCCACACCTGGTAACTTGAAGACACCCACACCCAACATACAGGATTTCCTCCCAACACTAATGTTCAGGACATTAAGTCATTACTTCATACAGGTACAGTCATGTTTGTGTTTCCTTCCTCAGACAGTGTATTTTTTTAATACTGATATTTCTTTGATGTGCCTGTTAAGGTCTTCATAATCTAGGGGTCAATCAAGTGCATGTGTTTTAATGGAATTCTTTAAAGGGGTAGAGGTACTCTGACTATCTTTGTTGTCTCTACATATATACCTGAGTACACACACCCAACTGAAAGTAAATATCTTCAGGAGTTTTATTTTAAAACATTTTGTTGTTTAATATGACATATTGCATTTGTACAAAACTACATGCAATATATATGTCTTTTGAGGTGTACATTATATTAGGTTGCACTGTAGAAACAACAGTTTCAATGAGGTTGTCAGTTTATGTCAGAATACACCAGACACTGGTTGTCATAAAGACACATAGCTGGACACTTTTTGAAAAAATTTTGTTAGCAGTATAGGTAGTACTAGACCAAATAACTTCCGGCTGGGTCAAAGTTCGAGGTGCACCCAACTTTTGATAGAGAAGTGAACGCCACAGGTCCTGTGTTTGGTTATAAATGTGAGTGTGTTGGTTGTAAAAAATAATAGTTTCATCTGGGTAAAAAAAAAATGCAATTTTATTTCATCTAGTACCAGTGTGTTAAGTAGCCTTGTGCTTGAAACATATATGGGGTACCTGTAAAAAAAAGTACTCGAATTTTGTGCAAAACTAGGGTAGTCATAGACGCTATCCGTTATCTCAGAAACGAGCAGCTTGACCCCCAATTTTTTCTGATTCACTTTAAGTGTGAGAGGTGGTAGTATTTATATCCGTGGCGTTTATGTCGATTGATACGCTGCAGGTAGGAGTTTTAGCCACATATGTTACTATTGTCGTCTATGGGATTTGATTTGGTAGTATACACCCTATAGCACATATTCAGTGCATAATAAAAAATATTATGATTTTGTCATTTTATTTAATTAAACTATACTGTTTGATTAATTAGCCATCACTCGACAATGCAAGTTCACAGTGACCTTGACCTTGACAATAATCTCTGTACATGGCTCTGAATGGAGTTTGAATCAAAGTTAGCACTGAAGAAAAGTTGGTTTTGGCCTATAATTCATACTGTAAAGATTTCAATAATTTCTTTTTACATGGTATTTGACCTGCCATATACAACTGCTCTTAAATATGGTATTATATATAGGCAACCTGAACTAAGGTTTTAATAGCAATTTATTTTTATATTAAAATTAGCATGTGCCAATAGTGGTTAATGTCTTTAGTTTCCATTAACATTGTTAATTTTTCATGTATGAAATTCTAAAAACTCAAATTTGTAAAGAACTTGATTTTTATTGTCATTTTGACATATTTATAGGGTGCTAAGTTATATTTTAGACAAATTTGTAGTTTTATGCAAAATTTAAAGTAAATTTCAAGAAAAACTTTACCAAAAACATAATTAAATTTGTTGTCACTATTGTGCCTTCTGTTCTAATTTATACATAACAATAAGGTTGCTAAACATATACTTAGATATCCAGATCATTTTTTCTTTTCTTAATAATCACTTAGTTAGCTCTCATGAAGAGCATTTTGAGTTTATACTAGATTCAGAATTATTTTTTTCAGATTTGATAATCTGCCTTGGCTAAAGTTGATAATTTATTTTATTGTTAAAGCTGTATTACCTAATGTTACTAGCTAAATAAAATGCTGGATTACAGATTGTAGGCATACATCCAATATACATATTGTATTCATCCGGATTAGAAAATAATGCAAGAAAATAGATGTTCGGGTAATTTTGTCATTTAAAAATAGCTTTTTTCAGTAATTAATCATAAATAAATGTGTGAAAGCTGCATGATAATTCCAGATATGACAACTATTAAAACCTCCAACTACAGTAGGCTATAAATAAAATATAGTCAGGAATATTGGTGGCTGCCAATGGTTTTTATGGTTCATTATGAAAATCAGCATGGCCGATGGATTTGAAATTCCCACACCTGGTAACTTGAAGACACCCACACCCAACATACAGGATTTCCTCCCAACACTAATGTTCAGGACATTAAGTCATTACTTCATACAGGTACAGTCATGTTTGTGTTTCCTTCCTCAGACAGTGTATTTTTTTAATACTGATATTTCTTTGATGTGCCTGTTAAGGTCTTCATAATCTAGGGGTCAATCAAGTGCATGTGTTTTAATGGAATTCTTTAAAGGGGTAGAGGTACTCTGACTATCTTTGTTGTCTCTACATATATACCTGAGTACACACACCCAACTGAAAGTAAATATCTTCAGGAGTTTTATTTTAAAACATTTTGTTGTTTAATATGACATATTGCATTTGTACAAAACTACATGCAATATATATGTCTTTTGAGGTGTACATTATATTAGGTTGCACTGTAGAAACAACAGTTTCAATGAGGTTGTCAGTTTATGTCAGAATACACCAGACACTGGTTGTCATAAAGACACATAGCTGGACACTTTTTGAAAAAATTTTGTTAGCAGTATAGGTAGTACTAGACCAAATAACTTCCGGCTGGGTCAAAGTTCGAGGTGCACCCAACTTTTGATAGAGAAGTGAACGCCACAGGTCCTGTGTTTGGTTATAAATGTGAGTGTGTTGGTTGTAAAAAATAATAGTTTCATCTGGGTAAAAAAAAAATGCAATTTTATTTCATCTAGTACCAGTGTGTTAAGTAGCCTTGTGCTTGAAACATATATGGGGTACCTGTAAAAAAAAGTACTCGAATTTTGTGCAAAACTAGGGTAGTCATAGACGCTATCCGTTATCTCAGAAACGAGCAGCTTGACCCCCAATTTTTTCTGATTCACTTTAAGTGTGAGAGGTGGTAGTATTTATATCCGTGGCGTTTATGTCGATTGATACGCTGCAGGTAGGAGTTTTAGCCACATATGTTACTATTGTCGTCTATGGGATTTGATTTGGTAGTATACACCCTGTAGCGCCGATTAGCGACTGCTGGGATGTGAAGACACGCCATAACCAGAGCAGTGACGGCACGTACGCGAGCGACTCACCAACCGGGGGTCAGGTGGACGTCAGGTGTGACATGAACACGGACAATGGCGACTGACTCACCTTAGTCAGGTATGAAGATGACAGTATTGTATGTTGGTTTAATGATATGTTGAAACAAAGGTACCAAGAATACAGAAAAGCTATTCGAATTTTCAATGCTAATAAAACAAATGATAATCGTGCCGAACTTATCCGAGTGAAAACATTACATAAACAAATTAGAATTTAAATTGAAAAGACAATATAAGAACCAACAGGGTAACATGTTGAATTATTTACGTAAATATAACCCAAAGCAATTCTACAAACATTTTAAGAAATGAAAACAAAATCACCGATTGAAGTTAAGTAATGAAGACTTTTGTAACCATTTTTGTAATCTTGCTAGTAATAAACCTAACATCAACCATGAAATAGATGTTTTTTTTATCGAATTATAATGTACATACTAGTGACATTTCTGAAAAGGAAATTTCTGAGGCTATACACGGGTTAAAGAAGGACCAAGCATGTCTACTCTTTTTGTTTTATAACGTTTTTCAATCTGGTCATTTCCCGTACACTTGGTCAGTTGGTTGCATAGTTCCTGTCTTTAAAAAGGGAAACACAAACGATACAGATAATTGCAGAGGTATTACTCTAGTTAGCCATTTTGGAAAACTGTTCATGTCTATCTTAAATAATAGATTGATAGATTTTGACCAAAGAAATAACCTGATTACTGATGCACAGTTTGGGTTCAGAAAACAGATGTTCACTATTGGTGCTATTTTCATTTTACAGTATAGACAGAACACTTAAGAATAGAAAACGCTTTTATTGTTGTTTTGTAGATTTTAAAAAAGCTTTTGAATTTGTTAACAGGCAAAACTTATGCTATACGTTAATCCAACAGGGTGTCGAGGGGAAAATGATTTCTATTATACGGTCTTTATACAACGAAGTTAAATGTTGTGTCAAATATAATAGCGTACTCTCAGATTTGTTTTATATGTAAGAACGGTTTATTTCAAGGAGAAGTGTCACCCATATTACTTTCTATGTATGTCAATGACTGTGAGATGCAATTACTATCAGATAATTGTCCTTATGTTGAAATACAAATGTTAAATATATTTTTAATAATGTATGCTGATGATATGGTACTTTTTATCTGAAAAACAAGAAGGACTGCAATTAATGCTTGATTCACTGTCAAAGTATACCTATAAATGGGATTTATAAGTAACACTAAGGTTGTTATTTTTAGAAATGGTGGCAAAGTTCGAGATAATGAAAAATGGTGTTATAATGGTTACCAGTTAGAGATTGTAAATGAATTTAATTAGCTTGGTATATATTTTTTTTATAACGGCAAATTTAACCGTACTCAAGAAAAAGCCGCAGAGCATGGTCGTAAAACATTAGTGTGTGTAATAAGAATTATTTTAATATTGAAACAATGTTGTCTGTATTTGACGCATATGTTAATAGTGTTCTTAGTTACGGAGCGAAAGTGTTGTGTGTTCACCCTGCTCAAGACATTGAAAAGATCCATTTACAATTTTGTAAAAAAAAATACTAGGGTTACCAAAAGGCACATGTAACGATTTTGTTTATAACGAATTAGGACGATTTCCATTATGTATTATAAGAAAACTAAGAATCTTTAAATATTGGATAAAACTACATAATACTAATAACCGTGTATTAAAAGCTATATATGAGGAAATGGAGCAATATGGAGATAATTGGTTAATGAACGTTAAAAAAGAACTTAATGCAATTGGTTTAACATGTATATGGAACTTAACACATGTTGATGACAATATTTATAATGTACTTAAAGAAAGGCTATGCGATGTGTTTAAGCAGCAATGTTATAGAAGAATAATGGCAACGCCAAAAGGAAATTTATATCAATATTTGGTAAATAAATTTAGCTTACAGACTTATCTTAAAAAGGCATTAGACATTTGTCATTTAAAAGAAATAGCTAAAATTAGAATGTGTGCCCATACGTTAAATATAGAATTATGTAGATACAAAAACATTGAAAGATATCAGAGAATATGTCCACTTTGTGATAAAAATGAAATAGAAGACGAGTATCACTTTATTTTATAACTAAATTTATAAAACGTTATTACCAAAGACATCCACGCGTTTTTAAGCGTATTCAACTTTTAAGTACTAGTAATATTAAAAAAACCTTAATAACCTAGGGACATATTTTATACAAGCAAATAATGTAAGAAATAAATTATTGGAATAAACTGTTTAATGTTGTACAATACAAAACCTGCACCTGGTAGATATATACACACACACACACACACACACACACACACACACACACACACACACATATATATATATATATATATATATATATATATATATATATATGTGTGTGTGTGTGTGTGTCTGCGTGCGTGCGTGCGTGAGTGTGTGTGCGTGCGTGTGTGTATGTATGTGTGTACATGTATGTATGTATGTATGTGTGTATGTATGTGTGCATGTATGTATGTATGTATGTATGTGTGTATGTCTGTATGTATGTATTATGTATTCCATAAGGTAAATCACTCTCCACCATTATCTTGTACATTATTTATTTATTTTATGTTTATATTTGTATAATGCTGATAAGTTGTAAAACTTAAAGTAATAAAGAATTTGAATTTGAGAATCATGACGATATTGTGATGTTCACTAAAGCTATTTATATTGTTTTCCTTATTTCATTAATTTCAATTTGGGGTATTATTTGTAAACGTATGCATATGATACGGAAAGCTAGGTAATGGTATGTTTATTATTATTATTATTATTATTATTATTATCGTTATTGCTATTGTTTTTGTTGTTGTCATTATTAACCCAGTTGTTCCATTACCTTTTCACCTTCAAATTTGTTTATGGTCTACCCGACATGCCATCGTCCAGATCCTTGTTCTTGTATATCAAAGTCCGTGGTATATGCTATCCTGTGTGTATATCCATTAGCGATATGAATTTGTCTTTTCACGGTATGGGTTTAATATGTTTGTATATGAATTGTATCTTTATTCATTATGTTGGAGCTGTCAAAATATAGAACATGTTCTATGTATGTAACATGTGTTACAGATCTGTAGTTGTCGCCAACATAGACGCGGTGTTTTTTTGTCACACTCGATTCTTTTTTTTAAACTAGTACCATACTCGCCAGACACTAAAATCGACAGTCGCCCAACGATACTTTTTTTAGTCCCCCTTAGCCGATAAAGGTCGCCACGGTGGACCGGACTACTAATTTTCAACCCTGTCAACTGAACCTGTCAAATGATGGCAGAAACATGAAGTTTGGCACAGATAATTTCCAAGGGGAATTCATCACATCCAATCAAAGAAACAGATTTTTTCGATATTAGTAATTTTATACTATTTTATATGTTTAAAAACATGCTGAACCTAGCGTCTGATATGTTAAAATGGCGGAGTAGCAAATATTGGTGGTCAATATTTGACAACCTCCCCAAACTATGGGCACTTTCTACTAGGTCTATTGGCAGAGCAGACAACAGAAATGGCATTTCAAATGGTGATACAAACATGAAACATTGCACAGATGATCTCTCTAGTGAATTCTTCAAATTCAATCAATTATCAACTTGAAATGCCAATACTGCGATAATTTTTCAAGATCTCTGTCATTTTTTCCAATAATTGTCAGTTATTGGCATGTAATAATAACTTTGTCCGATTGTAGCCATCTCGGTAACTTTTTATGTACTAGTATTTAAAAACATGTTAAAAGTAATTCTGATATCTAAAATACACTAGCTATCAACACGCCTCTCTTTTTTCGTCTTGTTTTCTTTTTTTCTAGATTACTTGTATCAAGTTTGCCATCAAATTAGCATAACGGGTACCAGTGCCAGTGAGTCTCGAAGGCGTGTTGTCAATCATCTCAACTTCTTTGGCATCCCAGAAAAGAGAACTTTTCCAAAACCTTGCCTTCACAAAGGATGGTCTTCGAGACCTTGGATCATCTTCACAGTCCTTTCTTGTCGTCGCTTCAATTCAGCAGACCATTCTCCGTTGAGGAAATAGTGGGAGATCCATCATCATATACACCACCCATACAGGTCTCGAAACTCGCCAAAAATATGCTGGTCCAAAATTAATAATGGATGTTGGTAAATTATGGTAAGCGAATCACGAACAACATTTTTTTGTGGAATAAATATATACAATACAATTATTAATAGTGGCTCATATGTTATAGCTCTGGGCGACTAACGCCATTATTTTTTAAATTATTATTATCCATATGGTTCAACATAACCGAGTTAATAATAATCATACGAAGCACAAGTGTAATAACAAGTGTAATGACGTGATTTGGGGAAGCGACGTCATACCATGACGTTACTTCTCCAGTCCTAGCTCAGACTGTGCATTTGAAATATGACGTCAATTCGTCGTCTCCTTCTAGTTGTGGCTGAAACATTTTGAGTTGGGTCTTGTTATTCATAACGACAACGACAATAATAATATGGATAATAAAGAAATTATTACACTTGCGTGTGACTCGTTCTGATTTTACGAAACTCGTGTCAGGATTCCTGTATTACCCTCGTCTTCGCTCGGGCAATATAAAAATCCTAACACTCGTTTTGTAAAATCAGTACGACACACAAGCTCTATAATAATATCTCTCTATATATACAAGTCGCCCAAACGGAACATTGATCGCATATGGCGACCTGGCCACGGGCCGTTTCGAGCCCTGCGGGCCATACATTTATTTATTATCCACACATTTCAAGATAATCAGGGAAATATAACCAGTATGACGCACGTGTGTTATAATGATTTCACGTGCACAACGAATGACGTAGTTTTTGGAAGCGACGTCATAACACGGCTTCCCCAGTCTTAGCTCTCTGTAAACGCTTACCAAAATGACGTAGTTTTCGTCGTCTTGAGGTAGTTTCGTTTGAAACATTTTCATAGGGTGTTAGCTTGTTATTCATAAAAAAATATATATATTATAATAATAAAGAAATTTTCTTACACGCCCGCTGGTGAGAACAATTCAACACCATGCGTTATTTTTGATAACACATCTGTTTACACATGCACGTGTGTTAACAATTTCAAGGCATACGACTGGCTGCTCACAGGTGATTACCAGGTCACCACTGCCATGCATCCAATAAAAAAACTACACGATGGAAATCGATTACGTTGTGACGTATAGTTAACCAGACAATCATGTGTCTGTGACGCATAAGTTAGCTGCAAGTGCAACGGCTGTAAATAACGTTTAGTAAAACAAGATGTTAAAATGTGTATAAACCTGTTTTTTGAGGATATGTAAGAAATATAATGATACATCAGTGTCCGTTAGATACCATTTATCTCATAACTCGTTGTTTAAAAACGTATCAAACTCGCTTTCGCTCGTTAGATACATTTTAAAACAACTCGTGAGATAAATAGTATCCAACGGCCACTCGTGTATTATTTTCTATTTAACCACAGGGCGAGGAAAACTGGGGAATATCGTATTTATTGTTGGGTTTTGTGTGTGTGTTTGTGTGTGTGTGTGTGTGTGTGTGTGTGTGTGTGTGTGTGTGTGTGTGTGACATGACAGGTAAGAAACTCCTCTAAACCGAAAACCCTCGGGACCGAACATAATAATGTTCGGTTTAGTGGGGTGTGCGGTTTACTTTGGTTTTAAGAAATAGCCTTTGCAAACATTGTTACTGTTCCTACCGATATAACCAAAGTGAAAACGTGTGTTAAAAACCAACTATTGGTGTACGGGCTCCCATTTCTGTAGAATTAACCGAAAATGCCCGAATCTTGATAACAACATTATTCATATTAGTACTACTACCAAACAGCTAGACAGGGTTGCAAACGAATTACTACGCATTTTTACATGAATTACAACTAATTTTGATGGTAGAATGATGGAAATACATGGTAAAAAGGTCTCAGGTCAGCACATTTTTCCCGAATAGCTGTATCATATTTGCCCGAATTTGAGGTTTTGCTACAACACTGGAGGGGGGGGGGGGGGGGGGGGGGGGCGACTTTTAACAACTCAATGGGCAGGTGTAAGACCACTACACCCACTTCTCTCTCACTAACAACTAATTCACTGTCCTGGACAGATAGCCCAGATAGCTGAGGTGTGCACCCAGAACAGCGTGCTTGAACCTTGTCTGGCTATAAGCACAAAAATAAATTGAAGTGATTGAATTAATGAATGTTGGGAAGAGGTAATTTAGATATAGGCAGATAAAGTGTGTTTGTTTTATTTAACGTTGCCATTAGAGCACACTGATTTAGTAATCATTGGCTATTGGATATCAAACATTTGGTAATTTTGAAATATAGTCTTAGAGAGGAAACACACTACATTTTCCCATTAGTAGCAAGGGATCTTTTATATGTACCATCCCATAGACAGGATAGCACATACCACAGCCTTTGATATAAGCAGATAAAGGGAGAGATAGGCAGACGGACTAATAAGAAAAGATACCGCCATGTTGTGCAGCAATAAAGAAAAGAAAGAAAAGACACGAATGAAAAAAACAACAAATAAAAAAAATAAAAAAAAAAAAAAAAAAATATATATATATATGTAGCATGAAAACATCCTATATTAGTATTAATAATTAAACTTATGTCAAACGACAGCATAGATTTTTGTTGATAAAGATGTGATAACTTTAATCGCTGCAATATCTACCATTATTTCTCGCAAAATCGTGGTATAAATCAGATTATGTGAAGGTGAAAGGACAAACCAATATTGACTACATTGTTTATTTATGACAGTGTTTTAATGCTGCCATCTCGATTTTTTTTTTCTACACAGGAACTGAAATAGGTCAAAAACACATGACGGGTATGCCAATTAAAACAGTTGTGGTTTTCGTAATGTATGGCGATCATGCCCAATATATATACATACATCTATACATCTATATATATATATATATATATATATATATATATATATATATATATATATATATATATATATATATATCTCAAAGTGTCGTCTGCATGTGCATGTTTATTTTTACGTATTAGTGAGTGACATCGGTAAACATGTGAGGTCACACGTCAATCGTTTTTCCATGCGAGCAAATAAGGGCGCTAAAATTTGAAAACGTAAACTAAGATGTAGATCAGTACAGTTTTACATTAAAAATATAGCTATTACTACAACATGCTTGTCAACTCTCACGCATGTGGCGTGAGTCTCACGCATTTGTAACAAACATCACACTCTCACACTTTTTCTAAAAAATATATTTATATTTTACAATCGTGATGTATATTTTAGAGCTGAATATGCCGATTATGCAGGTCTCTGAATTCGTTACCTATTAATAATTATACAGCATATTGAACCTACCCTCGGTTCAATACCAACAATCACTCGCGGGTGCTACCGATGACCGACTTGTATGGTTTAACATTAGCCGTATTAATTAGTAAAACTTGCACTCGCTCGATTTTTTAAAGATTTGTTTTAGAGATTTCCATTTTGGACTTAACAAACAACAACAAACAATTTCGCCCTGGACCCGACCAAGAGCCTGCAGTCCCTGGAACCCGACTTTTAATTTGCTCACGCCTTAGAATTGCCTGCTACAATATGTATAGTGTGTATTATATCTGAATAAATATTTAACACATATTTAGATAAAAAATACAATTAGAAATAACCAA
Source organism: Gigantopelta aegis (assembly GCF_016097555.1). Taxonomy (NCBI): domain Eukaryota; kingdom Metazoa; phylum Mollusca; class Gastropoda; order Neomphalida; family Peltospiridae; genus Gigantopelta; species Gigantopelta aegis. The sequence goes on from NC_054705.1 coordinate 9,961,382, forward strand.
AACTATTTTTTTTTAAAAAGAAGAAGTTTGTCCCACCTTATCTTGCAAGCAATATTTTAAACATCATTCAACAATCTGGTCACTGCTAAACAGTAATTTTTAAAAATAAAAACAGTTCCTTTTTTATTGATTTCTTCAAGACATAAATTCAACCAAGCAAATTCCAGCTATATAGTTTGTTCTCGTGATGTTTTGCGCTTATATACTTGAAAATAGTAAATAACTCGACTGAATGAAGTTATGTTTTCGTTTAGTGAGCGGAGGCAGACCGATTGTATGCACGTGCATACTCTTCATTGTATCAAACAATTCTTCGACTAATAATTATAATAAAATTGCAAAGCAGTTTTAAAATATACTAATACAATTATCAAGTACCTTCACTCACCAGGGTCGCATGCTACCTACCAGCCTTATGTCCAATGGCTTAACCACGACACCACCGAGGTCGGTTTCTCCGATGATATGATATACAAGTATTATGTATTATGTATTATTACATGTTATTATCTCATCCTCCTGTAAACCATCTTGTCACGTTTATACTATTTATTATGTATGTTCCTTTAACGCCGTTGTGGCCTGAGTGTAATAAAGTTCTGTCCTGTTCAGATCTGTTCTGTTCTGATCGGGTTAGGTCAGGTCAGGTCATGTCAGGTGAGGTGAGGTGATCGGTTTTAACGCGAACATTCAGAGCAAACTGTTTATAGCACACGCCTGTCATGGGCGCAGGTGTCGACATTCGTCGGGTCCTCCGTACAGGACAGGAAAGGGGATGGGGAGGGGAGGGGGGAGTGGACCGCTCGCGTTTGACCAGTTCAAGAGAACATCAGTAGCCCGACCATGGTTGGTAGTGGACTAAGAGGGCGTGGCTATTAGTGGTGCTATTGAATGTGGAATTCTCCTTTCGACTGAGATAAGAAACCACCACAATTTGCACAGTTTTCATGAAGTAATTTGACGCGGGATTTGGAACGGTTCATCGAAAGTAAACTTGGGAGCTATTTGAGTGGTTTTGATTTAGGGTTAGGGTTAGGGTTAGGGTTAGAGTTAGGGTTAGGGTTAGAATTAGTTACGTTAGGGTTAGAGTTAGGGTTAGAGATAGGAGCTATTACAGTGGTTTTGATTTAGGGTTGGGGTTAGGGTTAAGAACTATTTGAGTGGTTTTGATTTAGGGTTAGGATAGGGTAAGGAACTATTTGAGTGGTTTTGAGTTAGAGCTAGGGTTAGGAGCTATTTGAGTGGTTTTGTTTTAGGGTTAGGGTTAGGGCTAGGGTTAAGAGCTATTGGAGTGGTTTTGATTTAGGGTTAGGGTTAGAGTTAGGATTAGGTTTAAGAGCTATTTGAGTGGTTTTGATTTAGGGTTAGGGTTAGGAACTATTTGAGTGGTTTTAATTTAGAGTTAGGGTTAGAGTTAGAGTTAGTGTTAAGAACTATTTTAGTGGTTTTGATTTAGTTGGCCGAATTATACCTCTTGCTGGAACCTTGGCTACTGGGAGCCGTCGTTCTACTGACATGTCAGGTCATAGGGTTCAACGTGCATATTCAGAGCAAGCTGTTGTAGTGCATGTCTGCCATGGGCAAAGGTGTCGGCCTAAGCCGGATCCTCCGTGCAGGACAGAAACAGGGTTTGGGGTGGGTGGGAGGAGGGACCATCCGCTCTGGCAGTGTCAAGAGAGCATCAGCAGCTCGACCGGGGTCGGTAGCGGGTGTGGGCCTACTGGCAGGTCAGGTCAGGTCATAAGGGTTAATGTGCACATTCAGAGCAAGCTGGTTTAGCGCACGCCCGTCATGGGCACAGGTGTCGGCCTCGACCGTAGCACCAGCAGCACGACCGGGGTTGGTAACAGGTGTATGTGTGTGTGTGTGTGTGTGTGTGTGTGGGGGGGGGGGGGGTTGGTGCTATGGAATATGGAGTTTAATGCCAAAGGGAAAACAGGTGCGCAATTTGAATTAAGGAAATGTGGCGCATTTTTGACCGGTCCGCCGAATTGGAAAGGGGGAGCTATATATGTTTTGGAACTTAGTTTGCCGAAAGTCTATTGACAGTCTCTGTGACGATATGTGTAGACTATTTCACCAGTGACGTGATATCGTTCATCTACGTCAAGCCAGCCAACGGCCAGAAGGTGACACTTGGAGGGCACTGCGTACTCCATCAGTAAAGAGCGACAACTCTGCAAGGCACTGCACTTCTTCTTGCACTGACGGAGACCGGGAGTGTTGATGGTTTTCAGGACGTGCTGTTTCATTAGGCCTTTTCCCTTATATTCCGTGAACGCGGTGCCGTATCTGTCGCAGTCTACAATAAAAAAAATGAATTGATGGATGGATGAATGAACGAATGAATGAATGAACATGCTGCCCTATCTGTCAGTTTGCAATGAAAAAGAAAAGAATGGATGGATGAATGAAGGAACGAACGAACAAATGGATAAATGAATGAGCATGCTGCCCTATCTGTCAGTGTGCCATGTCAAAAAAAGAATGGATGGGTGAATGAATGAACGAACGAATGGATGAATGGATGAACATGTTGCCTTATTTTGCTGTGTGCAATAAAGAAAAGAATGGAGGTACGAACGAATGAATTAATAATCATGTTGCCATATATACCACAGTGTGCAATGAAAAAATGATGGATGGATAGATGGATGAGTGAATGAATGAATGAATAAAAGTGTTGCCTTATCTGTCAGTCTGCAATGAAAACAATGAATGGATGGATGGATGGATGGATGAATGAATGATCGAACGAACGAACGGATGCATGAATGAACGTGTTGCCGTATCTGTCAGTCTGCAATGAAAAAAATGGATGGATGGATGGATGGGTGGATGAATGAACGAACGAACGAATGATTAACAACACCCCAGCACAAAAACATGCATCAGCTATTGGGTGTTAAACAAATGTAAACGCATGAATATGATGAATGAATGAATGAATGCATGAATGCATGGATGAATGAATGCATGATAAATGTTTATCGACACCTTATGACGAAGAAGACATCGGCCATTGGGTGTCAAGCAATGGTGTATACATGAATATGATGAACGAAAGAATGAACGAATGAATAAATGCATGGATGAACGAATGAATGAATGAATGAATGAATGTGTGAATGAATGATAAATGTTTATCGACACCTCATGACGAAGAAGACATCGGCTATTGGGTGTCAAGCAATGGTGAATTAATGATCAACATTAATACAAAAAAGTATTATAATAATAAAAAGTTAAATTAAAAACCAGTGTAAAGATATATGTGAAAATTGAAATATCACAGGTAAGCAAAATGAATATGTGTAAGAAAATCCAGTATCTCGCAGAAATTTCACATGCGTTCAACACATTTCCCCTACCAAATATACATTTTCTAGTTCGCTTAAATATAATTTCTTTTCGTTGATCGCAGAGAATTAGACGGAAATTATTTCTCGTGATATGGGTGTATCTCCCATAGTGGGCGCTCCGGTAAAGTTAATGCTGCACGTGCAGTTTGTAGCACATGTCATTCAGCCTAGAAGACCAACAGGGCAAGTGGTGTTTTTATTAATTTGTATAATGATGGAGTGTTACTTGAGAGTGATAGTGTGAAGCAGTCAGTCAGTTGGCCCGGCCTAGTGTATTAACAATAAATGAGTTCATATTTATTGGTGTTTTATGTTTTCTATGGGAGGGCTCTGGAGTAGAGGGAAATGTGGTGGACCTTTAGAGTATACTAACGGGGTAAACACTCAGGATCCTTCTTCAAAAAGGCGTGTTCGACACCCTAGCGGTATATGAGCACGTTAAACTAGTTATATATCTGTCTGTCTGTCTATCTGTCTGTCTGTCTGTCAATCTATCTACTTGTCTGTCTGTCTGTCTATTTATCTATCTATCTATCTATGTGTCTGTCTGTCTGTCTGTCTGTCTATCTGCCGGTCTGTCTATATATCTTCAGAATGGGATTTGATGATCCTAACCAGGCTTAGGAATAGGAATATAAAAATGGTGTTGTTCTCTCTAGCAACTGGGGCAATCTAATTAAAATTAGCTCCACTGGTTAATTACTATTACTTGTGGATCTACCAGCACCCACCGGCCTCGGTGGCGTCGTGGCAGGCCATCGGTCTACAGGCTGGTAGGTACTGGGTTCGGATCCCAGTCGAGGCATGGGATTTGTAATCCAGATACCGACTCCAAACCCTGAGTGAGTGCTCCGCAAGGCTCAATGGGTAGGTGTAAACCACTTGCACCGACCAGTGATCCATAACTGGTTCAACAAAGGCCATGGTTTGTGCTATCCTGCCTGTGGGAAGCGCAAATAAAAGATCCCTTGCTGCCTGTCGTAAAAAGAGTAGCCTATGTGGCGACAGCGGGTTTTCTCTGAAAATAGTGTCAGAATGACCATATGTTTGACGTCCAATAGCCGATGATAAGATAAAAAATCAATGTGCTCTAGTGACGTCGTTAAATAAAACAAACTTTACTTTTACCAGCACCCCGTTGGAACTCATGTCCAGTTGATCTTTCATTCGACCAATCAAAACCTTACTTGCAAAATCAATGCCAGTGATTTGAAAATAATTTGAAAACATTCGGGATTATGCCGAGGGTATACGAAATGTCTCGGGTGAATTACGAAGTATGCCGAAAACTAATTTCAATATAACATTTTATATAAAATTCGTTTCAAGACGGAAAAAAAACCGTGATGATATAGCCATAAAATCTGTTTATACTAGTATACAACCCAGAGTTAATTACTGCATTTTCCCCCTCTGTTTTTTAATGTTGAAATAGACCAACAAGTTCGCCTATTGCATAAATTGTCTCGCCCGATATTTTTAAAATTTGTATGCTCCCGAATAAAGCTATAAAAGGCGAAGTGTAACTGGTCGATATTTAAATTGTTATTTATAGATGAAATGTCACCTGGGCATGCAATGCTGTTAGATCTACTGGTAGACCAGTAGAGCTAATTTTAATCAGATTGCAGGTGGGGTTGAGCGAATGATGATGGTTGGTGTTTGTTCTTATTTTTATGTTTACATCCAATTAAGGTTCATACACGCTTTCCTGGGCACACACCTCAGCTATCTGGACTGACTGTCCAGGACGGTGGGTTACTTTAGTCTGTTAGTGGTTAGTGAGAGAGATGTCTTACTCCTACTCATTCTAAACCAATGTTCTATTTTTGTTTTCATTTCAACTTATTTTCGTGCTTATATACAATTAAGGTTCAAGCACGCTGTCCTGGACACACACCTCAGCTATCTGGGCTGTCTGTCCAGGACAGTGGGTTAGTCGTTAGTGGTTAGCGAGAGAGAAGAGGGCGTAGTGGTCTTACACCTACCCACTGAGTCGTTGGAACTCACGCAGTTGGTGGGAACGAGTTCCGGGTTGCGAACCCAGTACCTACCAGCCTTATGTCCGATGGCTTAATCACCACACAATCGCGGCCGGAAATGTTCTGTGGGTGTGTGTAATTGTTGGCATGCTTCCACCAGAGAACTGTTCAAGCACGGCTGTCGTGGGCTGACTTCGCCAGATTCCATGACAGGGACAATATTCTAAAACTGGGAGTGTAACACACGCTAACGTAGAGTACCTGCATTGACACGGGTCAACACGCAAGCATGTCTGGGCGCGTTCCGTGACGTCACATCCCACGCCATCTTCAATGTCCCCACGCTAACTCTGTAAGGGGGCAGGACACCCAGCAAAGAGCCAGCTGCCCAATCCATTAACCCAGTAAAGTCGTTCACCAAATAACTTCCGGCTGGGTCAAAATTTGACTGCAGGGCTCGAAACGGCCAAATGCGACCAATGTCTCGTAAGTATTAAAAAATGATGGTGCTAATCTCCCAAATAATATTATTTGGACGATCTTCTTTAGAGCTATAACATATGAGTCACTATTAATATTTGTATTGCATATATTTATTCCACATTAAAATCTTACTCGTGGTTCATGGTTCGCTTACCTTAAACAAACATCTATTATTATTTCTTGGGCCGCTTTTTTTTTTGGCGAGTTGCGAGCCCTGATTTGAGGTGTACCAAACCTATTGATAGAACAGTTAATTTATACTACAAGTCCTGTCATTGGTGGTCAATGAGAGTGTGTTTGTTATAAAAAATAATTCTCCATCTGAAGCCTTTTCACTAAAGACACAAAGACGTTATGCATGACACCGTTTCCAAAAGTCATTAACCCAGTTAAGTCGGAGACCGTGGATCCACCACCACCCCAACATTCAAAAGCCATTAACCCAGTTAAGTCGAAGTCCGTGGATCCGCCACCACCCCAATATTCAAAAGCCATTAACCCAGTTAAGTCGAAGTCCGTGGATCCGCCACCACCCCAATATTCAAAAGCCATTAACCCAGTTAAGTCGAAGTCCGTGGATCCGCCACCACCCCAATATTCAAAAGCCATTAACCCAGTTAAGTCGAAGTCCGTAGATCCGCCACCACCCCAACATTCAAAAGCCATTAACCCAGTTAAGTCGAAGTCCGTAGATCCGCCACCACCCCAATATTCAAAAGCCATTAACCCAGTTAAGTCGGAGGCCGCCACCACCCAGCATCCTCTGTTTGAATACCCATGCTGGATTGTATTGGATAACGTGCCTATATCCAATTAATGTTCAAGCACGTCTCTCCCGTGACTTGCATCACGGAATACACAATAATTGTCACCTCTGACCTTTGACCTATACTTACGTCTGACGCAGGTTGTCTTGCGTTTTGTGACCTTCTTGCTGCAGCCGATTGGACACTTGCAGGTATTGGTGAGAGGCCAACTGCCCGCACGACATTCTCCACAGACGTGTCCGTCTTCCATCTTGGACACTTTAAGCAATGTAAACTAATACAGCTATATTCATTTCATTTCACTATCACAAAGAAAGAACAAAAATCTAAAAGAACAAAACAATCAAACGAAACAACAACAACACCAACAACAGCAAACAAACTAAACAAAACAAACTCCCCCCCAAAAAAAACAAAACAAAAAAACAAACAAAAAAACAACAACCCCAAAACAAAACCAACGACGAAACCATAAAAGCAATAACAAACAAAACGAAAACGAGAAATAGATAAATAAAACAAACACACAAAACACACACGCACACTGAAACACACGCGCGCGCACACACACAGGTTTGCGACAGTCTCAGCAATGATATTGACATCATTCCGCGTCACTATAATTGACATCACTGAATGTTATTAACCTACACTGTTAAGCTATTACAATCATATTTAACGTTTATATGTATGTATGTATGTATGTATGTATGTATGTATGTATGTATAAATATATATATATATATATATATATATATATATATATATATATATATATATATATATATATATATATATATATATATATATATATATATATACACAGGAGGGTAATAATGTTTAATACAACATGTTGTTGTAAACTGTACACGTAACTTTAATTCCAATCCGTTTTTCTAGATATTCAAATGACGTAAGAATATGTGGCGCGGTGTCGTTTTGAATGGAAATGACGTCAAACTCGAATGACGTCATTTTGGATGTCCTTACATCACAATAAACTAGTGCATAACGTTTTTTGTTGTCTGAAAGCTGGACACCTTTCAGTATAAAATTGCTATTGAAATGTTTTTATTTGATTATGAAAAAAGAAAGGTTTTATTTAACGATGCACTCAACACATTTTATTTACGGTTATATGGCGTCAGACATATTATGGTTAAGGACAACACAGATATTGAGAGAGGAAACCACTTCATGGGCTACACTTTTCGATTAGCAGCAAGGGATCTTTTACATGCACCATCCCACTGACAGGGTAATACACACCACGGCCTTTGATATACCAGTCGTTGTACACTTGATGTAACGAGAAATAGCCCAATGGGCCCACCGACGGGGATCGATCCCACTTGATGACTATGAATGCATACGTCAATTATGGAGTGTCACCCTAGTATGCGTGCTTAAATGTCAATAAACCAAGTGCCCTGGGTCCCGTTCCACAAAGCGATCTTAGCACTACAATCACCTTAAATGCATAGTTACCTAATGTACTTAAGATGACCTTAGCGCTAAGACCGCTTCGTGGAACAGGGCCCTGACCTCAACTAATTAACATCTAATTTGCAAAGTTATCAAATTCTTAAAGTATGTGATCTCAAAAATAGCACATACTTTGATTACACTGAATATATTATATGATAAATAAATATGTATGTATGTATGTATGTATGTACATACGTACAAACACACATACAAACATACACACATACATACATATATACACACATACTAACGCACACACGCACACACACACGCACACACATACATACATGCATACATACATACATACATACTTAGGTACAAACATACATGCATACATACATACATACACACACACACACACACACACACACACACACACACACACACACACACACAGCGCACTATAACATGTCTACACTAGTTCTAAGAATCGTTCTCACTTGCTTTGACGCACTTGGCCGTCTGTGTGCGATCTACTAGATACTCGACCGGTTCCGTACAATTAGCCTGTTGTCGAGCTTCCACCACATACTGAAACAGGTTATCGTGAACAATGAAAAGTTAAAGTTTGCTTTGTTTAACGACACCACTAGAACACTTTGGTTTATTAATCATCGGCTATTGGATGTCAATCATAATGTCATTTTGACACAGTCATAGAGAGGAAACCCGCTACATTTTCCCATTAGTATCAAGAAACCTTTTATATGCACCATCCCATAGACAAGATAACACCTACCATGGCCTTTGATATACTAGTCGAAGTGCACTTTCTGGAACAAGCAATAACACAATGGGCCTACCTAAAGCTGTATCCTAACCGGCCGCGCGCGTGCAGTTAGGATGCGGCAATGGAAATCAATGATTTCTAAAATAATCGCTCGCATCGCTCGCGTCGCTCGCGGCCGGTTAGGATACAGCTTAAGGCGATTGATTCTAGACCGACCGCAAATCAGGCGAGCGCTTTACCACTGGGCTACGTCCTACCCCAGTTTATTTTGAGAGCTGGCTAATAAATAGACATAACTACATAACAGTTGTTTTGCCGTGTCATGTATTACATACCTATTCAATCTTCCTATAGTGATAAACACATTTTGAAACCGGTTATACATTTGTTTTGTATCGCACATATGTCAGATCTGGACCGATACATTTAAATGGGGAATTCCCTTTTAACTTTTACTGCAGTTAGCGCCTTTTATTTACTAACGTCGTATATGATGTCAAATTACGTCATATGGTATTTGAAACATTAGGTCTACACAAGTCCGCCACAGAGTAAAGATTCTTAACGTTAAGTAAATCTATGAAAGGGGTTTTGATCATAGATTTAACAACGTGTTGTTATGACGTTAAATTAAAAACCGGTTTTGTAAAACATAAAAGAAGGTATGTAATAAATACAGAACTTCATATGCGTTGTTTTTGCTTCCTATTTATTGCACTCGTCTATTTTGCGAAATAACGTACTACTCGACCACTACGGGGTCGTGTGGTATATATTCTTGCGCAAAATAAACTCGTGCAATAAATAGGAAGCGAAATCAACATAATATGTGAAGTTCTGTATATTTATTGCACGAGTTTATAGTGCAGGGCCGTACCCTGACCAAAATCCATGGGGGGGCACTAAATTTTATAAATAATTTTTAACATACTATAAAGATTAAACATTTCTATGCTATTACTGGAGATATATAAAAAAAAAAAGGACAAGATTCTCGGGGGGTACGGAGGGTACGGCCCTGTAGTGTGCAAAAATATACAAACCTTGCGTACTATAAACGAATGCAATAATTAAAACCTTTGGTATATGGTTCTGTATTTAGTACATACCGCCTTTCTATACTCGTTTAATTCAATAACACAACTTACTTCCTCTGTAAAGTTGGTTGAATTTTATGGAATTGACGGAACGCTGAGCGTCCTGGCTAGGAACATGACGACATTCCTGGCTAGGAACATGACGTCAAAAGGGTGAACACGTACTACGCATGTCATAATTTGTATCGCACATATGTTCAATAAAGTTTTTTTCACTATTATTGCACAGTCAAAATAGTCTTTATTACAAAACTAAGATTAAATGGGTATGTAACACATATTTTAATGAGTCCACTTGTCTGTATACTGGACAACAAATGGTAAGCAAATATTGCTTTCCTTTAATGGGACATTCCTGAGTTTTCTGCAATTTTTAAGATGTTATCGACTAACAGAGACTTTTTAACAACTATAATTACATATTAAATATATTTCCTGCATAACATATTAGTGGCTGTATATTAAACGTGTTTCTGATCGTTCTAATATTTGTACTAGGTTAAATTCCATTTTATTTCCTAAAGTATATTTTTTTGTACGTACGAAATTATTTGAAGACAAAATCCAGTTTGGGCTTCTTACAAATATTAAGACGACCACAAACACATTGAAAATACAGACACTGATATTCTAAACCAGAAAATATATTTAATATGGAAGTTTAATCGTAGAAATAGTTTATTAGTCGGAAACATATTATAATGCAGCAAACTCAGGAATGTCCCTTTAATTTATATAAAATAATTATTTTTAAATCGCATAAATATTGCGTTTATATAAAAGACCCCATGCTATTAATGGAAAACTGTAGCGGGTTTAACTCTAAGACTATACCTCAGAATTACCAAATGTCTCACATCCAATAGCCGATGGTGTCGTTAATGAAATAAAAGTTTAAATTTTGTTTGTAGCTGTTTGTGATGGTGAAAAACAAGTCCATCGTGGGATATCGATCCCATGACCTATGGCGTCTCAGACCAGAGCTCAGCCACTGATCTATACCCGTCCCCATAACGACGTGTAGATTTTTAAGTGAAACATCAGCTTAGGAAAAGATGCCACCCCATGCCACATCCACCCACCCTCCACCCCCCCCCCCCCCAAAGAAAAAAAGAAAAAAAAAAAAAGAAGAAATACAACAACAACAAACAAAAGAAGCAAAAATGAAAAAAAAGAAGAAGAAAAAAACACAAGCAAAATATTAATGATCTACCCATGGTTTACTGTATTGATATTGTTCGTTTGCTTTGCCGGGGTTGTGGGAATGTATTTTACTATTTAATATCTTTGAGGGGTGTTTCTTTCTTCACCTGGACATTTCTAGGCAGATCCGTTTTTTCGTCTCGGACTTTCACATCTCTCCCGTTTTCTCCTCGCACCACGCTTCTACCGCCATTTGTACGATTTGCGTTTTCCTCATTTCCGCTTCCGGTCCCCTCATATATGACACACTCCAGAAGGTTTTCGTTGAAAACTGTCTCTCCACAAAGTTCGTCGAGCTCACACTTTAGCCGACACATCGCCGGTCCCACTGGCTTGTATCGATTCCTGACTTTCCACTCTTTACAGTGGCCGCGGATTGATGCTTCAGATACAAACACAATAATCCAAATCCACCATAATGTCATTGTGGAAAACTACAATGAAAAGTAGTACATGTGTTTGAAAGTATTATTCCACATAAAAAGCCAAAATGTATTACAAATTAACAAATACGTAAACAAAATTCTACTGACAATTGAATCATTACCAAAACCATAAAGCTTTTTTTATTTAACTACACCACATATTGATGAAAAACATTAGGTAATTCTGATAGATAATCTTAGAGAGAAAACCCGCTACATTTTCCCATGAACAATTATACCATCCCACAGACAGAATACCACCATCTTTGACAAACCAGCCGTCGTGCACTCGCTGGAACACAAAATAGTCCAATGGACTCACCGTCATCGATACTAGACCGACAGCGCAGCAGGCGAACGCTTTACCAGTGGACTTCGCCCCACGTCCCTCTTAAGGCCTGTTTACATGCACCTATATACCCCTGCGGCAAATTTGCCGTCTAGGGCAAAAATACCTATAGGAGGTAAATTTTGTCATGTAAACGTATTTACCCCCTGGGGTAAACATACCCCTTGGTGGTAATTTTCCCCAAGTTACGAGGTGGAGCAAATCTGTTACACCCCCGTGGTAAAAATACCACCCATAGGCAAACATGTCATATAAACGCTGTTATGAAGTATCTGATAGGGGCAAATAAAAAACCTTACATCTCGGGAGTGCTGATGACGGTACTTACTATAACGTGTAACGATCATAATGGTGTTCACATTGTTGACCCCAGTGCATTGGAAAATGACATGCCACAAGAAACATACAACCATGTTTCATGTAACATGTACTAAATATTTTTTGTTGTGATTTTTAGCAGGAAAGCTATTTCAGTTAGTGATCCGTTGGCATACATTTTGTGCTGCTGCAAGATGCGTTTATTTCGGTTAAGTTTCAGTTTTAGTTTTAACCAAATTATAGTATACTTCAAAATCACTTACAATTTAAAACAAATTGCACTACGTTCACACAATGAACACTATAAAGAGTAGATTTGCGTATTGGTATAGTTGTTAATAAAATTTGTTTACAAAAAACACATACAACTTTGTTTTATGTAACTCATGTTTATTATTAGCAGGCCATAGTACATGGGGATTTGTTTAGAGTTTGTAGTAGAAAGTACACTTCAATTAGTGGCCATTTTGTATCACGTTTTAGCGTCAATGCAAGATATCGTAATTTGGGGGGGGGGGGGGGGGGGGGGAGGGGGTCATATTTCTTTCACCAAATATAAAAACGTCACTTGTGGTTAAGATGTAAGTACAATATTTTCACGTGTGGATCAGTTTCATTAAAATGTCCTTTGCATCGATCATCAGCAAACTGAAGTGTGAGTGCTTCACGAACGGCAAGTCCACTGACATTTGGCTGCTCTTGTAGTTCACACGGTTCATGTACAACAGACACATCAACTTGTTCAAAAACTTTGGATCAAACAGCTCTTTTTCCTTTTCAAATATGTTATGCAATGTTACGGCAACTGCTGTTATTGTTGGAACAAAGTGGACATCTATTGTCTTCGTGAATATTCTCCGCCTTCCCTTGAAACGACCAAAGGCATTTTCAATGGATATACGTGCACTGCTCAGTCTATAGTTAAAGTATGCTTTCTTCTGTGTGAGGGCTTCTCTATTTCCGTAGGGTTTAAGGAGCCAAGAGCACATGGGATAGGCTATCAGCACAACTGGCATATCAACTTCATTTCCAGCTAATCCCACTCGGTGCTGCCACTGTGGTGTTTGTGGTAGAAAGAAACCATCTTCTGCTACAGCTCTTAACATTGAGTTTGAGAACATCCTAGCGTCGTGTACTCTGCCAGGCCATCCTATGCACACATCTGTAAATCGGTATGTGTCATCGCACACAGTCTGCATTATTACCGAGTACCAACCTTTCCTGTTAACGTAGTCAGCGTGGCAGTGTTATGGAGCAATGATTGAAATGTGTCGCATCTATTGCCCCAGCACAGCTAGGAAACTTCCATTATTCTTCAAAGCCTGAGATAACTTGTTTGAGTTCATCACCTTCAGGGAATTTGACAATGCCAGGAAACACTTTTTTGCATAGTACTTCGCATACTTCATGTACAATACCACAGACCGTGGGTTTGTCAATACCAAAAAGATTACCAATAGTACGGTATTATGTTGTTGTAGCCAAGTAGTATACCAGTAGTGCCACCCTGTGCTGTGTGGTCAAAGCTTCTCGAACCCGTGATTCCTTTTGGAGGTATGGTTGAAGTTTGTCACAAAGAATATCAAACATGGCACGAGACATTCTAAAGTTCTCTCCACAATGTGTCGTCAAAAGTTTACAACACGGTTACATTCCACCAGTTTCTACTTTGTTCTCTCTGCCATATGATACACTGTCTTAATAACGATGAAGTTATACCAAGAATAATAGTTTGAGTCAATCTCTCTCTTCGTCGTTTTCTTACCCAATGACTGTACTTGTCCATGATCAAACAGAAATTGAATGAATGAAATACCCCACTTACTTTATAAATCATATAAACCCTACACGAATTTGCCCTTTACCCCTAGGGACAAATTCACCCCAGAGGGCAAAATACCCCCAGTGGCAAAATACCCTCAGTGGCAAAAATGTTGCATGCAAACAAAGCTTTAGAGGAAAACCTGCTACATTTGTTTCATTAGCTATAAGAGATATCCATATGCACTTTCTCTCTGACAACGCATGACATACCACGGCTTTTGATATATCAGTCGTGGGGCACTGGTTATTATTCAGTTAATATCACGGACTGGTTGGTCCACATTCCGCCTCCAACCCACCCCCACCCACCCATAAACCCCCCAAAACAACAACAACAACAAAACCCCTCAAAAGCAAAACAACCAAAAAAACCCCCCAAAAAAACAAAAAAGCAATCAACTCCAGATGAAACCTACTTACGATTAGTTGATTGTCAATAAATTCATATTACGTGGGGACGGGACGTAGCTCAGTGGTACAGCGCTCACTTGATGCACGGTCGGTCTGGGATCGATCCCCGTCGGTAGGCCCATGGGATATTTCTCGTTCCAGCCAGTGCACCACGACTGGTCTATCAAAGGCCGTAATATGTGCTATCATGTCTTTGAGATGGTGCATATAAAAATATCCCTTGCTGCTAATCGAAAATAATAGTCCATTAAGTAGCGACAGCGGGTTTCCTCTCTCAATATTTGTGTGGTCCTTAACCATATGTCCGACGTCATATAACCGTAAATAAAATGTGTTGACTGCGTACTTAAATAAAACATTCCCTTCTTCCCTTCTTCGTATTACGTTTGTTTGTTACAGTCGTGATGTTGTGTTATGCGTATTGCTGTGATTGGCAACCTCGAATACCTACACAGACTACAGCTCTCGAATACAGCTACTTGCATATGTGGAAAGGGAGAAGAAACAACAACCCACTTCCTCCAGGATAGCAGCTACACCAACAAATAAGATACCAAATATGATTTGATTTCGTGTCATTGGCAGAAAAACCGGCCATTGGTCTACAGGCTGGTAGGTACTGGGTTCGAATCCCAGTCAAGGCATGGGATTTTTAATCCAGATACAGACTCCAAACCCTGAGTGAGTGTTCCGCAAGGCTCAGTGGGTAGGTGTAAACCACTTGCACAGACCAGTGATCCATAACTGGTTCAACAAACGTCATGGTTTGTGCTATCCTGCCTGTGGGAAGCACAAATAAAAGATCCCTTGCTGCCTGTCGTAAAAGAGTACCCTATGTGGTGACAGCGGGTTTCCTCTAAAAACCAGTGTCAGAATGACCATATGTTTGACGTCCAATAGCCGATGATAAAATAGAAAAATCAATGTGCTCTAGTGGCGTCGTTAAATAAAACAAACTTTACTCTTTTTTTTTTACCTTGGCAGAAAAAGTACAATGCCCAGTTCACCCTGGTATCGTTTAAGTTGGTAAAGCAACCTAATAATATATTAGGACTCATCAGTTATGATTAGAGTAAACGAAAAGAATAAGAAGATATTAGTTTTAAACCTACCTATTTTGGCGACTGATGACCTCTTCGTCTTCTTTACAACTGTCTCTTCCTTCTCTTTCAAGATCTGCGAAATGTAACGTGATGAAATACGTCTCTGTCGCTTTTATTTGCTCTCATATTGATGAAAGCAATTTGACAAGGTTAGTTCATAAACAACTACAATAATATAGTTAAAACATTAAATGAAAAAAGTAAATCTTTTATATTTTGTATCTTTAAAAAAAAAAAAAAAAAAAATCTCATTTATTTTGAGATGAAGTTCATCAGATTGCAAATCACCAAGAGAGATCACGAAACAATGAAGATACATAGAGGATATTTCATGTGTTTTGTCAAATATGATTTATATCTCATCGAGTAAAGGTTGCAATCATATCTTACGAGTCGAGATATAAATCATATTTGACAAAAAAACATGAAATTGTCTATTTATTATATTTTTTTGGGCAATTTACCTTTATTTTTAAATTGCCAGCAGCAAAATACTTCCGGCTTTCTTACAGTGACGATAACACATTTTTTGTGTGTGTGAATATTAAAATTTGTACTCTAAAATGTGTTATCGTCACTGAGTGACTGATGTTTTAAGATATTTTCACTAAATGTTATATAATAAAATTGTATATTACTTATGTAGGTTGTAGAGCATTCGTCTGTGTCTTGATGGATCATAGGATCGACTTCTCTTGCCGAAACAAATTAGGATGTTTCTTTCGGCAACAATCATGGCCCCAAAATGGTGTACTGAACATTGTTCTTCTCCCATTGTCTTTTAAAATTTATTATGTATGTATGCATATATGCAAGTATGAATGTATGAAAGTATGAATGTATGACTATATGAATATATGAATATATGGATATATGAATGCATGAATGCATGTATGCATGCATGTATGTATGTATGAATGTATCTAAATATGCAGTTAAATATGTTATGTCTGGTTTCTTGAACATGAAGATGATTCGCTGATATTTGGATTTGGTAATTCTGCTTTTATTGATTTGAAGTTTATGGTTGATTCTTTTGCTGAAGCTGATCTTGTGCCTTGTATGCTAGTGACAAGAGTTTACTTATTAAAGCTTACAACATTGACCATAATTGTTCTTTATTCGAGACAACGTAAACCTCGCAGTTTGGTAAAGCCATGTCTTAGTTTGTTGCATAGATGCACTGTTGGTTTTGTTGAGAAGACGGAGGAGGAGGAGAGAAGAAGAAGAAGAAGAAAAGAAGAAAATTATGAGGAAGGTTAAGGACGGGGAGATGAAGAATGGGAAGTAGGATGGAAAAGGAGAAGAAGACGAATGAGAGGGACAAAAAGGAAGACGAAGATGAAGAATGAAAGGAAGAGAAGAAGAAACAAAAATATGGAATAGGAGAGGAAGAAGAAGAGGGGAAGAATTGGAGAAGGAACAAGGATAGTAGAAGCAGAGAAAGAAGATGACGACGAGGATAGCAGAAGAAGGACGAAGAAGGAGAAAATGGAGGAGGAGGAGGAGGAAAATAACAATTATATGAAGAAGATAAAGATAAAGAAATAAAGAAACAAAAGATAGAAACTTTTGTCCATAAATGTGCACTACATACGGAATGTTTTAAAGGTATACTACCACTGTACTTAGCTCACCTTGTTCATTGCCAAATTAGTATTTCGCTAAATTGGCTACAACCTTTAGTTTTTAGCTCACGTTTGAACAATTTCCAAGACAATACACTACATATGTGAAAACAGGCAATATAAAAATATTTTCTATGTGATCCCCGCTGTATATGGTTGGTATGTCTTCACATATCTGCCCATGTTAGTTTTGATTTAGTAATAAGTGGCAGTCTTCTTTGCGGCGGTCACGTAAAGGATGGCCGAAGGCCTATGAAAGAGGCACTAGAAAGAGATTCATGGAATCAACCCAATCAATTCTGTATTGTGCTACAAACATAAACATAAACAATCATCGAATCAAAAAGTATGCAATATGCGCAAATTATAATTAAAAAGTTACCATTTTAACGAGCTCAACCTACCTGTACGAAGTTTACCTGGAGTATTACAGCTGTGTTTTCTCTCTCTCTTTGCAGTTCTGTTACGTGATTCCCTCTCGTTGGATTCGCGACACCTATCGCAAACCTAACTAAATTGTCATGACGAGCTGGGTTGTTGAATGCATTACAGCGCAACACCAGTGATAAATATTGAATTACGGAATTTTGAGAATGAGAAATAAACAGTTATCTGTTGTTATATCTTGGTGATAACGCAAAACAACATGGAGAGAAGAATGATGATTAAGCAGTTTATCAGGTGTAAATCAAAATCAATACTGGTATCTGCCTTGATGTTTCGTCAAAGGGAAATGACAACAAACACATTAATTAAAACGATATCTTGCAGCGATGATTGTTTATGAAGACAGATTATCAGGTGTAAATTAATGTAAATTAAACTTCATTTAAAGGTGATTTTTTAAAGTTACACTTGTCAATTTCGCTATTTTAAATATATTTGTGATCAGTAACGATAAAAAGGTAATTCGATTCCACATACAATATTTGCATTAACTCAAGAACATCAAAATTACAAAGTTACACTAAAATACACTAAATAATTAAACATCGGCTATTGAATCGTGTCAAACATTTGGTAATCCGGTTACATTTGTTCTTTTCGTTAGCTCCTGGACATTTATAGAACATCCAGAATTATGACTATGTGAAACATAGGAATAACCTACTTGAACACAGCTGCAAATAATCTGAAAGGTAATTACATACAATAAACTCGTATGTAGCAATACCTTTCTAGCAGATGGCCTTAAATTATTTAACCTATGATTATGTATTTGTAGATTTACTTACTTAACCTATTATTTAATTTATGATTACCAATCTGTAGACTTACATGATGTAAAACTATCAGAAAGACTTATTGATTCGTGCATTAAATGAGCCATATTATAGTTGTGCCAATATACATATTAAAACAAAAATTAAACAGATTTTCGACTATATGCTGATATGTTTTGTTTATCCATTTTTCAGAGCCCACCAAATATTCTTCAGCTAAGCTTTTGCCTTAATAAATAAATGAATCAATGAATCAATCAATCAATCAATCAATCAATTAATTAATGTGTTTTAGTGATGTCGTTAAAAACAGGAAAACATATTTTATTGTAAAACATTTATTTTATATATTATAATAACATATTGAGCAGTTGAGGTGTTTCTTGTTTTCAGCAAAACAAAACAACTCAGAATAGAGGGGTAAATAAGTATTATTTATAGTCTACCGTAAATGACCATGTCACATGGATATTTAACTCATTAAAATGTTCTGTAAAATACTTAAAATGTAATTACAAAAGTGACGTCCATCCCACAAGTGGTGTATGATATATCAGCAACAATTCTGGCATGGATGACATATTGTACTAAAATTGCCATCAGAAGGTAAAACAAGAAAACCACCACCCCACTAGCAGTGCTGGTCTGTGTGTGAAACGAACGTACATCGGAGAGGTCTGTATACGACTGCATTCATTTGTAGACAGATTCATTCTCTGATATACATATACATGTCCTGTCTATATCTATATCTATATATCTATAGATCTATATATATATATATATATATATATATATATATATATATATATATATATATATATATATATATATATATATATATATAGGTAGGTAGGTAGGTAGGTAGGTAGGCAAGCATACATGAATGCATGTATGTATGTATGTATGTATGCATGATATGTATGTATGTATGTATTGGTGTATGAACATCTATATATTGCATGTATGTATGTATGTATTGATGTATGAATATCTGTCTATTGTATGTATATCGAGGTTGACTGTTACATACATAGATATTAATGCACTGGTGCAGAGGATAATTAAATCCTTTCTGGCCTCACAAATTGTCCCATGCCGTTGCTGGGACTCGAACCTGTGGCACCGAATCGACCGCAAACTGCAAGACTAACCACGATGCGCTCTGAACTATCGAAGCATCAATAAAATGTATGTATGTATGTATGTATGTATGTATGTATATGTATGTATGTATATCATACCATATCATATCATATCATATTATCACAGTGGAAGATTTACAACTACATGTATATTCAAATGTACTTTATATATTTTTAGCGTTCATATACGATTCAGGTAATTGTTAGGATGTCACCTGTCGATTATGCAATAATTTAGACTTTAGTTACTGAGGGGCTAGCAATCAGACAATTAGTTTGAAACTAAATCACGGCAATCAAGACACTGCGGACTTTTAATTGATGCCCCCAGCTAATACCCGGTCTGCCAACAATTAAGTATTACTTCTTATATCGGCAGTTAACTATTATAATTTATAATGTGACACAATTCACAAAGAGGTCTTACTCTGGGTATGTGCCTAGGGGAAATTTGTTGACGGGAAATAAATACCCAAGGAACATTAAGACGTAACCATTTTTGCCGAATCTTATAAAAGAAAAGAAAAAACAGAAAGAAAGATATATAGGGACCCAGAGATAGACCGGGAAGGTTGGACCCTCGAGGTCTCAGTAACAATGTCAACTCTATCGGGAGACCTGTGTGTCATTCATCCAAGAGCTCTGACTTGTATTTTATCTGTATCACCATGTTGGTTATTTGTTAATCATGTTTAATGTTCGAAAGTAAAATACAAGAAACTACACCACCAACTTGAGACTTCTCTTTCTTCATTTACATTATGTTCTTTCATTCAAATTCAATTAACGCTGTGTTAATATCATATCATATCATATCATATCATATCATATCATATCATATCATATCTTACATTTCCAGTGCAATCAAAGTATGTGACATTTTTCAGATCACGTACTTTAAGAATTTGATAACTTTGCAAATTAGATGCAAATTAATCGAGGGCACGGCACTAAGTTTATTGACATTTAAGCAAATGTATTTGGGTATCACTCCATCATTGACGTATGTATTCATATTCATCAAATAAAAACATTTCAAAACCAATTTTACACTGAAAGCTGTCCAGCGTTCTTAAAACAAAACATTTTAAGCACTAGTTTAATTTGATGTAAGGATATCTAAAATGACGTCATTCGAGTTTGACTTTATATCCATTCAAAAAGACACCGCACCACATATTCGTCTAGTAATGGCGGACTGGAATTAAAGTTGCGTGTACAGTCTACAAAAACCCCACGTTGTATTAAGTTTGAGATTATATGATAAAAAGACTATTACCCCCTTGTGTTTCGGTATCGTCAATATTATATATTAGGAATGAAAATAATATATTAGAGGATTGAGGATGCCGAAATCCCTCTGGTAATAATAATAATAATAATAATCATAATAACACACACACACACACACACACACACACACACACACACACACACACACACACACACACACAGAGGAAATTATTTGCATCAAGCTACCCAGTTAAGAAACAACACTATGTAGTTTTCGTATTTATTTATTTACTGATTGAAAGTATTATTTATTTATTTGTTTATTTATTTATTAGTTTATTGTTTACTTACTTTCCATAGCACCTTATTTTATTATATGTCACCATTGTTCACCTGTGTATTTTTGTATTTATATATTTTATTGATGTAAATTATGAGCTTTATAGCTCAGTCAATAAATAATAATTAGTGATATGTGATAGGCCTGATAATAAACAGCAAAGAGTTCTGTCGCCTGTTGTCAGTTGTCATCATTTGTGAGACAGTCACCCTATTATTTAGTGAGAAGTAACTGAGACGAAAGATTCTACCATTGATTGTTCTTTGGGTAACAACAGCTGTTGCCCTCTGAAAGATAACCATACAAAACGAGTTGAAAACTATTACTTGGAAATGATTTAAAGTAATCCATAATCTTGCCTTCCTAGCATTTAAACGTTGGCGGGGCAAGATCATTGATAGGGATTGATGTTTTGTGTTGTGTATTTCTCGATATGTTTGATAAACGCAGCCATATTTAATGTCTTTGCTGTGTGGATAATTTTATTTATTTTTAATTTTTGCTGTGGAAGATTAACGGTATCAAAGTTTATTTCAGAAAAACCAAATCTGTAGAAAAATTAACAAAACAAGTTTGTTTTGCTTAGCGACACAACTAGATCACATTGATTTATCATTCATCGGCTGTTGGATGTCAAACATTTAGTGATTTGACATAGTGGTAGAGAGGAAACCCGCTATATTGTTCTATTTGTAGCAAGGGATCGTTTATATGCACCATCCCAAAGGCAGGATAGCACATGCCACGGCACTGGATGGAATGATAAATAGACCAATGGGCCCACCGACGGGGATCGATCCCAAACCTACCGAGCATCAAGTAAGTGCTTTACCACTGGGCTACGTCCCGACCGCCCCCTCCCCAAATAACATTAACGAGTTGTAAATATCAAGTACTGACTCCAAAAAATTAAATTCTCGTAAAACAAATAAACAAGCGTCCTGCCCTATCACATTTCAGGGGAAAACACTGACATGACTTAGGTTGCAACTTACGCGGCGTGATCTATTCCAGTCAGTAGAGTGCTCGCCTAAGGTGATTTGGCCACAAAATCGAACCTCGTCGGAGGACCGATTCTCTGATAGGGTTTATTCGTTCCAACGAGTGCCACGGGAATGATACATATGATGTAAAACTCTTTGCTGCTAAAGAAAATATATATCGAGTTTCGTCTAAGACTAAGAGGCCACAATTACCAATTGTTTGATACCCATCCGCCGACGGTTAATGAAATCAGTATACTCTAGTAGTGTAAGATTGCAGCAGCTAGTAATATAATTAGCCCTCTTGAACTCCATTTGCTCTGTTTATTTTGCCCCAATATTATCATGTATCAAAAATCCACCGACTAATCATTTAAAAAACAAAATTAAAACAAATATTTCCTCTGTCTCCATGATCTGTACATATTTAGAAGGCAGGGTTATTATTGATATTATTGACAATAATGACTGAATATGGAGAGATATGGTAATCACGTGTTTGTCAACTCACTTCATTTATTTAATTATTATTTGTTTTAATGAAATGATAACCATCTTATTATTATTAAAAGAATCATAACTTCAAATTCATCAAGTTCTTTAAACGGACACTTAAAAAAAATAAACATGCATTTTTCAATTTCCAATTTATCTTTTAATATTATTTTGAAGGGCCTCAATTCTTAATTTATTATTTCCATTCTATATATGTAATATTGTACAGAAATAATTAGCCAATCATTAAAACCATATTTTTTATTTGCAACTCCAAACAAACTGTAGTTGTGTCTACTGAAATGTTTTGACCTTGGCCTGTGTCCAGATTTCAATAACATTTGTACATTCGAAAAAAACCCAAATGTTCTAACGTTTCTGGCTGAGCACGATAAAAATTACAAATGTCCGAATGAATATATTGTATTTTATAAAAACCCCAAAATGATATTAATATTCTATGTAACATTTTATACTGAAGTCACCAGAAGGATGATTCTTTTAAAACTATAAATGGTAAGATATAATATTGGTTCCATTTTTATGAAGAAAACATGTAACCCAATTTAAATATTTTATCTGTGAAGTAGGAGCTGTATTATTATATTATAATTGTTCAGTAATTTATATATTACTTCCTTTCTTTAAAACTATTCTTAACTTAAAAGGGAACACTGGTTTATTCACAGGTACAAATATTTCCTTATTAGTTTTTATGTAGCCTATAAATGCTTTGACAACTTTGATTAAAGTGACATATTCTAAAACGAAATATTTAATATTGTATTTTACCCGAAACATGTCAGTGGTCATAAATGGACCATTCTCATTAGGTACAGTGTGCATAAAATAATAACGTTTTCAATGTAATTGTTTTTCTATGTAAAATACGTTTGTGATCTTCAAACCAGAAACACTAGCATACTGGTATGATATTCATTAAGTACTGCCCAGTTATTTGAGGGATCCGTCCAAAATCTGCGTATTGAAACATTACACACTGTTCACCTACATGTACTATGTTTACTCCTCGTACTGTTTTGGAATTGCTTATTAATATTGTAAGTACCTCAGCACAGATTAGAAAACATTTAGTGGTAGAAGGGATCACCTCGCCGGCAGCCTCTTCCTAATTTGAAGCTTTCAGATAGGAACACATTTTGCATAGATTCTGAATTGTTATAACACTTTCATCCATCGTTTTAATGATTTTGAAAATTGAAACATTCTAAAGTCTGTTAAAAAAGACCTATGAAACAAAATCAAATGTGTGTTTTTTTCAAAATCAACATCATAAATTAATGTTATGTTTTTTCGTATACATCGGCCCATTATGAAACCGGTCTCATCTTGTGCAATTATTTTATCCAAAACGTTTACAATTATATCGGAAATGCAATCAGAAATAATTTTATGAATACAATTTAATAACATCATTGGCCCCCAGTTTTGTAAAACCTGTTTGGGTTTATCTAGTTTTGGTGTACATGTATTCCTAACTATTTCTGTGTATTTGACGTTTCATTCATATCATAACCCTAGTTAATTGATCTCACAATTAAATGGCTGAAATCTAAACTTATATTTTAAACTTCACAGAAAACCCATCAGATCCTGGACTTTTTTATTTGTTCATATATTTTAAAAATCTTTCAGATTATTTTATGTTACCTTCTAATTATTCTGTTTCTGCATCTGTTAATATATTTAAGTTCAAATTTCTGATATTTTAAACATTTCTGTATTGTTGAATCATTTTCATCTTGACTAGAGTATAATGTTTTATCAAATGTTTTAGTTTGTTCTAAAATGTATTTTGATTATTTAGTACCATGGCATCAATTTACCCAGTTTACCATTTAGGCCTATGGGACAATTCTAGATGTTTGTATTTCTGTATTGGTAAAGACAAAAAATGAAAAAGACAAAAAAAAAAGCCCTTTTAAATTTCTGTATTGCTGTACTGGCGGGAAAAACCCAAATCCTTAATTTTAAGGCCCGAAGCCTTTAGATTAGATTTTGTATTTCTATACTGGCAAATAAATAAATATTCATTTTGAGATTGAAGCTCCTTTACATTTTATATTTCTGTATAAGCAAAGAAAAGAACATTTTTATATTTACGCGCTTGTATTTTTTCATATGTCTGCATTGTCAAAGAAAAAAAATCTTCAGTTTGAGGCTGAAGCCCCATTAAATTTTTGTGTTTCTGTATTATGAAAGAAAAAATCTTCATTTTGAGGCTAAAACCCTTTTAAATATTTATATTTCTGTACTGGCAAAGAAAACAACATTCGTTTACTTCAATAGTGTCACTTGAAACGGGAGATCAATAAGTTTGTGTGATATATTTTACACCATTTAAGGACATGAAGGTGAGTTTAAATATACTTTTGTCTTCGCAGTTCGTCTAGCGATCCATGATAGTTTTAATAATTTACGACCGTCTGCTGGTAAATTGCATGTATGTTTGGTTGTCTTCAGGCTATCTTCTAGTGCATTCCGGACATATCTTGCTGAAACGTTTTCCAAAATGTAAGAACGTGATTATTTCCATAACTTCGTAATCTCGATTTTTAAAAACGTTTAAAGTTTGTTTGGTTTAATGACACGACTAGAGAACATCAACTTATTAATCACCAGCTAATGAGTGTGAAATATTTGATAACTGTGTACTTCTTTCTCTTCTTTTCAGAGGAAATAAGAAAGGTTGATTTTTAACAATGGAACAGTGGTGGATAGCGGTTGTGGTCGTACTGTGTCTATCACTACCAGGGGGATGTTGTAAAGAGTCAGACATTCTGACTGAATATCAACCGACTGGTCCTAAGATGTGTCAGATGAAATGTCAACTTAATAAGAATTGCGCTCGGTTTGAGTTTGATCCACAGACTCTCAAGTGTCTTCTGTTCAAGCAAACCAGTGCCGGAATTGATAAAGAAACAAATAGCGGCGGCAAAAATACTCCAGGCAAAAGTAGGCAAGTCTACAAACTTCCTGAAAACCTCAAGGTATTTATATGTGATCTGAAAAATATCGCATACTTTGAATACACGATAACTAGCATATCCAGTGTAGCCAAAGCATGGCCGAGGTGGCTACTGTCGCACGACTTGAAATGCCATGCTAATTGGTGTCATAGGTTCGAATCCTGCCATTGATGTTGTATGTTGTTAAATATTATATTACTTTATTTGCCCATTATTATAGATATAAACCACACCCAACATTGTTTTGCTTGTGTGCATGTAGTATAATATAGTATTATTTTGTTTTATATATTCAGCTGACGAGTTGTGAAACTCAGTGTCAAATAAAAGAACTGTAACGTAATATCAGCGGAGGACCGGTGTAAAAGGAACGCGGTTCATAGGAACAGTAGTCCTATCGGACCTCCATAGCTTAGGAACCATAGTCCTACCCGGACTTTCATACCTGGTTTATTTTAAAGTTGTTTTTATCCTAGGATTTGTATTCCTACCGGACTTAAATTCCTTCTACAACAGTGTGTGTGTGTGGGGGGGGGGGGGGGGGGGGGGCAATGGACACGTTCGGGCAAAATGAACTACCCTGAAATCTTCACCATGTATTTCCATTATTCTACTCACAATATTAGTTGTAATCCATGTAAAATTGCAGACTGATTTGTTTGGAATCCTATATAGCGTCTTGGTAGTAATGCGAATATAAGTATACGTTGTGTTCCAGATTCGGACATTTTCGTTTCATTCGGGCAATACAAATAAGCCTGCCGCCCCCCTCCCAAAAAGGGAGCCTGAATGCCTGTTGTGACCAAAACTGTCAGGTGTAAAAGTGTCATGAGCAGTTAGTCTGTTTAAATCTATCTTTATAAATTGTGTGTGCATATTATTGACAGTATGATAATTGTTCAGGGGTTACTGTTTTGTTTTAGTCGGTGTTGTAGGTCACTGAGCTGCTAAAACCCAGTCTTAGTCATTAATATTTCTAATAATTGATAAACCTTAATGAAAACCATTTATCATAATTATTTTATCGATGGTATGGTTGGTTGAGACTAAGATATCATAGAACCTAGAGTCTTATGTGTCATATGTTAGACCAAATTAATTTTTGAAAATGAGCAAAATTGACAAAGCAGGCACATGTTCAGTAAGTTATGCAGGGGGAGGTCTAGACTGTGGCATGTAAACATTTGCTTTGAAGAGGGGTGTTTAGACCACGCCACCCCGATTCTAGGACCGGGATGGGGGGGGGGGGGAGGGAATGGCATGGGGGAATACCGGGGGGGGGGGGGTGACCGGGGGGAAATGACCCGGGGGGGGGGGATGTCCTGCTACCCGCCACCCAACCCCACTATCTACGTACACGCACCTGCAACATTATTGACAAAAAGGCACAAACTTAAAATTATATAAGAAGATAATTTATATAACGCAAATATCACATTTTTATAGTTTAATTATTATTGTTATTATTATTATTATTATTATTATCAAATACCAGTACATAATGTCTAACATATAATTGTGTTGGTATATCATATGGGCAAGTTATACTTATTTGCGAGTACTAATATATGTTTCGAATTATGGAAAATGTTTTTGAGTTACTTTTAAATGTTTAAACATTTATTAGTTAGA
Source organism: Gigantopelta aegis (assembly GCF_016097555.1). Lineage (NCBI taxonomy): Eukaryota > Metazoa > Mollusca > Gastropoda > Neomphalida > Peltospiridae > Gigantopelta > Gigantopelta aegis. The sequence continues at coordinate 9,988,593 of NC_054705.1, forward strand.
GCAACGCGCAATGAATAAAGACCTTGGTATCTGCTCATGTAATAAGGTCAACAAAATGTGTACAAACTCTTGGAAATGATATAAATGGAAAATGTTGGAATAAGTAGGAAATATTTAAATAAAAAGAGGCGCCAGTATAATAAATTAATTAAATAAACCAGAAAGGAAACTGTTTTCCGTTATGTTTACATTTATATTTCAAGTTTTATGTGTACGACCGGACTTAAATTGTGATTGTCCAGGAACGTTCTGCGTGGGAGACGGTACCAGGCTGCGAACCCTACCATCCGTAATCACGACACCACCGAGGCCGGTTACTTGTAGTAGTAGTTGTTTTTCAGAAACTGGTTGACGAATGTCAGAAAGCCGACATCAAGGACGGCTCGGTGTGTTTAGCAGATCGCAGAGATCACATGCGATGTGTCAAACCTCCAGGTCAGCTTTTCACTTTTATTTGTTTTCCTCAATGCTTATTTCATTATCTCCAGATCAAAGGGAATTTGATCGGGCTCATTGTGGAGATGTACATGTAAGATCACAACACAGACTCTCTCTCTCTCTCTCTCTCTCTCTCTCTCTCTCTCTCTCTCTCTCTCTCTCTCTCTCTCTCTCTCTCTCTCTCTCACAAGCACATGCACACACACACACACACACACACACACACACACACACACACACACACACACACTATGGGGCGAGATCTCACCATGTCCGTAGAGTGTGTTCCCGAGGTGTTTCGGTCACAGGATCGAACCCTCAAAGTGGACCTGTCCTCAGATTCGGATTTTCTACGTCACATCCAGTGCCCCACGGCTGGTATATCAAACGTCGTGATATGTGCGGTCCATCCGTGTGAAACAGTATTTGACAATAGTGATCTTAACTACAGTACTTAACTACACTGTAGTACCAGGACCAATTTCGTAAAACCACGTTGTGCACATAAACGTAAATCTACGAGTAATATAGTTTCAAGGATGCACATTTCTACAGTACTAACCTCAACATTAACTACAGTAGTAAACTCAACATTAACTACAGTACTAACCTCAACATTAACTACAGTAGTAAACTCAACATTAACTACAGTACTAACCTAACATTAACTACAGTACTAACCTAAACATTAACTTCAATAGTGACCTCAACATTAACTACAGTAGTAAACTCAACATTAACTACAGTACTAACCTAAACATTAACTACAGTACTAACCTAAACATTAACTTCAATAGTGACCTCAACATTAACTACAGTAGTAAACTCAC
>NC_054705.1:9990060-10037560 GCF_016097555.1 Gigantopelta aegis
TATTGACATCTTAACTACATTACCTATCATAACTACGGTGCTGATCTTAACTATAGTTCTGGTCTTAACATCGTAGCTACACTACAGTTGTTAATTAGCGATCTAAGAAGATTTTAGCGCTAACATCGCTTCATTAAACGGGCCCTGGTCTTAACCACAATACTGATTATAGTGGTCTTATCTACATTACTGATCTGAACTACAGAAATGGGCCTTGTGTAACTACAATCACACTTAGTGACTTGTGATCGATGTCACACTCCAATAAAGTGTCAAGATGTCGATCAAATATTATATTTAAAATATTTATACTTAATTATTTTCACTTATTTCATTTTATTTCATTATTCGAAAATATATTTTAAATGTTTAGTATAACTCACGTTACTATTATACTCAACAGTGCCATAATAATAATAATAATTATTATTATTATTATTATAATTATAATAATAATAGTTATTATCATTATTATTATTATTATTATTATTCTCATATTTATTAACAAAAGATGAGATGTTCGACTGTGGTCCGTGCACGTCACCAGGGAAACAGACTACTAACTACAAGTCGTGCAGATGTAAGCTGGGCTGTAGCAAAAAGATCAAAGGTCACAAGGCGACGTGTCACAGAAGTATGTATTTATATGTATTTATGTATGTATGTATATATCTATATATTGTATGTACTTCGAGGTTGACTGTTACATACATAGATATTAACGCACTGGTGCAGGGGATAATTAAATCCTTTGTGACCTCACAAATTGTCCCATGCCTATACTGGGACTCGAATCGCCCGATACTTGCAGACTTACCACGATACCTTTTGAGCTATTGAGACATCTGATCTACAGTACCGATCTTAAATATTTATGTATGTATGTATTGATGTATGAATATATATATATATATATATATATATATATATATATATATATATATATATATTATATATATATATATATATATATATATATATATATATATATGTATATATATATATATATGTATGTATATATATATATATATATATATATATATATATATATAGTAGTCGTTTTCGAGTTGAAAGACGCTATTTTATAGAGTGCTCAACCGTGTGGGAGCCAGATATATCGTTAAAAAGTGTATGTTTTTCTCTACATGACAGGCTTGTTTCGTGAGAGAGTTGAATTATTGCTCTCACTCATCAGATGTAGATTAATTACACCGTCAACGGAAAGCTGATGACGTAATGGACTCTGTGACGTCGAGGTTACGTCACTATGCAGGTCTATAATAGGTGATGTGTGGTATGCGCACAGAAGGTATTTGCGTCTGTGTCGACATGCTGATACGAGTTCATTCTTGGAGTTTAGTGTGCTGGTTTCAGGTTTATACATTATGAACAGTTTTTCCTTCAGGCAGAGGTTACATCTTTTGCTCGCTGGAGAGTATGATTTTGCTTTGGATAAAATTTTCCACTTAATGGTGTATGGGGTGAATCTATCCTTCAGTGTCCAAATGTACTGACTTAGCGCTGTTGCGTTCTTCTGTGTTGCGTTTTGAAAACTGCTCGTGTGCGCAGTATATCTCGTCTTAAATGTGTTCTCGGTCAAACCAACGTATGTTTCTTGCTTGTTGTTATCGAGTGTATTAACGGTAGCTTGATATATTACTCCTTTCTGCAAGCATTTGCCCTCAAGTGGACATTCAGCTCTTCGTCTACAGTTGCATTCTCTGGGGGGAACTGCGTCTTTGTCTCTGTGTTGTTGAAGTAGAGTTTTGTTATGCGCTGAAATTATTTTAACAACAAGCAAGAAACATACGTTGGTTTGACCGAGAACACATTTAAGACGAGATATACTGCGCACACGAGCAGTTTTCAAAACGCAACACAGAAGAACGCAACAGCGCTAAGTCAGTACATTTGGACACTGAAGGATAGATTCACCCCATACACCATTAAGTGGAAAATTTTATCCAAAGCAAAATCATACTCTCCAGCGAGCAAAAGATGTAACCTCTGCCTGAAGGAAAAACTGTTCATAATGTATAAACCTGAAACCAGCACACTAAACTCCAAGAATGAACTCGTATCAGCATGTCGACACAGACGCAAATACCTTCTGTGCGCATACCACACATCACCTATTATAGACCTGCATAGTGACGTAACCTCGACGTCACAGAGTCCATTACGTCATCAGCTTTCCGTTGACGGTGTAATTAAATCTACATCTGATGAGTGAGAGCAATAATTCAACTCTCTCACGAAACAAGCCTGTCATGTAGAGAAAAACATACACTTTTTAACGATATATATATATATATATATATATATATATATATATATATTTATATATATTGTATGCATGTCGAGGTTGACTGTTACATACATAGATATTAACGCACTGGCGCAGGGGATAATTAAATCCTTTCTGGCCTCAAAAATTGTCCCATGCCGTTGCTGGGACTCGAACCTGTGGCACCGATTCGCCCGCAAATTGCAAGACTAACCACGACACGCTCTGATCTATCGAAGCTTCCATAAAAAGGAAGTTTCTTTAACTCAACCATATGCATGGGGCCTACAATCTACGCGGTCGATCACGCTTACGTGCATGAAACAGTGGGCAGACCTGGCACTGGCTAGTATGTATTGATATATGAATATCTATATATTGTATGTATGTCGAGGTTGACTATTACATACATAGATATTAACGCACTGGCGCAGGGGATAATTAAATCCTTTCTGGCCTCAAAAACTGTCCCATGCCGTTGCTGGGACTCGAACCTATGACATCGAATCGCCCAAAAATTGTAAGGCTAACCACAATACCTTTTGAGCTATTGAGACTTGCCACAATACCTTTTGAGCTATTGAGACATCTATCTACATTACTGATCTTATGTATGTATGTCTGTATGTATGTATGTATGTATGTATGTATGTAAACTATGACACCGAATCGCCTGCAACTTGGCAGACTTGCCACGATACCTTTTGAGCTATTAAGGTATCCATAAAAAGGACGCTTACGTACATGAAACAGTGGGCAGACCTGGCACTGGCTAATATGTAATGATGTATCCATATATTGTATGCATGTCGAGGTTGACTGTTACATACATAGATATTAACGCACTGGCGCAGGGGATAATTAAATCCTTTCTGGCTTCAAAAATTGTCCCATGCTGTTGCTGGGACTCGAACCTGTGGCACCGAATCGCCCACAAATTGTAAGGTTAACCACGATGCGCTCTGAGCTTTTGAGGCATCCATGTATGTATGTATGTATGTGTGTATTGATGTATGAATATCTATATATTGTATGTATGTCGAGGTTGACTATTACATACATAGATATTAACGCACTGGCGCAGGGGATAATTAAATCCTTTCTGGCCTCAAAAATTGTCCCATGCCGTTGCTGGGACTCGAACCTGTGGCACCGATTCGCCCGCAAATTGCAAGACTAACCACGACACGCTCTGATCTATCGAAGCTTCCATAAAAAGGAAGTTTCTTTAACTCAACCATATGCATGGGGCCTACAATCTACGCGGTCGATCCCGCTTACGTGCATGAAACAGTGGGCAGACCTGGCACTGGCTATGTATGTATGTATGTATGTATATATGTATTGATGGTTGTGTTTGTGTATGAATGTATGCATCTATGCATTTATGTGTAGATGTTGGTATGTGTGTGTGTGTGTGTGTGTGTGTGTGTGTGTGTGTGTGTGTGTGTGTGTGTGTGTGAGTGTGTGTAAGCTGTCCTGTTTATGAGGAAATACACAAGATGGCCTTCTGCTAATTGAAGAATGTTGGGGACTTCCACTGAAGACTACGTATCAGCATTATCAAATGTTTGACATTGAATAACTCTTTTCTTCTTCTTTTTTTTCTTCTTTTTTTTTTTGGGGGGGGGGGGGGGGGTATTTGTGTTTTAATATTTCTTTTTTTTTTCTCTCGAAATTGGTTTCTTTTTTTACTTGCTATGCTACTTTGTATTTGTTATTTATCTGCAGAGTGTGAAACGTATGGCACGTCGTTCACAATGAGGCAAGGAAAGTCCATTAAGGGCCACAACATAATGTCGTTACAATACGGGCTTCGATCGTGCAAAAGACGTTGCTTTGGTTCCAAGAATTTCACTTGCTTGTCGTTCGAGTTCGGCGTAGAGGCACATACCTACAATTGTCATCTACATAACATCAGCTGGCTAGATGTCCACAAGGGAGACAGGCTTGTGAAAGATTATGGATGGGATTTTTATCACAGAAACTGTATATACACAAACTAAGAGATATGCCACTGTCCAACCCCCAAACAATTTTTGGTATGTCGGGCAGCGGCATATAAAATAATGATTTAAAAACAGGATAATTAAGTAGATATGTTTATAACTAACAATTAAAAATGCACTCTCCAAATAATTGCATTTAACCAGCCAGCCAAATTTTGACATGGCTGGCAGAAGCAAATAAATAAATAAATGAGGAGAAAGAATTAAATAGATGTCTGTATTATTAAACAAATTAGAAACTCAAACCTTTAAGACGTTACACACAGATCGCGCGATAACTGTGGCATGTGTGTAGACAGATGTGACCAATATGAATTTACGATATTGTAGTCAGATGCGGATCCAGAAGTCCATTGGGGGGGGGGGGGGGGGGGGGGAGGACGAATGACATCAGCCGGAATGCCAATGGAGGAGGTTTGGAGGGGATCGTAACAAAATTATAATTAATATATAATAAAATAATAACTGTCGCACAATTTAGGGGTGCTGGCGCCTGCCACCTAGATCCGCCTCTGGTAGTACAGATACAGCAAACTCACTTAATATTATCGATGCTAGTATGAACCCACCTGGTATTAGTAGTACATCTTGTTCAGCCATAGGCAATGTTAATTTACGTAGTGCTAACCATGCAAACCTTAAGTCACACACCTAACACCCCAACAGCAGCTACTTCAGATCTGAACATATGTATATATATATAAGTAACACTAATAGCCCCAGTGTTCCTGCTTACTTAATATCAACTCTGTACAAAATATCCCTAACTTATCTGGTCAGAATGCTCAATTATCCTATAGTATGAGTAATGATTATATACTTGCCGATTCATCAACAGACCCAAATGATGCTACAAACACGCAATATTATACAAGAACATCACATATTTATAATGACGCACCTAAAAATGGAAATCAAAGTTAAGTTATGATATAAATGCTATGCACAGAAATATGAGTAACAACAACATACATGTCGATGCAATAACTGAGGTGCATGTATATAGAAATTAGAGTATAGGTTGTGAACATATATATGACTGATATAATTGATGTTTGCAGAAATGTTTACATATTTGATGCATATAGCAATGTGAGTGATGATTTTACACATATTAGTAGAATTGATGTTGATAGAATGTGAGCAAGCAACTACTACTTGTTGGTATAATTGATATTGACATACCAAATCAAATAACTCACCTACATACCAATATTCCTACACCTGTCTCAACTTCCTCCACGGGTGCAGTCTCTGTGTATTTCCCTGCACCCGCCTAGCATCCTCGTCCTCTGCCGCTAATAAAGCTGGTCTGACCCACGGCACTAACGACTGCTGGTAGTAGGGGTGCACAGTAAGTGGTTACAAGTGCCTCTTAACAATGCCAGAAGTAACTACTGAACACTCCCGGAAGTGGTCAGACTAAGCCCACAGCAAAGATCTGATGGGGAATGGCAAGTGTGTGTCACAGATAGCCACAAGAGACAAGCACCTGTCGCGGTTGGAGAGACAAGGACTGGGATGTGGAGGTGGACAGCGAAAGAAGTTGAAAGATAGGAGGAGTTGAAAGGGGGTAGTGCGATAAAAAAATAAATAAAAATAAAATAAAAATAACAACAACACTTCCTACACTTGAAACATTAAGCATTAATATAGCAAGCTCTGGTATAACTGACACACTCAGCAACCTGAGTAACAATACCCCATATGCTGATAGCATTGATCCACATATCAGTATGAACTAAAATGTTGATAATACTGATATACTATGATTACCTAGTCACTTTATGTTAAAACAGCAAATATGAACTTACCATATTGTAGTACAGATAAAGCAAACTCACTTAAGAATAGCAATATTAGTATGAACCCACTCGGTATTAGTAGTACATCTTGTCCAGCCATAGCCAATATTAATTTACTTAGTGCTAACCAAATACATTTTAACTCATCTTGTAGTGACACACCTAACATCCCAACAGCAGCTACTTCAGATAAGAACATATATAAAAGTAACACCAAAAGCCTTAGTGTCCATGACTTACCTAATATCAACTCTGTACAACATATCCCTAACCCATCTGGTCAGAATGCTAAATTATAATTCACTAGTATCAATGTATGTGGACTGAGAAGTAAACTAATGATACCAGAATTTGTAGATTACGTCTCAAAACACCACATCCTCTGTTTTACTAAAACAAAAACAAACGAAACAGATTGTATGTCCACATTTATACCAGGCTATGTATTTTATTTAAACAACAGAAAAAGAAAAGTATACCCATCTGGTGGCATAGCTATTGGTATAAGACAAGAACTAATCACGTATATAGAATTTAATGACAGAAGTATTTCCGAATATATATCTTGGTTCAAAATCCCTGCCATTCTCACCGGTCTGAACCAAACGCTATCAGTTGGTGTGGTATACCCCCCCCCCCCTCCCATTGGATCCCCATACTATAAAGAAGACACCTTTGATATTATTGATGATAAACTTACCCAGGCTAAAAGGGGAGGTAACCCAATTTTACTTCTTGGAGATTTTAATACAAGGACAAAATGTTTGCTTGACAACACTGTGATTGATATGGATTCAGAACAGATAAAATAAGATGGACACTGATATGATAAACCTTTTGAATGAAATTTACAAATTAGAGTCATATAGTGTGCAAACTGATAGACCAAGTCAAGATACTGGAAAAGTCAGTGGACATGGTGTTAAATTATTAAACATATGTAAAGCACACAACCTCAATATACTAAATGGCAGAGTGGGCAGTGATAAGCATGTAGGAAAGGTTACTTGTAAAGATAGTAGTGTGATTGACTATGTCATGGGCATGCATAATATATTTCCGATCACTAATCATTTCAAAGTATGCGAATTTGACCCACTTTTGTCAGACGTGCATTCTCCCGAAGAACTATGTATTCGTGTATCGGAACACACAAACGACAATGATACATGCAGCTCGGAAAATAGATTATCATTAATAAACGAAAGGTTACGTAAATGGGCACCCGAGCAGTGTACCGAACGCATTAACAAAATTGACCTGGAGTTACTTGTAAACATTTCCGAAATTCTCGATGACCAATCTATCGATATCAAAGACGTGTGAACCAGACCGTCGACGCGATGAAAAACCTATTTTCAGACGCGGCCGCATTCACCTTTGGAAAAACCTGAGCACGGCACGCAAGCCAGCCTTCGTACACTAAACGTCATCGATTACTATTTGTAAAATCCCATAGGTGCCGACTTCTCCGTTGTAAATACCATCAGGCAAAGAAAATTTATACAAATAATATAACTTTAGAAAATAAACTTAGTCTACTTAATGCAAGCAAAGCGTATATATATAAAAAATGCTTAATAACTGATCAGTCCACTCAGAAAAGTAAATTGAAAAGCAAATGAGAAATATGAGATTAAACGCACCCAAAGCTTTTTATAAAATCCTTAAACCTTAGAAACAGGAGACATTACCGCCAATAGAAGATTTGTTTAAAAAAAAAAGTGTTTTATAAAAACCTCAACGAAGGAGAACCGCATGAATCTGATCATGATAATGAATTAAATCTGGACGATATCGATATAAATAACCCGGCCTCGGTGTCGTCGTGGTTAGGCCATCGGTCTACAGGCTGGTAGGTACTGGGTTCGGATCCCAATCGAGGCATGGTTTTTTTAATCCAGATACCGACTCCAAACCCTGAGTGAGTGCTCTGCAAGACTCAATGGGTAGGTGTAAACCACTTGCACCGACCAGTGATCCATAACTGGTTCAACAAAGGCCATGGTTTGTGCTATCCTGCCTGTGGGAAGCGCAAATACAATATCCCTTGCTGCTAATTGGAAAGAGTAGCCCATGTAGTGTCGACAGCGGGTTTCCTCTCAAAATCGGTGTGGTCCTTAACCATATGTCTGACGTTATATAGCCGTAAATAACAATAATTTCCTGGAATGTGTGCAGATCTCTTATAAATAAACTAAAAGAAAGTGATTTTTTTAGATGTAATATGTAAGAATGACATTATATGCTGATATGAATGTTGGACTGGCTCTAATGACTCTAGTGATATATCCCTGCCTAACTACGTCACATATTGCACACCAATAGTGCACGGTAAAGGCGGAGGCATTGCCATACATATACGAGAATGTCTCAAAGACTATTGTAGTTGTATTCAAACAGTATGCGACAGTGTTGTTATTTTAAAGATCGAAAGGGATGTTGGAAAAGATGTATATATATATTTGTAAATTACATACCCCCCATAAATAGTGCATACTACGATAACAACGACATTAACGTGTTTACAATTAGTGACGAATATGTAGCACAATATAAGGACTCGGGAGACATTATCAACATTGGCGACTTTAATAGTCGTGTGAGCACTGAGCTCGATTTTATTGTACACGATAGATTAGATACAAGTTCTTTACATTTATTATCAAATGTCATCACGTATGTACCAGATATTGATTTTATTTGACGTAATAGCGAAGATAAAACTGTAAACCAGTTTGGGAGAAAAGTATTATCGCTTTTGTAAGTCAAGTGTCTTGCGAATAGTTAATGGTAGGCATACTAGTGACAACGATGGTAGTATTACATTCTATAATGCTAATGGCTCTAGTCTTATAGACTATGTCCTAGTACATGAATCTTGTTATAATTGAATAGAGCAGTTTGAGTCTGGTAAATTTAATTGTTTTTTTCTTACCACGCACCCGTATGTTTCTCTGTTTCATGCACACAGTTATATAATATAGCTAAGGAGATAACGAATGAAGAGACACATACCAGCATAAAATGGAATGATGAGTACAATAATGAGATTGTTGATACACTTGTTCAATATATAGATAACTTGATAAATATATGTACTGTTAATTGTAATAGTCAGGAAACTGGTAATATACGTGTAGATACATTCAAACATGAACTCAACGATATCATTTTACCTCAATGTACTGTTAAAAATTAGAAAACAAATTTAAGTGGAAATGGAAAAATTCAACGTTATGTTAAAGTGAAGATAAACCGTGGTTTAATGATATATGTAACGAACGATACGCTCAATACAGAAAGGCAATTATAGTGTTTAATCGAAAAAAAAACCCAGAAAATCGTATAAAACTTGTTAGTTCGAAAAATGATTACAAACATTTAGAACGCAGACTAAAACGACAGTACACGTCTCAACAAGGTAACAAACTGAATTATTTGCGGAAACATAACCCAAAATCATTTTACAAACAGTGCGAGAAACGTAAAAATAATGTTAAATCAGAACTCAGTAATGACGACTTTTATAATCATTTTCTAAATCTGGCTTTAAACGAACCAACAAGAAACAGTGAATTAGATAACTTTTTAACCAATTAAGATACTCTTTATACTGATGACTCAGTGGGTAGCTTATTAGATAGTGACTTCACCGAGAGTGAATAATCGAATGCTATTCACAAGTTAAAGAAAAACAAAGCATGTGGCTATGATGGTCTTTTAAAAGAATATTTCATTAATTGTATGAATTGTTTGATGTCATGTTTGTTGATATTGTTTAATACTGTTTTTAAATCCGGTCATTTCCCTCATAGTTGGTCAGTTGGATGTATAGCGCCTATTTTTAAAAAGGGAAATCCCAACGACACGGATAATTATAGAGGTATTACTCTAGTTAGCTGCTTAGATAAATTGTTCACCAATATACTAAATGAAAGATTATATATTTTGACATGGAAAATAATATTATCACTGACGCCCAATTTGGCTTTAGAAAACATTTATCCACTGTGGATGCAATTTTCGTTCTACAGTCCCTAATAAACACAGTGTGTAATGCACGAAAACGGCTTTATTGCTGTTTTGTTGACTACAAAAAAGCATTTGACTTTGTAAATGGTATAAATTAATTAAACAAGGCGCAAGTGGGAAAATGCTTGCTATAATAAGGTCGTTATATAAAAATGTTAAATGTTGTGTAAAATATAATAATGTAATGTTTGATTTCTTATATACAAAAATGGTTTATTTCAAGGAGAGTTGTTGTCGCCAATATTATTTTCCATGTATGTCAATGACTGTGAGATGCAGCTAATATCAGACAACTATCCTTATATCGATATACAAATGTTAAACATATTCCTGATAATGTACGCTGATGACATGGTTCTGTTAGCTGAAAAACCAGAAGGGTTACAAAAAATGATTAATTCTCTGTTTAATTATACCCAAAACTGGGATTTAACTGTCAATACAAATATAACTGAAATTGTTATTTTTAGAAACGGAGGTAAATTACGAAATAATGAGTAGTGGTACTTTAATGGATGTAAACTAGAGGTTGTAAATGAATTTATTTATCTTGGCGTTTTATTTTTCTATAATGATAAATTTGCACGTACACAGAAACAATTTACAGAACAAGGACGCAAGGCATTATTCTCAATATTGAATGTATGTAGGAACAATTTCTTCAATGTCGAAACAATGCTTGCTGTTTTTTAGTTATGGTGCTGAAGTTTGGGGCTTTCACTCGGGTCATGATGTTGAAAAAGTACATATACAATTTTGTAAAATATTATTGGGTGTAAGAAAAGGAACGTGTAACGAATTTGTTGATAGCGAACTGGGACGATTTCCACTTCAAATAACAAGAAAACCGAGAATGTTTAAATATTGGATAACATTACGTAACACTACAAATTGTATTCTAAGGGTATACTGTATATGAAGAAATGGCACACTATAACGATAATTGGTTAATTAACATTAGACACGAATTGTATTCACTTGGATTAAACTATATTTGAAATGTATCGTATGTTGACGACAGTATCGACATTACAATCAAAGAAAGGATATTATATACTTTTAAGCAATTATGTTACAGCAAAACAATGACAACGTCCAGAGGACTTTTATATCAACATTTATTAAATGAATGTAGATTACAAACATATTTAAGACTGCCAATGGAAACGCGTTATATAAAAGAAATATGTAAGATTAGAATATGCGCTCATAAATTAAATGTAGAATCTGGCAGGTATCGAAACATTGAACGATCAGAAAGAATATGTACTCAGTGTAACGTTAATGCTATAGAAGATGAATATCACTTTATAATAGAGTGTCCACAATACAAAGATTTGCCTTGTAAATATATAAACATTTATTATTATAAGCGGCCAAGTATGTATCGTTTTATACAGTTACTAACCACCGGTAACAATAAGGAATTGAATAACCTAGGCAAATATTTAGTGCAAGCGAATACAATTAGAGATCGGTTAATGCAGGATAATAGTTAATGTAATAAATGTAACTTATATCACTTCATTTGTCCATGATTATATATAAACCACACCCACCATTGTTTTGCACGTATGCATTTTATATAACTATGTTGTATTATTTATGTTATGTATCCAGCTGATGAGCTGTAAAACTCAAAGCAAATAAAGAACTTGAATTTGAACTTGGACCGATTAGGCCCGTACCCCCTGTCGAGAGCATATCACAACGCGAGTTCTTAGTAGAGCTACTCGCCGGTGGGTCGTAGCCTACCGGTCCAATTAAGCCTTACTCTAAATTAAATTTTAATTAATTTTATTTTTAATTTTTAATTATTAAATTACTTAAATATTTCTATTTGTCTCCAAAATGTAGGCCATACGTGATCTGTCTATTGTAGTTTTATATTGTTTATTGGGATTAAGTAAGTTAGTCGGATTAAAGGAAATTTTATTTTTATCGAAATAATTAATTAATTTAATTCTATTTTTCTTATATTTGGAGCAGAAGAAGAGGTAATGTCCCACATTTTCTGGGGTATTACAATGGATGCAATTCGGACTGTTTATTTTTCTTATTTTAAATTTCTTTTGGTTAAGAGCAACTGATACACCCATTCTTAAACGCGCTATTGTCTTAGTGGATTTTAAATTAAATTAAATTGGGCCAGGTGTGGTGTATGGTGTAATATTAGCGTGCCGTGCTCTCGTCCCGTGGTCCCATTCGGTTTGCCACAGCCGATCAATGCATGGCACTATCAAATAATTAATTTCCTTATAATTATATTTAACATTAATTTTAATTTCATTATGTAATACAGATTTTGTTTGCATTCTGGTCGGCCGTTTCGTCCCCGCGGATGCCTACGTGGGCCTGGACCCATTCCAAAACGACCTCAATGCCGCTGTGGGCAATTTTATTATAACAACTAGTTATATTTTTAACAATTTTGGGCCTAAGACTGTGGGAGCCCCCGATGGCCTGCAGGACACTAAGGCTGTCTGAAAGAATAAGACATTTATTTTGGCTGCCCATTTTTTTGGTAGTTCTTTAAAATCTACACCATAGCATACTGTATGGCCAATGGACCCGTGGTGTAGACCGAAACGTCATCAGTCAGTCTGGCAGTCAGAGGGGGTCCAGATCGAAGTTTACAGAGTCAGTAGGAAGTGATACAGGCCCGGCACCGTCGTCTCATTGAGGCCACTAAACGCTGTGGATAAAGTTCCTGGGTATTCCATTCCAGATATGAGGAAGGATCACCCGGAGTTCCTGCAGTGTTTTTGGAGGATTTGGAAGACATGGCAAGCGTCGCTCCATTTTATTCGAGACATGTTCGATTGGTGACAAATCCGGGGACCTGGCAGACCAGGGTAGCTCATCAACATTATCGTGTTGTAATGTCATCCCGGGGCCGTTCTGTTCCAAAAACGGTAACAGTTGTTTGCAAAGTTTCATATCGGTACCTCACACCATTCAAATTGCTTTCAATCACAACCATCTGGATCCGGCCTGTGGCTGTAATTCCATCCCATATCATAACGCCACCACCTCCATAACGATCCATTTCAAGAAGACATGGCATGACGTAACGTTCACCTTGAAGTCTGAAGACACGTGTCCTGCCGTCAGATCTGTGTAGAAGAAAACGGGATTCATCAGCGAAGAGGACACGTCTCCAGTCACGTGCTGTCCATCGCAGGTGTTGTTTGACATTGATGTTCTGGCGACAGGATTGGCTGGAACCTGTTTCACAGATACGTGATTCGGATTCATGTGTCTTGGCGAGGGGTTGTTACGGGTGGTCGGCCGCTACGGGGACGGTCCCTGATCTGGTTGTTTTGTTGATATCGTTGCCATAAGTGCCATATGGTGTTTCTATGGACGTTGAATTGACGAGCGACGTCACGCTGCGAGATCCCAGATTCAAGCATCCCTATGACTCGCCATCTGTCATTTTTACTGAGACGTGGCATGACGAAATTGCATCAAACAGTTCACTAATGATGTTTTTCTGACTTACGGACTTCTGAAGGCTGCACAGAGTGGCAATGATTTGCGACTGATTGTCTGGCCTTTTATGGTGAACACTGGACAGGATTTCTCCCGAATATTCCATGTTTCTTGCACAAAGCATGCAATGGCTGCAACAACTGCTTGGTTGCATTTCTTCGAGCTGTTTCATGCACATTTTCTCTGGTTTATATCCATAAATCCATTCACAAATTTATTACTACAAACAATCCATGTCACAATAACTTTTGCCTTTTAGTATATATCCATTTATTTCTTTGACGGCAAAGGCCATACCAGCTCTTCCAGTTATGGGGTCTTTAGAGCCGTCTCTATAAATTTGTAAATAATCTTGATAAATTTCCCCCATAATAATTCTAAATAATACATTTTTTAAAACCTGCTAGTTCTGTCTTAGATAATTTATTTTTAATATGGTAAGAGAGCCTATAGGGCTTTGATTCTAGCACTACAATCACTCATAGGTAGATTCGCCACCCCAAAATCATAAGCAAATCTGTTTAAACAATAGAAAATGGATATATTAGAGTCCCTGACTGATTGAGTATAAAGGAAAACAAGTTTATTTACTGGGTTATTAGCAACAAGATTTTTGACTTAATATAAGTGTTTCAGTCCCTGTTTGATGCGCCTTAGGGTAAGCGGTAGAACACCCAGCTCGGCTAATACACTATCATGGGGCGTGCACACCGAGGCCCTAATAATAATACAAAGGGCCCTGTTGTACACGCTCTCAATATTTTTTTACCTAGGTGTCGCTGGCACAACCAAAGGCCTGCGCCCCATATTGCAATCTTGATATTATGAACGCCTCGAAAATCATAAGCAGAGTTTTCCTATCGTTGCCCCATGGAACGCTGATAAATTTTTTTATAAGATTTATATAATATTTACAGGTGCCAACTAGATTGGCTATATGCTCCACAAATGTGAGCCTCTGCTCAAAGGTCACTCCTAAAAAGCGGACCGATTTGACTTTAGTTTTTTGCCAAAAGTTAATTCCAATTTAGGTGCCAGTTGACCAATACGGCCTAAAACGAAATGCAATTCGTTTTAGACTGGAAAATGGTAATTCTCCAGGATTCTGACTATTTGTGTAAGATATTTAAATCCGACTGGAGGTCTTTTTTTAAACTGAATTGAAAGTATTACCTACCCTCCAGACGGCAGTATCGTCCGCAAACAGGCCGATACTGAGTTGAGTGTCTATTAATGTATTATTGCCAGTGAGTGCCTCAGCTAAATCATTAATAAAAATACTAAAAAGTGTAGGTGCAATTATTGACCCCTGTGGGATGCCATTTTCCAGTTCCAAATTGAGTGAAGAGTAACCTTTAACAACCTTTTATCAACATGTTTTACGTTTTTGAAAATCTTTAGAAAAGTTAGTGTTAGCAGAATTTTGTTTAAAGGTAGCTCCAAGAATATTTATCTTTATCCTGGTTACTTTTATCTATTTTACTATTTTTTAAAATGTTTGAATTATTGTTTCCCCTAAATCCTGTTGACCTTGGACCAGACCTCCCTACCAGTGGTGCTTTCACCAATGGAGCTGACACATTTTCCTCTTTAGCTATGGCATAAATTAGCTGTTATTTAGCGTTTTTATAATTTTTTATATTAATATCATTTTTAACCTTTTTAAAGGTTTTTTTTCTTAATTTATTTCTTTCCATTTTAAGTTTATTTAAATCTTCCGACCAACACGGGACTGAATTACTTTGAAGTTTGAGGAACATTGGGGTGGTTTTATTAGCAATATCAATAATAGATTTGATTATTTGATCATTAAAACTATCTATATTAGCATTTCTAATCTGCTCAGGATTTATCTCGGCGCACAAGTTCTCAAATTAGGGCCAATCTACTTAATCAAACATTTCATTTATGTCTTTGTTTAAGTTCTTCTTCCCAAATATGATTTTTATTGTAAACAGTTTTGACAGGTAGGTGATCGTTACCAAACTCGTTTAGCACCTCCCACTCACATTTGACAGCCGACATCAGAGTCATATCAGACAACACCAAGTATGATGAACATTTGAAAGAAACGTAGGGGTGCCATCATTTAGACAGCCCAAATAATTTTTGTCCATTAAATTTTCCAAAGTTTGACCATGTGGGTTGATAACATTTGAACCCCAAAGAGTGTTTTGACTATTAAAATCTTCTGTAATTAATACTTCCGAAATTGACTTACCAATAATTTTGGAATAATCATTTACTGTTATATTAGTATTAGTGGCACCCGGATAGATACAACAAATAAATGTTTTAAAATGTTCGTTAAGTCCATGTATGGATATGCCCAGAGACTCGATATTTAGATGAGTGGCGATATTTAGAATAAGGGAGTGGGAGATGCCATCCTTCGCATAAATAGCGATACCCCTCTAGAAGTGTCACCACTATTGAAAAAAGAGGCCAGTATAACCAGGAATTTTATATCCGGTAAATAGTTTTGTTTGTTTTTGTTTAACAGTTACATTTGCAATCCAGGTCTCTTGAATGGTAATGACATCGAAATTATTATTATTGTCAACCAAATTTGTTTTTAAATTCGGGCCCATGGGTGTGCAAACACTTGGTGTTCCTCTGAACCACCGTAGGACCTTTAATTGGTTTGATTTTATTTAGTTTAATAATATTATTATTAATTTTAGTATTAATTTTATTAATATAATTATTATTACCAATCTTAACTTTAGGTCCTATACCCATAATGGGGGACGAGACAGTACTAGTTCCTAATAAAGAAAGGCGTATTATAATTTAGTCAACTGTATTAATTGTTTTTTTAGATACAATGACCAAATTTCGTTCCCTATACCACTGAATATTTCTATTATGGACCGACGTCGATTCTATTCTGACAGCCAAGTGTTTATCAAGTACCCAGCAGGCGGCTTTAGTGGCTTCATGAATATCGGCTACAAAATAGTTTTGTTGGGGGATATTTTTGATCGCCCCGGCCAAAAATAAGCCAGAAATAATCCTTATAAAATCGAGCATAGTAATTTGACGATTAGGATTCGTGATTGGTTTAGAACCCTCTTGATTTCTAATGAGAATTTCCTGAGTTGGGGGCCTGGTGGTGGGGGGGGGGGGGGGGGGGGGGGGGGGGGGCTTGAAGAGGCCGAGTGGACAGAGGTGTGTG
This sequence comes from Gigantopelta aegis, assembly GCF_016097555.1. Classification (NCBI taxonomy): domain Eukaryota; kingdom Metazoa; phylum Mollusca; class Gastropoda; order Neomphalida; family Peltospiridae; genus Gigantopelta; species Gigantopelta aegis. The sequence goes on from NC_054705.1 coordinate 10,006,870, forward strand.
TGTGGGGGGGGGGGGGGCAGGCGGAACTCTGGCACCCCTAGCCTGTGGATGAAGATTAGTATTCCTTTCGGCTACATTCTTAATAGCCTAGATGTGTTCTAGAGTGCTATGAAGTCCCCAACAATTTGCGCTGATATTCATCTCCAATATCAGTATTACAATGTTTGCATATTAGTAGTATAAGGGCCTACCGGGTGCCATGCCCTACATTCCAGTGATAACTTGACCTTGGTAGAAGACAATGTCCTTGGTGCAGGTGTGTGACCTTGGTAGGAGACAATGGCCTTGGTGCAGGTTTGTGACCTTGGTAGAAAACAATGGCCTTGGTGTAGGTGTGCAACCTTTGTAGGAGACAATGGCCTTGGAAAAACTTGGTCTACTTGGAATGGTCCCGATGTCCTTTGACTGACCTTGGGATGCCTCCCTCAGTGTATAAAAAGGGTGCTTTTTGGCTTCATTGTATAGCGTCTATTGTGTTTTTGTTTTGTGTTCACATTGGACATACTAACCCTGAGTGAGTGCTCCGCAAGGCTCAATGGGTAGATGTAAACCACTTGCACCGACCATTGATCCATAACTGGTTCAATAAAAGCCATGGTTTGTGCTATACTGCCTGTGGGAAGCGCAAATAAAAGAACCCTTGCTGCCTGTCGTAAAAGAGTAGCATATGTGGCAACAGCGGGTTTCCTCTAAAAACCGTGTCAGTATGACCATATGTTTGACGTCCAGTAGCCGATGATAAGATAAAAATCAATGTGCTCTAGTGGCGTCGTTGAATAAAGCAAACTTTACTTTTACATTTTACGTGGGTTGTTTGTTCACAGTGCAGTTGACTTGACACCAAAAATAATCAATAGCCATAAAAAAACCACACACATTTCTCGTGCAGAAAACACGACAGATATTTGCAAAAGGTACGGCCACATTTGTGTGTGTGTGTGTGTGTGTGTGTGTGTGTGTGTGTGTGTGTGTGTTATATTTGTTGTATCTGTAAAAATGTCCTTCACTGGTGAATTTGAAAGGATAATCTGACAACCTCGAGCCATACCACCATTTGCTATACTGTGCCCTGCCTGGTGATCGTATGTAAATAATGAAACAAGAACATACTCTGCTATGGTTTGGTTTTAAGTGAGACTTTAATGACGCCAGACAAAATTTGTGTGGTGATTTTCATTAATTTGTATGTCTTTGACACATAGTTGTTCTCGTCTTTGAGCCATTCATTCATTCGTTTAATAATATAGAAGCACAAAGGATGAACGATCAATAGCTTTCTGTTCAATCGGTAAACTTTTATTGATAACCATATTACAACTGTCGGACCACATCCACATCCAAAAGCATTGTATTAAGATCACACAGTGCTTATAAGAACACTTAGCCACCAGGTGAACACAGGTAATAAAACTGCAAAAGAAATACCGACGCATGCCCGTCTTAAGTAGCAGAATAAATCCTATATTCGCCTTTATGTTTTTGTTTAGCGACATCACTAGAGCACATTGATTTATTAGTCATCGGCTATTGGATGTCAAACATAATTTTGACAATGTACACCACGACTGGTATATAAAAGCCGTGGTATGTACTCTCCTGTCTGTGGGATGGTGTAGGATTCCTTGCTGATAATAAAAAAGAGTAGCCCATGAAGTGGCGACAGCGGGTTTCCTCGTAATTCTGATATACAGTCTTTAGAGGAAACTCAATATATTTCCCATTAGTGGCAAGAGGTCCTTTATATGCACCAAAAGACAAGACTTCATCTATGACTGCCTGGGATATACCAGTTGTGGTATAATGGCTGGAACGAGAAGTAGCCCAATGGGCCCACTGACGGTGCAGCATTTAATTTGCACTTCCCATGAATATGTATTCCCCAGTCATTATTATATGTATAATACGCACTCCCCTTGAATTATTTGCACTCCCCTAGTTATTATTATACATATAATATGCACTCTCAACTACTATGTTTAAATACTGAATACATTAATTGGTACTTAAAAGAACTTTGGATTGATAATAATTCAAGAGCTATCCGATGAATATAATCCACATTCATTAATAGTCCCCTATCGATCCAACCGGAGGGGTTATAGGTTTCATATCCGTCCTTCTGTATGTTGTCCGCCTATCTGTACGTCCCACATACAGTTTTATGGATGTGTTTGTTTGCACTATGCCTCGACATATTGAGCTGACATTTTGTATATAATTTTATCATATACCATTACATATCAAGTTTGACTTGCATGACGATTTAAACACTTTGACCGGATTATGGGCCTTGAACATAGGGGATACGGAATTTGTTTTCCGGAATTCTAGATAAGAATGCCTAAAGATACTGAGCTAAAATTTTGCATATAGCTTTATAGTGTACCATTACAGATCAAGTTTAACTTTCTTGACGATTTATCAATTTTTTGACAGAGATATGGTCCTTGAATTTACGAGATGCGGAAATTTGTTTGCCGGACTTTGTTTTTGCAATGCTTCAATATATTTAGCTGAAACTTTCTATTTAGCTTTATCATATACTATTACAGATCACGTTTGACTTTCACAAATATTTACTAATTTGTGACAGAGTTATTGCCCTTGAAGGTAGGCGATGCGAAAATTGGTGTTTCGGACTCAACATATTCAACTGAAATGTTCGTATAGTTTTACAGATCAAGTTTGACTTTCATTACGATTTACTTATTTTTGACAGAGATATAGCCCTTGAATTTTGGCGAAACGAAAATTATTTTTGCGGGCTTTGTTTTTGCAATGCTTCAATATATTGAGCTGAAATATTGTGTATAGCTTTATCATGTACTATTACAGATCAAGTTTGACTTTTATGGCAGTTTATCCCTTTGTTTTACAGAGGTATAGCACTTGAACCTAGGAGATATGAAAATGTGTTTTTTGGACTTTGTTTTCGATGCCTGAAGATATTGAGATGACGTTTTGTATATAGCTTTGCCATGTACTCTTACATATCAAGATTAACTTTCATGGGGATTTACTAATTTTTAACAGAGTTATGGCCCCGAAGTTAGGATATACACATTTGTTTGGGTTCTGGACATGTATTGCGTTAGCAGTACTTCGAGATTTTTTTTTTTCTTTTTTTTTTTAAAAATAGTTTATTGCCCCAGAAATATGTTATGATAGTGTCAGGGTTGGGGCCCTGATTTCACTACCTTACAAAGTACATAGCAAACAATATACTAATATATAAGAAAGGAGCAGTAACAAAAGTGAAAATAAAAAGAAGATTGAAAAGAAAAAACTTAAAATGAAGTTATTGATATTCTTCCAAACTGGCGTCATACTTAAAATTATACACAAAACAAAAGTATTAAGTGTCTCAGTTGTGGCCTTCTAGAACTTTTAACCATGGTCCCCAATTGTCGTCTACAAATGTATGTTTACTGTTTATAATTCCAAATAAAACTGTGTTCCTATTCAACTAGGTATAATCACCTTTTTGTAATAACCATTTTTCTATAATACTCCAGAGTTCAACGACTTTAGGACAGTCATAAAATAGATGCTGCAGTGTTTCTGGTTCATGTGAACAAAAGTTACATATACTAGAATCAATCAGTTTTATTTTATATAAAACGGTATTTGTTGGTATAATTCTATGTAAAATCTGCTATTGAAACCACAACAGCGTTGGGTCTTTTAAAGAGCAAAATGGTAAACTATAACATTTCGCAGAGTTTCACAGAGTTATGGCCCCTGAAGTTAGGATATACACATTTGTTTGGGTCCTGGACATGTATTGCGTTAGCAGTACTTCGAGATATTATTGATATACGCATCTGTAATGGTACACCATGAAGCTATATGCAAAATAGTATGTGTATAATCTACATTTCTCGTTCATTATTATTCATATAATTTACACTCCACATTCATTACTATACAGAATGTGTTGTCTAGATTATGTGTATAATAATGAATGTGGAGTGTAAATTATATGAATAATAATGAACGGGAAGTGTAGATTATACACATACTATTTTGCATATAGCTTTATGGTGTACCATTACAGATACGTATATCAATAAATGTAAGGTGTAGATTAAAAGTGTACACGTGAATGGAGAGTGTACATTATATGTATACTAATTTAGGGGTAGTATAGAATACTTGTCTAATATTGAACGTAGTGTAGATTATGAGTATAATAATGAATGGGGAGCGTATATTATACGTATAATAAGTAATGGGTAGTGTAGATTATGTGTATAGTAATGAATATGGAGTGTATATTATATATATTATAAATAATGGATGAGGAGTACAGATTATATCTATAATAATGAGCGGGGAGTGGACATTAATGTATAATAATGAATGTGGAGTGTATATTACATGCATTCATGTGTATAATAATAATAAACGTAGAATATATGTATATTAATGAATGTAGAGTGTAGATTATGTGTACATCAATGGGTTATTGTGTGTATAATAATGAATGTGGAGTGTGGAGTATACGTATAATAATGAATGGGCAGTGCAGATGGTGTGTATAGCAATAAATGAGTAGTGTAGGTTATGTGTATAATAATGAATGGCGTGCGTAGATTATATGTATATTCAGAAAACACAAAGTGTGATTTCGCAGTATTGTCAATTGATAGTAATGGGTGTACTATTATATGTATAATACTGAATCGGGGGTACATGTTATAGGTATAGTAATGGATGGGGGATTACAGATTATATGTATAGTAATGGATGGGGAATGCAGATTATATGTGTAATAATGAATGGGGAGTATACATTATACATATAATAATGAATTGTGAGTGTATATTATACATGTAATATTGAAGGGGGGGGGGGGGGGTGTATACGTATAATATTGAATGGGGAGTGCATATTATACGTACAATATAGAATGGGGAATGCAGATTATACATATAATAATGAATGGGGAGTATAAATTATACGTATAATAATGAACGGGTAGTGCCCATTATAATAATGTATAGTAATTTATAGGTAGTAGGTAATATATTATAATAATTAATGCAGTGTAGATTATGTGCATATTAATGAATGGGGAGTGTATAGTATACGTATAATAGTGAATTGGTAGTGCAGGTGGTGCGCATAGTAATGAATAAGTGGTGCAGTTTATAATAGTGAATGTGGAGTGCAAATTATATGTATGTAATGAATGCAGTAGGTTATATGTTTAGTAATGAATGGGGAGTGTATATTATATATATAGTAATGAACGAGGAGTGCAGATTATATGTATTATAATAGGGAATATGGAGTGTAAGTTATATATGTGTAATAATGAAAGGGGAGTGTCAATTATGCGTATAATAATGAATGTGTGTATATGTGTGTGAATTATGCGTATACTAATGAATGGGTAGCTTAGATGATGTATATAGTAATGAATACGTAAAGTAGGTTATGTGTATAATACTGATTGGGAAATGCAAATTGTATGCACAGTAATGGATAGGGAGTGTAAGTTATATTTATATAGTAATAAAGATGGAGTGCAGATTATATGTATAGCAATTAACGGGGAGTGTATATTATGTGTATAATAATGAATGGGGAGTGTATATAATATGTGTAATAGTCAATGGGGAATGCAGATTATATGTATAGTAATGAATGGAAAGTGTAGCTTATATATATAATAACGAATGTTGAGGCTAGGTTATATGTATAATAATGAATGTGGAGTTCGGATTATGTGTAGTTAGATTAATGAGTGCGGAGTTTAGATTATGTATATAATAATGAATGGGTAGTGTAGATTATATGTATAGTAATGAACATAGATAGGAGTATAGATTTAAAAGATGTGTAATAATGAATGTTTCACGTTGTGTGTATAATAATGATATATTTATTATCACGCACTGAACTAAATAAATTGTATAACATCAATCCATTGCTCATAGGCTCGTGCACAATTTTTTGTATCGAAACTACTAGAGCACATTGATGTATTAATGATCGAATATAGGATGTCAAACCCCGCTATATTGTTCCATTAGTAGCAAGGAATATGTCTGTGTATGCACCAGCCCAAAGACATGATAGCACACACCATGCTCTTTGATTTACCAGTCGTGGTGCACTGGTTATAACGAAAAATAGCCGATCCTAGACCGACCGCGCATCAGGCGAGCGCTTTACCACTAGGCTATGTTCCGCCCCTTTACATCGAGATAATCATGAATGCATACGTTATAAATGTGCATTGTATACATGATTAGTATCGTTACTTACAACTATAGTATAGATAGATCGCATGTGTATATTATTGTTTTATACGCTGATATTCACATGCACCAAAATGAAGTCACCTTTATTTGATTATTATTCTTCTGTCTTGTTAAGTATAATAATGTTCTATTTTCAACGGAAAATCGTTTGCAAGGTCGTCTAACATTCGCTTTTCTTTCTGTCTTTCAGATCGTCTACAACTTCGTTTACTTAAAAAATTATAAATATTTTTAAACAAACAGTGGTTGTCAATATCGGATCCATAATATAAACACAGAATGCAGGAATGTTTATGGGCAAGCAAGGAGGCTGGCACTTAACTGGGGTGGGGTGGATCTAAAGTAATTTTTTTGTTTGTTCTAAAATATAAATATGTTTAAGACCAAGATTTGCAATGTTATATCCACATAATTCCTGTCATATTAATCGGAAGTAAGGGTAGCAAGGGATGAGTCAAGAGATTCTTGGATCCATCCGATCACGACACATTATGAGTTATTAATTTTATTCTACAAATGTGCAAGGGCGGATCCAGGAACGTTTTGGCCTCATTGGGTCCGCCCCTGATTCACATACCCATCTAGATTCGCCACTGAGATTTATATAAACGTTTACAAAGTGTACTGGCGATACAAACATAAAAAACACTTTACAAATATCATTATGCGAGTACTTAAAAACATATTATAGCCTACATGTCATATAGACCAGGGGAGTACATATAATTTAGAGGGCGTGCATATTATACATATAATATATACTAGGGACATTTTTATTAAATGTATAATATGCACTGGGGGGTGCTTATTCTACGTATAATGTTGACTGGGGAGTGCAAATCCAGGGGAGTGTAAATTGTATGTGACACCGGGGATCGATCTCAGACCGATCGCAGATCAGACAAGCACTTTATCACTGAGCTACGTCCCGCCCCTAATAACAATCAAAATCTGCGACTGTCGAAATAACAAAACAAAAAATAACAGAAATACTCCACCAATTATCTGTTTTATTGCATTTAACTTCACAGGCGTACAGATAAGAGTGAAATAACGCCTGTAACAATGCACATAAACATCAGTTTTGTTGTACAACACGTAGATAAAATGGACACACATTGGGTTACATCGAGAAACCTTAAGGGCAACAGGTGAATGCTATTATTATTATTTGACACACACTACACATATTGTTCCCTCGGGCTTCACCAGTGCTGTATTTAGTGTCGGACTCAGTTGCAATTTCTGTGATAAAATTCCCATCCATAATCGTTGGCAACCCTATCTCCCTCATGGACGTCGAACCAGCTGATGTTCTGTAGATAGCAGTTCACAGCGCCAGGCAGTGCTACTAAGTGGTACTCCATCGACAAACACGTGAAACTCTTCTCACTAATGCAGCGGTTTTTACAGGATTCACATCCGGTTTTCATCACCATCCTGTTGTGTTCCCTGATGCCCTTTCGTCGGATCATCGAGAAGGATTTGCCATACGTTTCACACCCTACAGATAAATAACACGAAGGAAACATTTTATTTAACGAGAGAGGAAACTAGCTGTCGCCACTTCATGGGTTACACTTTTCGACTGGCATCAAGTGGTATTTTAATATGCATCACCCCACAGACAGGACAGTATATACCACGCCCTTTGTTACACCAGTGGTGGAGCACTGGCTGGAAAGAGAAATAGCCAAATCCTAGATCGATCGCGCAACAGGCAAGTCCTGTACCACTGAGCTACGCCCCCCCCCCCCCCCCACACACACACATAAATCAAATTAAATAGAGAATACTAAACGAGTTCCCGTGTGAGACCGTTTATATTACGAGTGTGTTTGTAATCATACATCACGAGCCAAAGCGATCTCACACGGGAACGAGTATAGTATTTTATTTATTACACCGCTGTTGGAGATGTGCAAATTTTGGGCTTCAACACACTGCACATCAAACGCACACGATAACTTCCAAAATAACTAAACAAGGCATGAAAATGTACAGATTAACAACCGGGAAACTGACGTCGCTTAGCCTGTTGCGAAGTTTAGACAAGCTATATTACAAACATATTCAAAACTAAATCAAATTATTAAAATATATATTTTGTTAATTACACTGCTGACATTAATTAACATTGACAGGAAGGTTTTTTTCCGATTTAAAACAATGAATTTCAAGAACCATGAGACACTTATTGCATGGACATCTATGCGGAGTTGTACTGTGTGACACAGTTGATCGCCTGATCTGTGGTCATGGCCTCTCACAAGGCATATTGGACAATGTGAAAAAACGATAAATATCACATGGGTATCTCTTATACAGCGCTGTAATAACAATAGTTTATCAAGCGTTGAGAATAAATCCATTTAGTGGGGGTGGGTGGGGGGATACAGAAAACACTACACAAAAATGATACAAACACAGACACATAAACATACTACAAAACGTTTTCTTAGAACAGCTGTTGAGCTCTTTTGGCAAAATAACCACCAGTTATTGAATGTCAAACATTTGATAACGCTGATGCATACTCTTCAAAGGAAGTTCCCTACATTGGTTTTCTTCAGTTAGTAGAAAGCGAAAATTTATATGTGTTTTCCTATACACAGGACAGCACACACCAGTTTTTTGCATACGATATGTGGAAAACCTGGTTGTGATGGTAAAACTGCAACATTTTGTAAAACATATCATAATGAGATGTCAAATATTATACTAGTTTAAGATCTGTTTTGCTTGTATAACAACCACAGTACACGACGCATGCACGCGCGCGCACACATACATACACACACACACACACACATATATATATATATATGAAAGGTTTCATTTGATTTCGATTCAATTTATTTCGGTCCATGTATCCAATAAGTTATCAAGTACGCCGTTCTGGACATACACATCAGCTATCAGGGCTACCTGTCCAGGACAGTGGGTTAGCAGTTAAGTTAAGCGAACACGATGCACTGGAGTTTACACCTCCCCAAAGTAAGCGTTAATACTCCCTGTGTGCGGGTTCAGCGACAGGGAAGCGAACCCAGTACCTATCAACATTAAAACTGGTAGCTTAGTCACAACGCCATACTGGCTCTTCTTGAGCCTTATTTGAGTATAATCAATGAGTTAAAATATAAGTGAAGAACTAACCAGATTTGACACACCGCAACTGATTTCTGCGATTTGCTAAACACTCCGAGCTGTCTTTAGATCCCGCGACCTCACTCTTCAGCCAATCTCTTGATCAGCAACAATAAAAAACAAAAACAAGATATATATATTGGGTAAGGCTCTGACAACATATGGATGTAAGTAATCTACAATGTAACTACAGTCAAACACGCTATCTCGAACTCTGTTATCTCGCAAATGCAGCAGATCTCGAGGTCGAACAATTGTCACATGACATACTTTTCACCATCATTACGTTCATCTCTAGCTGCCGATATCCCGAGGTCGAAGAATTGTCCCATGATATATGTTCCAAAGTTATTATGTTTATCTCGAACTATCTATATCTCCATTTCGGAAAATTATCTTGGTATAATAGTCACAAGCATTACGTTTATTTCAAACTACTGATATATCGATAATTTTCACCACCACCAACATGCACAATGATTGTGTCGAACACGCATTGTTTATTTGGTTTGGAGTCTGCAACATCGAGATAATTTGGTCTTAATGGAAAACAAAATGTAGCGGTTATCTTTGAAGACTACATTTCAGAATTATTAAACGTTTCACATCCACAAGCCGGTGATTAATAAATCGATCTGACATAGCGATGTCGTCGAACAAAACAAAGAGTAACGTCTTCAAAATCGAGGTAATGAAGGTTCACTACACAAACAATTTCATACCTACGTACAGGAATACTCCAGAAGACTAGCAATATTCAGGACGAAACCAAATCTGAAAACTATCCAGACACAGTCTGGACAGAAGGCGGCCGTGAATTATTAAAACGCTCATTACGGACTGTTGGACGTATTAGGAGAACAAAAATGTATTTAAAAACACTGTATCGTGTTCCTTCGAGATATAAGATAGACTTATATCAGATATACTTATTGATTTATGTGTTAAAATAACAATCTTGTAGTTCAACAATTAATATTTAAATATTTACTGATAAAGAGATACAAACATTTACAGGGGCTTTGGCTCATAATGAAGTGTGGTGGGTGTGTTTGTTCGTTTGTTTAATTTAGTTAAACAATTGATATTTTATATTTGCTAATACAAAAATACAAAATATTAAAGGAGTTTAAGTGTCATGAATGATAATAGTTTTTATGTTCTTCTTGTTGTTTTATTTGTTTGTTTGTTGTTTGTTTGTTTGTTTGTGGGTGGGTTTTTTGGGTGTGTGTGTGGGGGGGGGGGGGGGGGGGGCGGGGGGGTTGCTTTGGGTTTTTTTGTTTGTTTTTTTGTTTTTTTGTGTGTGACTATTATTGAGTTATTCTGCTCACCCATAAAGCACATATGTAATATAAAATTCTCAAGCCTGCAATCGAGCCGTAAAATGTATGCAGATAATAATGTATGGAAAGGTTCCATTGGAACAAATATATCATGGCGTCACGTGTTTTCAATACGCTACGCGAAAAATATTAACAAAATGTGAATATATTCTCAAAAACATTGAACATGGTGTTTTTTTTAATATGATTCTTATGTCAACTCGTATTCGCAATTCGTGAAAATATGGTTTTCACACAACACTCGTTGACATAAACATCATATTACAAAAACAACAACAAAAAACAAAACAAAAACAAAAAGACAAAAAACAAAACAAAAACAAAACATGGAACAGCCTCTATATGTCTCTTCCCCTGCGCGTGCTGTAACCTCACCGTGGTGCAGGGGTGTAACATTTTCTTTGAGAATGGCCAATACAGCACAACATTGAAGTTTTGAGTAAAATTCAGTATCTATCTGTGATATTTGTGTTTTTGCACAGTACTTTACACTGTTTTTGTTTAAATCTTGAATTTTTATATTGATGTTGATCATCACTTTATTTATTTGCATTACCATAGTTTGACACCCAATAGCCGATGTATTTTTCGTGCTGGGGTGTCGTTAAACATTCATTCATTCATTCTATATGTCTCTTGGATATTTTGATATTATTACCAGAGTGTTTTTCGGTATCGACAATATCGTATCTTAGGAGTACAAATTTTATTATGCGAGCCTCTGGCAAACATAATACGTTGTTGTTATTCCTAAAATATGATATTGACGATACCGAAACACACGATGGTAATAGTCTCTTTACAATATAATCTCAAGCTTAATACAACGTGTTTTCGTAAACTACACGCAACTTTAATGCCAGTCCGCCATTACTAGATATTCAAATGACGTAAGAATATTTGATGCGGTATCCTTTTGAATGAAAACGACATCAAACTTGAATGATGTCATTTTGGATATCGTACATAAAAATAAACAAACGGCTGTGTGTTTTTTTTGTGTTTTTTTTTATTGTTGTTGGTTTTGTTTGTGTATTTTGTTTCTGAACGCCCGACAACTTTCAATGTAAGTTTGCTATTGGAATGTCTTTGAATGATGACAGTGAATGCATATGTCAATTACGGAGTGTCACCGTAGTACATTTCGTTAAATGTCAATAAACGTTGTGCCATGACCTCGATTAATTTACCTGTAATTTGCAGATATTAAATTCTGAAAAGTATATATATATATATATATATATATATATATATATATATATATATATATATATATATATATATATATATAGTGTATGTATGTATTATGAAACAATCACCGAGTTTTGTTTCGGTTTGTTTAACAACACCACTAGAGCACATTGATTTATTAATCATCGGCTATTGGATGTCACACATCTGGTAATTTCGACATATAGTCTTATAGAGGAAACCCGCTACATTTTTCCATTAGGTCGTGTCAGGTCAGAGTGTTTAACATGCACATTCAGAGCAAGCTTTTGTAGCACAAGCCTGTCCTGGGCACAGGTGCCGACTGAGGCCGGCATCTCTCTCCAGGACAGACAAGGTTAGGGTTAAAGGAGGGCAAGAGAGCACCAGTAGCAACAGGCGGAGAGTAGTTATGGGTGCTATGGAATTTGGAATATCCCGTAGGATAAGTCAAAATTGAAAGGGTGCGCAGTTTGTTGTTTTTTTTTGTTTTGTTTTTTTATGAAGAAACTTAGGCGCAATTCTGTACGGTCCGTCGAAAAATAAAGAGGGAACTACATATGTTTTTGAATTTTAATATGCCGAGAGTAGCTCGTCACTGGGATCTAGTAGATGATGAGGTGTCTTACTCGGTTGCCCATAGTTCACATGGTATTTTTTCGATTAGTAGCAAGGGATATTTTGTATGTACCATACCACAGACATGAAAGAATATACCACGGCCTTTGATATGCCAGTCTTGGGGCACTGAATGCAGCGAGGAATGACCCAATGGGTCCACCGATGGGGACCGAACCCAGACCGACCGCGCATCGAGTGGGCGCTTTACCAGTCGGCTACGACACTCACAAATAATCACAGAAGATTAAAATAGTTTCTTTTAAAATGTCTTTATTGACATCATTAAAAGAACATCAATTTTTCGCACATTATAGAAATTTCACATGTTCCAGCTTCATTCCGCTAATTGATTGGCATAGCATGATCTACAGACAGTCTCGATGTTCTCCACATCCCGCAACCAATATACAAATCTGGCGACGCCAATGTACCTGCGATGGATCTGTGATATTGTTTCCCATCTAGAATTGGTCGAATAATTATACATGATCGAAAATATGGTCTACGCTATAGTACCCAATTCTGGCGAATTAATCACTCAAACTAATAACCACAAACTGAGCAGTAACGCTATATACACGTATGGAGTTGTTCTGTTGCTATTGTTGAGTTTTGTTTTTGAGTGCTTATTTTCGTTTGATTCCCTGTTTTGTTTTGTTTTATTTTGTTTTAGTTTCTTTTGATTTAGATTTGTTGTTGTTGTTGTCTGTTTGTTCTTGTTTGCTGTTTGCTTTTTGTTGTTGTTTTGTTGTTTATACCACAGTTCCGCCTTTACACTCTCAGTACCGCAAATCATATATACGTAATACTCCCCCCCCCCCCCCCCCCCCCCCCCCCCCCCCACCACCACCCCTGATACTATACCCTCCACATATCGTTTCTGTGAGATTGGCCAGTGCCACATGTCACGGACTCAATAGCAATTTCTGTGAAAAAAATCAATTGTAAAAATCTGGTCATAACGATCTTCCATTGTGACGTCGAACCAGCTGACATTCTGGAGGTAGCAGTGATCTACTCTATATTCCTGGAAATGCTCGAACGATAGACAGTTGAACGTCTTTTCACTAATGCAACGCTCTTTGCACTCTTGTAACGAGCATAGCATTCTCTTTGTGTTGTGTCCCTTAATGTTCACTCTTTCCCACCGTTCGAAGGACGTGCCATACGTTTCACACTCTGCACACGAAAGAGAAATGCAAAATATGTTTAGCAAATGAAGGAAAGAACACCATTTCGTAAAACAAGAGAAAATAAAATAGAAGTTTGCTTTGTTAAATAATCGTAGGTTTAATATACAAATTCAAACGTGTTAATGAAGACACGTATTCTTAAGAGAATTGACGTTGCCATTGACAGCAAGGGCTCTTTTATAAACTAGTCCTACAAACACTGTCTTTTATATTCCATTTGAGGAGGACTGGTTGCGATTGAAAAGCGTCAGTATTTTGAACATTATAATATAATGTGATGTTCTAAAATGTGATATATCAAAACTTCTGGAGTAGCATTGGAACATGTAAGAAGCATCGTTTATTGGTACGTCCGAATGACGTCACCTAGTTAAATAATGTATAAAACACACACACACACACACACACACTCTCTCTCTCTCTCTCTCTCTCTCTCTCTCTCTCTCTCTCTCTCTCTCTCTCTCTCTCTCTCTCTCTCTCTCTCTCTCTGCGGGCGAATTGGTCAGTATCCATGCATGTACTAGTGAAACCCGACACACATGCACTATATAGATAGCCATACATCCACATATACAAGGATATCCATCCATCCATACATACATATACCTCCATACACACATGCATACATTCATCCATCCATCCATACATGCATATACCTTCATACACACATGCATACATTCATCCATCCATCCATACATGCATATACCTTCATACACACATGCATGCATCCAGCCATACATACATACATACATACACATACCTTCATACACACATGCATACATCCGTCCATTTATCCATCCATCCATACATACATATACCTTCATACACACATGCATACATTCATCCATCCATCCATACATGCATATACCTTCATACGCACATGCATGCATCCAGCCATACATACATACATACATACATACACATACCTTCATACACACATGCATACATCCGTCCATTTATCCATCCATTCATACATACACACACATACCTTCATACACACACGCATACATCCGTCCATTTATCCATTCATACATCCATACATACATAGATACATACATACATACACATACCTTCATACACACATGCATACATCCGTCCATTTACCCATACATACATACATACATACATACATTCACCTTCATACACACATGCATGTATGCATCCAAGCATCCATACATACATACATTCATACACATATACAAACTCACATATATATCTATGTATGTAACAGTCAACCTCAACATACATACAATATATAGATATTCATACTTCAATACATACTAGTCAGCGCCAGGTCTCCCCACAGTTTCATGCACGTAAGCGGGATCGACCGCGTAACTGATAGACCCAATGCATATATTTGATTTAAAGAGGATCCTTTTTTATGGATGTCTCAATAGCTCAAAAGGTATCGTGCCGAGTCTGCAAAGTTGCGGGCGATTCGGTGTTATAGGTTCGAGTCCCAGCAACGGCACGGGACAATTTGTGAGGCCAGAAAGGATTTAATTATCCCCTGCCTGCGCCAGTGCGTTAATATATATGTATGTTACAGTCAACCTCGACATACATACAATATATAGATATGCATAGATCAATACATACTAGCCAGTGCCAGGTCTGCCCACTGGTTGATGCACGTAAGCGGGATCGACCGCGTAACTTGTAGACCCCATGAATATAGTTGAGTTAAACAGCATGTTTTTTTTATGGATGCCTGAATAGCTCAAAAGGTATCGTGCTAAGTCGGGCAAAGTTGCGGGCGATTCGCTGCTATAGGTTCGAGTCCCAGCAACGGCATGGGCCAATTTGTGAGGTCAGAAAGGATTTAATTATCCCCTACGCCGATGCGTTAATATCTATGTATGTAACAGTCAACTTCGACTTACATACAATATATAGATATTCATACATCAGTACATACATACATTCATACACATATACAATCTCACATATATATATTCATATACATAAACATACACACATACACAAACAGAAATACATTCACACCTCAATACATACATACATACATACATCAATACATACATCAATACATACATACATACATCAATACATACATACATACACCAATACATACATACATACATACATACATATATACATACATACATACTTCTGTGACATGTCGCCTTGTGACCTTTGATCTTTTTGCTACAGCCCAGCTTACACCTGCACGACTTGTCGTTGGTATTCTGTTTCTCTGGTAACGTGCACTGACCACAGTCGAACATTTCATCTTGAGATCTTGAAACGGGTTGAACTGACAATAGAGAGGTTGTATTTCATTTCGTTTAATTGAGTTTCAATTTAAAAAAAAAAAAAGTTTAACGGCACAACTGGAACACATTGATTAATCAATAACCGCCTATTGAATGTCAGACATTTGGTAATACGGACTCGTAGTCAACAGAGGAAACCCGCTACTTTTTTCGTAATGCAGCAAGGTATCATTTAATTCACTTTCCCATAGACAGGAAACGCACATACCACGGGTTTTGATCTGGTGAATAGATCCACCGAGGTGATTCGATCCTGCGACGCAAGCACTTCAAGCAAGCACTCGACCGACTGAACTAAATCCAGCCCCTGACAATAGATAGGTTTCGTTTCAATTCAATCTAGTTCTGTGCTTATCTAGTTTAAGGTTTAAGCCTTTTTTCTTCTCTCTTTTTTTGCATATATGATTGATTAAATTAATGTAATCCTTTTTTTCACTACCACAATAATCTGAAGAAAATTAAAACGTTCAAACATATGCGATGCACATCTACTGAACTATAGCAGAACATTGGAAATAGATGTTTCAATATTAAAGAACATTTTATATCAACGTTAAATACACCATATGCATTGTAAGCTAATGACTGAAACCTCCCAAAACTTGACATGGTCAGTATGATCATGGGTAATAAATGGCGGGGGGGGGGGGGGGGGGGGAGACTTAATAAAATAGTTAAAATTAAAGTGATGAACTAACCCGGTTTGATACACCGCAGCTGATCTCTGCGATCTGCTAAACACTCCGAGCTCTCTTCAGATCCCGCGACCTGACACTCTTCAGCCAATGTCTGAAAGCAATATATATATATATATATATATATATATATATATATATATATATATATATATATATATTTCTTAAAGGGACATTCCTGAGTTTGCTGCCATTTTTAAGATGTTATCGACTAACAGAAACTTTTTAAAGATTGTAATTTCATATTAAATATATTTATCTGCATAAAATATCAGTGGTTGTATATTAAAAGTGTTTCTGATCGTTCTAATATTAGTACTAGGTTAAATTTCATTTTATTTCCTAAAAAATATTTTTTCGTACGTATGAAATTATTTGAAGACAAAATCCAGTTTGGGCTTCTTACTAATATTAAGACGACCAGAAACACATTGAATATACACACTGATATTATAAACAAGAAAATGTATTTAATATGTAAGTTTAATTGTAGAAATATTTTATCAGTCGGATACATATTATAATGCAGCAAACTCGGGAATGTCCCTTTAAACAAATCACCATCAGATTGCATAGGACAAACTTATTTTTATACAGGTATCAAGAACGTAAAGCAGGTACATTTCAATCTTGAAGCAAAGTTTGTAAGTTTCAAGCAGAAATAGCGTACAGTATTTTAGAGGGTTACGCTGTAAAAGAGAACACATTTCTATCCCACACCAGAAATTGCCCACTTCAATTGACAAGACAGACAGACAGACATATATTTTATTAAAGTCTCACCTTTTGTACACAATAATAAAATGCAATTTAAAATACAGTATAAAAGTACATAAACCATTCCTTACAGCAACTATGAGAGAATATCAATAGATAAATTATAAAAATGAACTTGCACACACACACACACACACACACACTCTCTCTCTCTCTCTCTCTCTCTCTCTCTCTCTCTCTCTCTCTCTCTCTCTCTCTCTCTCTCTCTCTCTCACACACACACACACACACACACACACACACATATATATATATATATACAATGGACACATTTTGTTTCTGCTGAATATATTTGATGATTTTCCACGACAATGTTTTTGTTTTAGTTGTGCCCGTGATTTGTTGTTTGACTCTACCTAGTTAGCAGCAAAACGCTATTGTACATGCAGATACGTCAAATAGAACATGCAGTGTAGTATTCGTATTCATACCTGGAGCTTTGCTGGAACATTCGTCAAAACAGGTCTGATTTGTTTCAGATTTTGTTTCTTGTCCCCGGGACCACTTTTGCCACCGCCATTTGTATTTTCGTCATTTCCGGTCCGTGATTTCTTGTACAAGACACACTTGAGTGTTTGCTGGTCAAAAGCAAAGTCGGCGCACTTCTTATTAAGTTGACATTTCATCTGACACATTTTAGGGCCAGTCGGCTGGTACTCAGTCAGAATGTCTGTCTCTTTACAACATCCTCCTGGTAGTGTTAGACACAGTGCGATCACAACCGCTGTCCACCATTGTTCCATTGTTAATATGACTCTTCAATATTTCTGGTTTCTTCTGAAACAGAAACAAGAAATACACAATCAATGACAAGAAAAATGTTTTATTTAAGAAGTCAGCACATTTTAAGCTACGGTTATTTGGTTTCTACGATCACGTTGACTGGGTTCTCAGCCATAGCTCCATTGTTAACATTAAAGTTTGTTTTCTTTAACGACACGATTGGAGTACATTGATTTATTAATCATCGGCTACTGGATGTGAAACATTTGGATATTTTTACATATAGTCTTAGACAGGAAATCCGCTAATTGTTTTCCATTAGCTGTAAGGGATCTTTTATATGATGCATCCCACAGACAAGATGGCACATACCACGACATTTGATATACCAATCGTGGTGCACTGGCTTGAACTAGAGATAACCCAATGGGCTCACATATGTGGATCGATCCTACACCGACGGCGCATCAAACGGGCGCTTTACCACAGGGATACGTCCCGCCCCTTCTTAACATTAAAGTCGCAGACCGACGGGGATCGATCCTAGACCGATCGCGCATCAAGCGGACGCTTATCCATTAGGCTACGTCCCGTCCGATCTTAACATTAAAGTCTCAGACCCTAGATTAAACACATAAAAACAGACACTAAGTGTTGTTAATCAACAAACCTGTAACAGAATTGGATAAAACTACAACAGAATGAAACAAGACTCACTGCCGTTGAAACACACTGTAGCAAAAAACGTCCTGAATGCAGCTAAACAAACCTACAATCTGAAACATACTTATAAACAATTTGAAACTTACATATAACAATGATTTTGAAGCAGACAGCTGTAAATTATTAATACTATCATTGTGGATCACTAGACGTATTTAGTAGAAAAAAATACATTTAAACTGTATCGTGTTCCTTCGAGATTTAAGGTAGCCTATAACAGATGAATGTATTAACATATGTATTGAAGAAACAACATTTTTGTTAAACGTTTTTTTTTTTTTTTTTTTTTTGGCCAGATCAGAAATGGGAACGAGAAATAGCCTAATGGGCTCACCGACGGGAATCGATCCTAGACCGACCGACCGCGTATCAGGCGTACGCTTTACCACTGGGCTACGTCCTGTCCCGTGTATCATCGGAAACTGTGATCTTCAGTTTGATTTATGTACAATAAACATACTGAGATGACTGCTAAAGCAACACTTGTCCTCTAAAGGACCCAACGAATTTTCTTATCTCGTAAGTTCGAGGCCCATAACTCTGTGCAAAATGGATAAATTGGCATGGACGTCAAACTTGATCTATCACAGCACATGATAAATCTATACACAGTTTGTCAAAAAGTCCGGAAAGCTATATGCCGGACAGACGGATAGACAGACACACAGAAAAACAGAGAGACGAACAGAAAGACGGATACGAAACCTATAGGACACTTCGGTTTGACAGGTTACGGACAAATAAACATTTGCTTGAATGAATCAAACCATGCTAAAACTGTCTGCTTTTATAATTAAATTGAGTGGTCACTACTGGTTATGTAAGGAAGTCTGACTTTGACGGACGGCTGACTTTGATGGAAGTCATACTTTGACTGCAAATTCATTCAAATCCTGGCCAGATGCATCACACAAATTAAAAGGAATTTATTCTGTTTCAGGAAATTTTTATAATCAAAAAGATTTCACAATATCAAGACTACTTTTGATCTTTAGTAGGACTGTCACTTCAAAGGTGAAACGCTGTATTTCGCGTGTATGAGGACTGCCACTTCAAGGGCGATACATCCTTACTCCGTGTGTTGGAGGACTGTCATTCAAGGGCGATACATCCTTACTTCGTATGTTGGATGACTGTTATTTCAAGGACGATACGTCCTTACTTCGTATTTTGGAGGACTGCCACTTCAAGGGCGATACATTCTTTCTTCATATGTGGCCACAGACCACAATTAATTACACCATATGCTTCTATATAGCCTTAGTGGCTATAACATTTTTAACATGGACTTAATTCCAGAAAAGATTTCAATTCCTCTCGCACTTATGAAAAGTAATTTGGATTGAAACAGAATACATGCATAAACTGTCTGTTTTAAAGTGATTTGTATTATCGTTAAAGTAACTTTTCGTCTTTATTACTTGTAAATTATCAGGGTAATTTCTTTTATGTATTCAAATTGTTTTTGCTACTGGTTGATCCATTTATGCATTCATTCGTTCATTATCGTTTTGTTCATTATTTTGTTCTTTGTTTTATTTACCCTTAATTATTATTGTATCCCTCCTACCCACACTTCATTTTACCTCAGTCATAGTGTTACCATAATGTTAATCTTTGACCAGTAGTTTGTTCTGCAGCTTTTATGTTACGTTACTTTATTTCTAGGTCCTCTTCTTATACAGACTTGAGTATATTATTATTATTTTAGTTACAGCTTTAACTCTGTTTTTGCTAGTGGTTTTATGTGCGTATTTTTTTTGTTGTTGACAGATTTCCCTGATGAAGCCTGAATAGGCGAACATTTGAATTAAAGAGGGATATATGACTTTTAAAGGAGGCTTCTGACTTTTATCTTTATATATATATATATATATATATATATATATATATATATATATATATATATATAGACATATATATATATATATATACACATATATATATATATATATATACATATATATATATATATATATATATATATATATATATATATATATATATATATATATATATATATATATATATATATATATATATATATATATATATATATATATGTATATATATATGTATATGTATATGTATACAAGCACACTTTGAAAACGTAATGTGGTATTAATGTGACACTGAACACAATATCTAATGCATATCTATGAATGTATTACTACAACATTCTAAAGCGTATTACCACATGTTCAACGTGGGTTTCAGAGTTTGCAACGAGTATCTTTTTATGGAATTAACAAACCATCTAAAAAGTCAAAATTTGGCTTAAAACTGAAAATGTGTGCAGTATATTCACAATACGTGCAAACCGCATACGTTGGATGCATAAAAGGCACAAATTGATTATTGGATAAGTCAGTGTGAAACAATGCCACGACTCGGCAATGGTCAGAGGAAGGAAACATTAGCAATGCAGAATGGTGGAATTTCGCAACAACAGGTAGCTAGAAATTTTCATGTGCACCCTTCAATTATTTCAAGGTTGAATGAGCGATATAACCTGACTGGAAGTGTTCGTGACCGTCCTCGACCAAGCCAACTTCCGGTTACAACTCGTCGACATGACAGACAGGAGAAACCGTCAATGTAACCGCTTCTTGCCAGCTGCAACAACAGCCAGAAACACGATAGAATGTCATGGGAGGCAAATAAATCCAATTACAGTAATTCGAATGGCAGCAACTGCAATGTGATATCATGACTCCACGACACCGAGCTACCAGACTTTAATTTGCTCAAAGTCATGGCCACCAACATTCCAAATTTGTTTACCGGCGTGGGTTTTTTTTCGGATTTATCCCGCAATCACTATATGAGCCACAACATGAGAAAACCTAAAACTTAGCACAAAAAAAACAACAACAAACAAACAACAAAAACCCCCACAAAAAAACAACAACAAAATTGTTATTTTTTTTTGTATAAATAAAAGGTCATAACCTTAAAAGACTAAATCTGAGGTATTTGGGCTCTATCTTAATTATATCTTGTAAAAATACAGCATTAATGACGTCATTGTTTCAACATCAAAGTTGACGACGTAAAAATGAAATTTCAACGTTATTACATTATTCTAGGTTACTTCCCGTCCAATTTCAATGAAATCAATTGATTTGGAATCAGTACTTTTTAATTTTCTATTTACCCAGTATTTTAAGTTATATATTCCGATTTTTTAAATGTTTTTATATATTTTTTTTTCTTTTTAAAGGTGATATATTCCGAATTTTATTTATTTAAAAAAAAAAATCTACAGATCCCACACATGAATTTAATACTAATTAGTAAATAATAGTTGGTTCATGGGTGACAGATATGAAATTTAGCCAACTACAACATTTGGCATCCCTTTTTTCAAATTCCTGCTACATATAGCACCCACCCCACTTTCATGATTCAGATTCCTGTATCCACTATGGAGTAATTTCATATTTTGTTGCATTCTTCGGTTGGTAGAGGGCATGTTGTAACCTGGTACTTGGGGCGAACAAAGGGTCGAATGGTTTTATACAAGTAGTTTTGTTTCTGTTGTGACAAGTGTTCCGGCCCGCTATTGCCTTTTGCCGCCCTGCTTGCGTGCTATGTCGCCCCCTTTATTTTTCTCTCTTTATTTTCCAGCATCCTACCATATTTTACAGCACCCAGCTCCCCTATTTCATATTGCACACTTTTTTTTCCACACACTGAAAACAAATCGATCTGTCTGCATACTGGACATCAAAGAAAACAAGCCGCTGTGTGAAAAACGTTCAGTGGCTGACGATAGTTACGCAACGTAACTTAACACTATTTTGACAGCCGTTCTTGTCTCACAGACCAGTATTCATTTGTATGTTTGATACACACAATTAAAGTTATATTTTATTTGAGCAATAAAAACACTTTATTTTTATCGTTTCGGCAATCTCCGACTAAAAAAACTACAACTTGTTTTGGCGTCGAATTTGTCACGTGATCAGAACTGTCAGTCTGTCTTTTGTGTCCACTAACTCTCGTCTGATAAATGTAGATGTAGCTGATCGTCGAAGAAATAAAAAGAACACAGAAATGTTATCCCAATTTAGATCTATATACAAATCTAATATTAATCTATAATGACGAATCTGATTTGGACTCGTACCGTTTTGTAATACAAATACAATTTTGTAAAGTGGTAAAATTGTTTGGACGGCGATCTCAGCTGGTGCAAATTATTTGACAAAGTCCACCAACACACGACGCCAGGGTACTCGAGATAGCCTAAACGGTAACCATGTTTCCCCACCCATTTTCGTTTCTTTTCTTTTTCTTTCTTTTGTTTTACAAAAAGAAAAACCCCAAAAAACCTATTATTATTTATTTTATTTTTTTGGGGTGGGGGGGGGGGGGGGGGGGAGGGGGCAGCCGCCCTACTTTAATTTTTACCCAGCCAGAATATTAGGTACATACCATTCTGCTCCTTTTCTATTTCCCTGAAATTACAAATATGGTCATAAATTTGATTTTCAGAATATTTTCTAAAACACAATCCACTGCATCCTTTCTGTAACTTGTTTTTCTGTCAAACTGTTAATTGGATCTGTTTTCTGTCAAACTGTTAATTGGATCTGGTTCAGAGTCATTGTACTCACTGGCGTTGTCATCAGATAAGTCTTTGATTCTATGTTCAGTATTATTGTCAGCATCTACTGGCCTGTGTTTACCATATTCATCCAATACAGCTAAAGTTAAAGTTAGAGAACATTGATTTATTAATCATCGGCTATTGGATGTCAATCATTTGGTAATATTGACCTAGTCTTACAGAGAAAACCCGCTACGAGAAATAGCCCAATGGCTACACCTACCGCGCATCCAGTGGTGTGGCCTGAATGCATTTATAAACTTTCAAAAATGTAACTAAACGCTCCTTAATGTTTTACTATATAATTTGCATTTCTTTTTATATAAAATAGCAACACATTTTATGACAGTCAAGTATTATTTATACTGTCTAGAAGCTATTAAAATCATTTTTCCAGTATCTACATTTCAACATTTTCACGGGGGAGCATGCCCCCCACCCCCGAACAAATTCGGGCCACTTCGTGGCCATCAACATCGCTAGTCCATCACCCCAATGTCACAATCATTCCGGCGGCTGTGTATATAGGAATTCTTCCTATTTTTGTAAATGTGTATGAAAGTACAGATGGTATCGCTAACGATCTCGACCAACGATTTTGACCAATGTTCTCAGGGTTTATTTCTAAAAAATACAAAATAGTATCCAAACAATATTATACATAAAGATGTATGTTTACTTCAAATTAATATCTTCATCTGAAGAAGAAGATGCCATCTTCTTAAATTCTTCAGAAGAAATAGCGCAAACAGCATGCCAACTTTTATTTCCGTGTTTACATTTGACGTCAAAAATCGAGCAGCGTTTACTTGGTTTCTGACGTCATGCTAAGTTGTAGGTTTTGCGTGTGACGGCTCATATACATAATCACTGTATTTATTATATACATAGCAAGGAAATATATAGATCTACGGAAACCATACAAGTCATATCCGGTGAAAAGTCATATTTTCACTGTATTTTAGCTACAGTCAAAATATAGAAGTCGTATTTACTTTTTTGTAAAAGTGCACGATTAAATTATCTCCCTTTGTCTCGGTTCTTCGTATTTAAATTTGATGATTACCAATGCATTTGATCGTATTTGAAAAATAAAAAAAATGTAATTTAAAGAACTACCTATAAAAACGGGATACGAAGTGCAATTACGATACAATATATAAAACAAATTGAATACGAAGCTAAATAATGAAGACACAATGTAGTGTCATCGAGTTTAAGTGTAAGAATTTAACGGCGTTTGACTCGGTTTGTATTTGTAGGAGTTGTTAGAGGATCACAATTCGTGAAAATATGGTTTTCACACATCACTCGTTGACATAAAAATCGGATTTCTGAAAAACACCATGAATTTTTGACAATATCTTTCGCTCTTTGGTAATATCTTTCACTTATCCTATCGAAAACACGTAACGTCATGATATATTTCTTCCTATGGAACTTTGCCAGAAAATTTACTTTACCATAGACTTTTAAAAAGAAATTTGATTAAAATTTATCTTTATTAACATTTATTTAATAATACTGCGGTGCAAACATATCTGACAAAGCGATCCTCTAAACTCGGACCGTTTTGCAGAACACCAGACATACATATTTTTAAATGAAATAAATTATTATATCAACCGTAAAAAGAAAAGAAAAAACAAGATAAATAAATATATAAATAAAAATGTTATAGCCACTAAGGCTATATAGAAACATATAGCGTAATTAATTGTGGTCTGTGGCCACATATGAAGAAAGAATGTATCAACCTTGAAGTGGCAGTCCTCCAACATACGGAGTAAGGATGTATCGCCCTTGAAATGGCAGTCCTCATACACGCGAAATAAGGCGTTTCACCATTGAAGTGACAGTCGTACTAAAAATCAAAATATTTACCAGCGAGTGGTGGGAGTAGTCTTGATATTGTGAAATATTTTTGATTATAAAAATGTCCTGAAACAGAATTCATTTTAAAATGAATGTTCCTTTTAATTTGTGTGATGCATCTGGCCAGGATTTGACTGAATCTGCAGTCAAAGTCAGATTTTCATCAGTCAGACTTCCATCAAAGTCAGCCGTCCGTCAAAGTCAGACTTCCGTACATAACCAGTACTGACCACTCAAGTTAATTATAAAAGCAGACAGTTTTAGCATGGTTTGATTCATTCAAGCAACATGTTGTGCATATTGATATGCGTTCTTGCTGAAATGTTTGTCATAGAAATAAGAACTATTTAAAAATACATTTCAAGTAATTGTCCTGCCCTTTAGTCAGCTTTGATATGTCGTGGTTAAAAAACCCCACCCGGTATTGTCCTCAGAATATAACATTCGTCGGGGTTTTATTTCGAGAACCACACCTACAAATGTTTATTTGTCCCCTACCTGTCAGACAGAAGTGTCCTATAGGTTTCGTATCCGCCCTTCTGTTCGTCTCTCTGTTTTTCGAGGTTTACGCAATATGAAGCTGGACCATCCCTTATTTGGGATGGTGATACGAAGGCGTATCTTTTTATCCATTGCCAATAAAGACATCAATTGTGTTGGATGCCGAGCCATGTTGGCATTAGGGGTAATAACAAGGCAGATTCAGCTGCCAAGTCGGCTTTGGATTTGCCTCATGCCAGGGTTCGTGTGCCTTGTACTGGTTTTATAGAATCGACCAATTTATCTTATCCTCCTATAGGCAGTGCGGGAAGGATGAAATAGTATTGTGTCGTCCTTGCATCGGTCATACTTACTTGACCCATTCATGTATTTTGAAGAATCATCCTCCACCTCAGTCTGAGCATTGTCAGTGTCTTATGACTGTGCGCCACACTGATGGATTGTAAACATCTCAAAGACACTCACAAGATATATTTGGACAAAGAAATGTGATGGATTCCTTTCGATTCCATCCAGAACTATCTTACAGTTTACGTGATACCGACTTTTATTCCAAATTTTAATATTATCGATCTGTGGTATTTGTATTTTGGCACAGTTCTTTACGCAGTGTTTTTATTTAACTTTTGAATTTTTATATTAATGTTTCTTGTTACATTATTGTTGCATTTACCATAGTTTGACACCCATATAATATGTCAGCTAGTATATTCAGTGTAATCAAAGTATATGATATTTTTCAGATCCCATACTTTCACAATTTGATAACTTTGCACAACGTTTATAGACGTTTTTTAAGCAAATGTACTACAGTGACACTCCATAACTGACATGTGTATTCATAGTCATCATTCAAACACATTTCAATAGCAAACTTACACTGAAAGTTGTCCAGCGTTCAGAAACAAAAAAAAAGTTTATTTTTATGTACGGATATTCCAAATGATGTCATTCAATTTTGACGTCGTTTCTATTCAAACAGATACCGCGTCACATATTCGTACGTCATTTGAATATCTAGTAATGGTAGACATTGCGTGTACAGTTTGCAAAACCATTAAGCCTGAGATTATATGGTAAAGAGATTATTACCCTCGTGTGTTTCGGTATCGTCAGTGTCATATATTAGGAATAAAAACAAGGTATTACGTTCGCCAGAGGCACGCACAATACAATTTTATTCCTAACATACGAAAAATACTCTGGTAATAACCTCTATGCATCCAAGAAACATATAGAGGCTATTTCATGTTGTTTTTGTTGTGTTTTTTGTTGGTTCTTTTTTTTCTAATACGATTTTTATGTCAACGAGTGTTGTGTGAAAACCATATTTTCACGAATTGCGAACGGAAGCTCGTTCAATATCTTATCAATCTAGGATACGAATAGTACATTGTTTAAGAAGTTAGCATATATCTTAATCTAGAGATATGTGGTTGTTTAGTACGACAGGAAGAGTACATTGTTTAAGAAGTTAGCATATATCTTAATCAACAGATACGTGGTTGTTTAGTACGACAGGAATAGTACATTGTTTAAGAAGTTAGCATATATCTTAATCTACAGATATTTGGTTGTTTAGTACGACAGGCCGAGGATTCATTATGGTATGTGGGCATGGCCTTTTTGAGTTGACAGCTGTTAACCTTACAAATTCAAGAAATTAAAACACTAAAAATAATATAACCAAGAATCTAAAAAAAAATGCTGACGCTGTGAAAAGATTTTAATGACAAATGTAACGAACGAAGTGAATCGGGATGATTTTAAGTAAAGTGGGTTTCAAAATGCTTGTCACATGAGGTGGGAGTAATTATGTTGCAGTCGATTGCAACGGTCAAATTAGCACATGAACTTCCATAGACAGCTCGGCAAAACATGCAGAACGTACAACAGAGTGCAGTCTAGAAAAACTTGGAACGTATACGAGCAAATCTAGTTTAAATGTGCTTATTCTAATGAACTCTGTCCGGTGCTAGTTTTGAATTAGAACACTAGTCGTGGCGTGGTAGTCCTCTCTGTGGCGACGCAAGAGGGATCAAATCGCCAGTAAAGGATCTTCTCGGGAGTGGTTCTTCTCCTATAGACGAGGCACTGGATAGAGATCCATGGAATCATTCACTGTTTTGACAAATGCCCATTCGACTCTGCATTGTGCGGAGATACCGCTGGGGACCGTTTTGTGAATCGTAGTTAGCACTAAGATCACCTTAAGTGCATACAGTAGCTATGGATTTAAGATGCTCTTAGCTGTACGATCGCTTCATAACATGGGTCCCAGACCATGTATTGTGGTTTTGTCGTTCAGATGATGTATAACAAACAAGTATACAATAAATATAATTCTAGGAATTCATTGTTCTCTAATATATATATATATATTTACAGCGCTAATTTTCAGAGCGGGATAAAAAGACGTTGGAGGTCTTGCTTATGGAGAAAAGCAAAGCAATGAGGAGCACGGGTCTCATGATTCAACTCGAGCCAATTCCCACTCAACCGACCCTGGCGTTGTTTTTTTCCCACCACAATGCCATCAACGTATAAAATATATTATTCAGAATTGAAAACAAATTCTCCTTTCAATTGTGGCTCGGTATACGCGGCATGTAACAGAGCCGTACTTGGCCCAACACAGAAACAATGGCAGCAGCAGCACAAAACGAATCAAGACACGGTAACCTAGGGACTTCTCCAGAGAAACAAATATTGCACTAAACATGACATTTTTCATATCCATTTCTCCACCCTTCCCCAATTAGGTAAGGCTACATACGGATGTAAGTAATCTAAAATGTAACTATGGTCAAACACGCTATCTCGAACTATGTTATCTCGCAAATGCAGCTTATCTCGAGGTCGAACAATTGTCATATGAGATACTTTTCACCATCATTACGTTCATATTGAGCTGCCGATATCCCGAAGTCGAAGAATTGTCCCATGATATATGTTCCAAAGTTATTATGTTTATCTCGAACTATCTATATGTCCATTTCGGAAAATGTACCTTGGTATAATAGTCACAGTCATTACATTTATTTCAAACTACCGATATATCGATGTCGAGAAACTCTCCCGTAGCATACTTTTCACCACCAACAACATGCACAGTGATTGTGTCGAACACGCATGGTGTATTTGGTTTGGAGTCTGCAACATCGAGATCACTTGGTCTTAATGGAAAACAAAATGTAGCGGTTGTTCTTGAAGACTACATTTCAGAATTATTAAACGTTTCACATCCACAAGCCGGTGATTAATAAATCGATCTGATATAGCGATGTCGTCGAACAAAACAAACAGTAACGTCTTCAAAATGGAGGTAACGAAGTTTCACTACACAAACAATGCCATACTTGCATACAGGAATACTCCAGACGACCAGCAATATCGTCCTGAATGCAGGACAAAACTAAATCTGAAAACTATCCAGACACAGTCTGGACAGAAGACTGCCGTGAATTATTAAAACGCTCATTACGGACCATTGGATGTATTAGGGGAACAAAAATATATTTTTAAAAAATGTATCGTGTTCCTTCGAAATACAAGATAGGCCAATATCAGATATACTTATTGATTTATGTGTTAAAATAACAATGTTGTAGTTCAACAATTAATATTTAATTCGTTGCTGATACAGAAATACAAACATTTACAGGGGCTTTGGCTCATAATGAAGGATGGTGGGTGTCTTTGTTTGTTTGTTTAATTTAAGTTAAACAATTGATATTTTATAATTGCTAATACAAAAATACAAAATATTAAAGGAAGTTAAGCGTCATGAATGATAATAGTTTTTATGTTGTTCTTGTTGTTTTATGTATTTGTTTGTTTGTTTTTGTTTGTTTTTTGCTTTGGGGGAAGTGTTGCTTTGGGTTGGGTTTTTTTGTGTGTGTGACTATTATTGAGTTATTCTGCTCACCCATAAAGCACATAGGTAATATAAAATTCAAAAGTCTGCAATTGAAGCCGTAAAATGTATGCAGATTATATTGTATGGAAAAGTTTCATTGGAACAAATATATCATGGCGTCGCGTGCTTTCAATAGGCTAAGCGAAAAATATTAACAAAATGTGAAATATATTCTCAAAAACTTGGTATTTTTCCGAATATGATTCTTATGTTAACTCGTGTTCGCAATTCATGAAAATATGGTTTTAACACAACACTCGTTGACATAAAAATCGTATTACGAAAAAAAAAAAAAAACCCAAACAACAACACAACCCCCCCCCCAAACCCCCCCCCCCAAAAAAAAAAAAAACCCCACAAAAACAAAAAAACAAACAACAAACAAACAAAATCCGAAAAACAACAACTACACATCTACAACAACAAACACACAAAAACAAAACAAAAAACAACATAAAATAGCTTCTATATGTCTCTTGGATATATAGATGCTATAACCTGTTTTTCGGTATCGGCAATATCGTACAACTTTTATTATGCGAGCCTCTGGCGAACATAATACGTTGTTGTAAAATATGATATTGACGATACCGAAACGCACGGTGGTAATAATATCTTTACAATATAATCTCAAGTTTAATACAACGTCTTTTCGTAAACTACACGCAACTTTAATGCCAGTCCGCCATGACTAGATATTCAAATGACGTAAGAATATGTGATGCGGTATCCTTTTGAATGAAAACGATGCTGGACAACTTTCAATTTAAGTTTCCTATTG
>NC_054705.1:10040060-10130060 GCF_016097555.1 Gigantopelta aegis
CATCCATCCATACATATGCCTTCGTACACACATACACTATATAGATAGCCAGACATCCATACATACATGGACATCCATCGATTCAAACATACATATACCTGCATACACACATACACTATATAGATAGCCATACATCCATATACCTTGATACACACATACACTATATATATAGCCATGCATCCAAACATACATGGACATCCATCCATCCATCCATCCATCCATACATATACCTTCATACACAACATAGATAGCCATACATCCATACATACATGGACATCCATCCATTCATACATATACCTTCATACACACATACACTATATAGATAGCCATACATACATGGGCATCCATCCATTCATCCATACATATACCCTCATACACACATACACTATATAGATAGTCATACATCCATACATACATGGACATCCATCCATCCATCCATACATACATATACCTTCATACAAACACACTAAATAGATAGCCATACATCCATACATGCATGGACATCCATCCATCCATACATACATATACCTTCATACGCACATACACTATATAGATACTCATACATCCATACATACATGGCCATCCATCCATCCATCCATCCATATACTTTTATACACACATACACTATATAGATAGCCATACATCCATACATACATGGACATCCATCCATCCATACATGCATATACCTCCATACACACATACACTACATAGATAGCCATACATCCATTCATACATGGACATTCATCCGTCCATCCATACATATACCTTCATGCACACATACACTATATAGATAGTCATACATCCATACATACATGGACATCCATCCATCCATACATAATATACCTTCATTCACACATACACTATATACATAGCCATACATACATGGGCATCCATCCATCCATCCATTCATATACCTTCATACACACATACACTATATAGGCAGCCATACATCCATACATACATGGACATCCATCCATCCATCCATACATATACCTGCATACACATCCACTATATAGATAGTCATACATCCATACATACATGGACATACATCCATCCATCCATCCATCCATATACCCCCATACACTACACAGATAGCCATACATCCATACATACATGGGCATCCATCCATCCATCCATACATACATATACCTTCATACACATACACTATATAGATAGCCATACATCCATTCATACATGGACATCCATCCATCCATACATACATATACCTGCATACACTATATAGATAACCATACATTCATACATACATGGATATCCATCCATCCATCCATACATATACTTTTATACACACACAAACTATATAGATAGTCACACATCCATACATACATGGACACCCATCCATCCATTCATATACATATACCTTCATACACACATACTCTATATGGATAGTTATACATCCATAAATACATAGACATCCATCCATACAGGTAGTACTATACCAAATAACTTCCGGCTGGGTCAAAGTTCGAGGTGCACCGAACTTTTGATAGAGAAGTGAACACCACAAGTCCTGTGATTGGTTATAAATGTGAGTGTGTTGGTTGTAAAAAATAATAGTTTCATCTGGGTAAAATAAATGTGCAATTTTATTTCATCTAGTACCAATGTGTCAAGTAGCCTTGTGCTTGAAACATGTATGGGGTACCTGTAAAAAAAAGTACTCAAATTTTGTGCGAAACTAGGGTAGTCATAGACGCTACCCATTATCTCAGAAACGAGCAGCTTGACCCCCATTTTTTTCTGATTCACTTTAAGCGTAAGGGGTGGTAGTATTTATATCCGTGGCGTTTATGTCGGTTGATACGTTGCAGGTAGGAGGTTTAGCCGGATATGTTACTATTGTCGTCTATGGGATTTGATTTGGTAGTATACACCCTACATACATATACCTTCATACACGCATGCATTCATCCATCCATCTATCCATCAATCCATCCATCCATCCATACCTCCATCCATAAATACATATACCTTCATACACACATGCATACATCCATCCATCCATCCATACATACATACATACATATACCTTCATACACGCATGCATGCATCCATTCATCCATCCATCCATCCATCGATCCATACACACATACATACATACGTACATACATTCATACACATATACAAACTCACATATGTATGTATGTATGTAACATTCAACCTCAACAAAGATACAATCTATAGATATTCATAAATCAGTACATACTAGCCAGTGCCAGGTCTGCCCACTGTTTTATGCACTAAGCGGGACCGACCGCGTAACTTGTAGATTCCATGCATATTGTTGAGTTAAAGAGCATCTTTTTTTGTGGATGCCTCAATAGCTCAAAAGGAATTGTGGTAAAGTTTCGGGCGATTCGGTGCCATAGGTTCGAGTCCCAGCAACGGCATGGGACAATTTGTGAGGCCAGAAAGGATTTAATTATCCCCTGCGCCAGTGCGTTAATATCTATGTATGTAACAGTCAACCTCGACATACAATATATAGATATTCATACATCAATACATACTAGCCAGTGCCAGGTCTGCCCACTGTTTCATGTACGTACGCGGGATCGACCGCGTAGATTGCAGGCCCCATGCATGTGGTTAAGTTAAATAACATCCTTTTTATGGATGCTTCGATAGCTCAGAGCGCATCGTGGTTAGTCTCGAAATTTGCGGGCGATTCGGTGCCATAGGTTCGAGTCCCAGCAACGGCATGGGACAATTTGTGAGGCCAGAAAGGATTTAATTATCCCCTGCGCCAGTGCGTTAATATCTATGTATGTAACAGTCAACCTCGACATACATACAATATATAGATATTCATACATCAATACATACTAGCCAGTGCCAGGTCTGCCCACTGTTTCATGTACGTAAGCGGGATCGACCGCGTAGATTGCAGGCCCCATGCATGTGGTTGTGTTAAAGAACATCCTTTTTATGGATGCTTCGATAGCTCAGAGCGCATCGTGGTTAGTCTCGCAATTTGCGGGCGATTCGGTGCCATAGGTTCGAGTCCCAGCAACGGCATGGGACAATTTGTGAGGCCAGAAAGGATTTAATTATCCCCTGCGCCAGTGCGTTAATATCTATGTATGTAACAGTTAACCTCGACATACATACAATACATAGATACACACACATACATACATCAATACATACATCAATACAGACGACAAGTGCACGTGTTCTACTTGTTTTTGTCACTGATGAATAATGGCCGTCTCACAAGGTATCGTGGC
Source organism: Gigantopelta aegis (assembly GCF_016097555.1). NCBI lineage: Eukaryota > Metazoa > Mollusca > Gastropoda > Neomphalida > Peltospiridae > Gigantopelta > Gigantopelta aegis. Next base: position 10,043,309 of record NC_054705.1, read on the forward strand.
AAGTCTGCACGGTTGCGGGTGGTCGGTGTCATGGGTTCGATTCCCAGCAACGGCACGGGACAATTTGTGAGGCCAGAACGGATTTTATTATCCCCTGCGCCCGTGCGTTAATATATATCCATGTAAAAGTCAACCTCGACATAGGTACAATATACAGATATTCATGCATCAATACTTACATCAAAACATACATACATACATACATACATACTTGTCTGACACGTTGCCTTTTGATATTTGATCTTTTTGCTACAGCCCAGCTTACAGGTGCACAACTTGTAGTCAGTATTTTGTTTCCCTGGTGACGTGCACTGACCGCAGACTGAACTCTCTTGTTCAGATCTTGAAACGGGTTGAACTGACAATAAAGAGGTTTCATTTCATTTCGTTTAATTTAGTTTTAATTTTTAAAAAAAGGATTGTTTAGCGACGCCACTGGACACATTGATTAATTAATCATCGCCAATTGAATGTCACATTTGGTAATACTGACTCGTAGTTATCAGAGGAAACCCGCTACATTTTTTCGTAATGCAGCAAGGTATCCTTTAATGCACTTTCCCATCGACAGGGAAACATACCACGGATTTTGATCTGGTGAATAGATCCACCGAGGTGATTCGACCCTGCCACGCAAGCACTTCAAGCAAGCACTCGGCCGACTGAACTAAATCCAGCCCCTGACAACAGATAGGTTTCGTTTCAATTCAATCTAGTTCTGTGTTTATCTAGTTTAAGGTTTAAGCCATGTTTATCTTTCTTCTATTTTCTTCTCTCTTTTTTGGCATATATGATTGATTAAATTAATGTAATCTTTGTTTCACTACCACAATACTCTGAACAAAATTAAAACGTTCAAACATATGCGATGCGCATCTACTGATCTATAGCAAAACATTGGAAATAGATGTTTCAATATTACAGAACATTTTATATCAAAGTTAAATACACCATATGCATTGTAAGGTAATCACTGAAACCTCCCAAAACTTGACATGGTCAGTATGATCGGGGGTAATAAATGTGGTGTTTGTGGGTGGGGTGGGGGGGGGGGGGAGGATTTAATCAGTGGGTTAAAAAGAAAGTGAAGAATTAACCCGGTTTGATACACCGCAGCTGATCTCTGCGATCTGCTAAACACTCCGAGCTCTCATCAGATACCGCGACCTGACACTCTTCAGCCGTTCTCTGAAAGTAATATATATACATAAGTTTGTTAAACAAATCACCGTCAGACCACTTATGGAATGATGGAACAGCTAAAGTAAAGCATGTGCAGTTCAGTATTGAAGCAAAACTTTAAGTTTCAACCAGAAACTATTTTAGAGGGTTACGCTGTAAAAGAGAACACACTTCTATCCCACACCAGAAATTGCCCATTTTAATCGGCAAGACAGACAGACAGACAAATATTTTATTAAAGTCTCACCGTATGTACACAATAATAAAATACAATTTCAATATACAGTATAAAGGTACATAAGCCATTCGTTACAGCAACTATGAGAGAATATCAATAGATAAAAATATAAAAATTAATGTACACACACACACACACATACACACACACATACACATGCAATGGACACATTTTTTTTTCTGCTGACTATATTTGATATATTTCCACGGCAATGTTGTTGTTTTGGTTATGCCCATGACTTGTTGTAGTAGACATTTTCTTCATTGCAGGGTTATTCTATCACATGAGCGACTCTACCTAGTTAGCAGCAAAAGCTATTTTACATGCAGATACATCAAACAGAACATACAATGTAGTATTCGTATTGGAGATTTGCTGGAACATTCGTCAAAACAGGTCTGATTTGTTCCAAAATGTTGTTCGTGTCCCCAGGATTACTTTTGCCGCCGCCATTTGTATTTTCGTCATTTCCGGTCCGGGATTTCTTGTTCAAAACACACTTGAGTGTCTGTTGGTTAAACGCAAAGTCGGCGCACTTCTTATTATGTTGACATTTCATCTGACACATTTTAGGACCGGTCGGCTGGTACTCAATCAGAATGTCTGTCTCTTTGCAACATCCTCCTGGTAGTTTTAGACACAGTGCGATCATAACCGCTGTCCACCATTGTTCCATTGTTAATATGACTCTCCAGTATTTCTGGTTTCTTCTGAAACAGATACAAGAAATACACAATCAATGACAAGAAAAATGTTGTATTTAAGAAGTCAGCACATTTTAAGCTATGGTTATTTGGTTTCTACGACCACGTTGACTTGGTTCTCAGCCATAGCAATACTTGCCTTGCCCTGGTTGCTGGCAACCCACGCTACGCCCCTGACCCACACGTCATCTTGCATTTTTCCTACACAAATAATAAACGTTCACGACGTGCGAAAAATTAGGTGCAGATCCAAGGGGTGGACTTGACATTTTGTATGCAGTATATTTACTACTTTGTTGGAAAACACGAATTGAAATCGCCATAAAAAAATGTAGTTGTATTTTTAAAAGTATTTCAGCATTTTTGTGGTTGACTAGTGAACCACTATTTGTGAAATGTCCATCACATATTTTACACTCATGATATTAAAATTTGTTTTCAATGCATGACTATGTTCTCGTTTACATGCTTTGGAAGCATATGACTTCAAACTTTTCCCGCAAGAATACGGTTTAGCACCAGTGTGAGTATTGACGTGGTCTGAATAAATACCTTTCTTATGAAATACCTTTTGGCAATTCTCAAAAGGACACCTCCGCAATGCTCCACTGTCAGAGAAATGGCTCCGTAAATGAACGGTCAACGACCATTTTCGACAAAATTATTTCCCACATTCGTTACATAAATGCCTGCTACTATGGACAAATGTATTATGGGTAGCCAAGGCTTCATCCAAACAAAAATACAAATGGCAGGCTGAACATTGTACTAGTCCCCTACCGGTCCAACCGGAGAGGACTATAGGTTTCATCTCCGTCCTTCTGTCTGTCCGTCTTACCCATATACATTTTCCGATATGTGTTTTGCAGAAGGCTTTGAGATATTGAGCTGACATTTTGTGTATAACTTTATCATGTATTGTTACAGATTAAGTTTGCTTTTCACGACGATTGATCTATTTTTGACAGAGTTATGGACCTTGAACTTAGCCAGTGTGTTATTTATTTTTGTTGATTTGTTTTCTGGAGAGTAAACATTTGCAATATTAAATAAATAAAATAAACATTTGCAATATTAAATAAATAAAATAAAATAATAATTAAAAAATAAAATAAAATAAAATAAATAAAAATTACAAATACCAATACCATTTCTAATAATAATTATGTTGCATATTTGTGTACTCAGTAGATAAATAAATGGATAATGAATGACACACATAAATATAAAATATATAAAACACAAACTAAGTATAAATTATACCTATGTAATATTATTAGTTATTTTTAAAGTATAATTTTATGATACTGTAGCCAATATTTATAAGAAACCAATATATTTGTAGTACAAACAGTATGTACATAAGACGGTAGATAAATAAATACATTAATATAAATATAATATATATATATATATATATATATATATATATATATATATATATATATATATATATATATATATATATATATATATATATATATATATATATATATATATAGGTAAATAGCTGGGTATGTGATTGGGTAAAATAGATTAACAAATATATAGACTGATACATGGGAAACACCTAAATAAATAAATAAATGAGTAAGTTAGTAAAATAGTAATGTATACATACATAAATATATTAATTAATTAACAAACGAACAAATAAATAAATAATATATGGAGAGAAATAAAAAAGAGAAAAAAAGAGAAAGAAATCAACTAAATAAATAAATAAATGAATAAATAAATAAATAAATAAAAGTATCCTCGCTATTAATAAAAATATTATTTCCATATAGGTCCTCGTGTTACACATACATATATACACAAATACGCGCACGCATGCACGCACACACACACACACACGCACCAGGCCCGAGGTCCACTGTTTCTTTCTTGGTTTAATATTGCACTAATACTTGATTGTAAGTTTTGCAACTCTGCCATAAAACAGTATTTGCCGCTCTTCGTCATTTAGAATTCCCCTTAATAAAACTGCAATGCACATGATTCAGAATTTTAAACTAATCTGGCAAACCCAAAGCAAAGGAACCTGCATGAATCAAAATTGTTTTATTGTAGCTTCTGCTATATTGATGATCTCGCAGACTTTGATAATATAGCATGACCATGCCAGCAGTTTATTTTCCACTGATTTATCAACGAACGTTATAAATGAAAGGTTAACAACAGAAACGAATCCTGTTCAGCCCTTGATCTTTATATGAGCCGTCACACGCGAAAACCTACAACTTAGCATAAGGTCAGAAACCGAGTAAACGGCTCAAAGTCACATGTAAACGCGGAAGTAAACGTTGACATGTTGTTTGCGTTGTTTGTTTTGAAGAATTTAGAAGATGACATCTTCTTTACATGACGATCAGTTTGAACTAAACATGTATCTGCATGTACAATAGTTTTTGGTTACTATTGTGTATTTTGTACCTGAGAACATCGGTGGAGATCGTTAGCGATACCATGATACACATTTACAAGCATAGGGAGAAGTCTTATATATCGATATGGTATGCAAGTATCACACGTTTTTATAACGTACATGATTATGCATAACATAAAGTTCAACAACTTTTCCAGAAGGTAAATACAATATTCATAAATTAGACCAAACAGCAAATTAGGATCGTATCGGGTTGCATGGGTCTACCACTCGGTTAGGACCACACATATCTTGAGAGGAAACCCGCTGTCGCCACTACATGGGCTACTCTTTCCGATTAGCAGCAAGGGATCTTTTATTTGTGCACATCCAGTGCACAACGACTGGCATATCAAAGGCCGTGGTATGTGCTATCCTGTCTGTGGGATGGTGCATATAAAAATGTAGCGGGTTTCCTCTGTAAGACTATAGGTCAATATTACCAAATGTTTGACACCCAATAGCCGATGATTAATAAATCAATGTTCTCTAACTTTAACTTTAACTGTATTTGATGAATATGATAAATACAGTCCAGTATAAGTTGACAATAATACTGAACATAGAATCAAACACTTATCTGATGATAACACCGGTGAGCAGAATGACACTGGACCTGATCCAATTAGCACAAGTTACAGAACGAAGGCAGTGGATTGTCTTTGTCTGAAAATCAAATTTATTACCATATTTTGAAGTAGAGGGAAATGGAAAAAGAGCAGAAGGAAATGTAGGCCTACATACCATTCTCGCTGGGTAAAAATTAAAGGAGGGCGGAAGCCCCCCTCCACACCCCTAACAAAGAAACCAGAAGAGAAAAAGAAAAAAAAGGTGGGAAACATGGCTACTGTATAGGCTAGCCCGAGTACTTGGCTACATGCACGTGTAGGCCTATCGTTGGGTATTGCTCGACTTTGCGAAAAGGCATACCCTTTGTTGTAAATTGGCATGGCCAAACTAAATTGCTTATAACTTCACTTCAAATGGACCAATTTTCACAAACCTGGTGTCAAAATGTAGGTATTGTATTGCCCTATCATCTGATTAGATTAGATTAGATATGTTTGCTCACATACCTCTATGGTTTCGAGCACGCCTATCACCAGTCCGGCCTCCGATATAATATAACTATAATAAAATTTTGAAATTTTAAACTGGAGGTCAAAAAGAGTAAATATATTATGTCGACATTAATAATTTTGAATGCGTTCCCAAAAGAAATACAGAAATCCCTTCTCTACACCAATATAATTATTTAAATTTAACGCAAATTTAGATGGGGGAGTCTAAAAATAAAAATACAAAAATTATATATATATATTTTTTTTAATTAGTTAGTCCCCAGAGGCAAGGGAAAGGGTAGGGGGGTAAGCCCGGCCCACAGAAAAGTTATATTCCTTCATTGGTGCGATCTTTCATCAAAAGTTATTCGTCTTCATCATTGTCACCGTCACTGTCACTATCTGTGGACATCCCTTCAATCGTGTTATTTTCATCTTCATCTCCTTAATAGTCTTATCCACGGCACATCGACTACAGGCAGTAGCGGATCCAGGGGTGTCCTGGGGTCCGGACCCCCCCCCCCCCCCCCCCCCCCGGTTTTGAAAACTGACCAATAACCTTCAAGACGAAATGTGATTATATGAACTGTACGAAATATTCCAGAGAATTTAGCTTTAAATTATTTGGACCCGCCCCCCCCCCCCCCACCTTTTAGAAAGCCTGGATCCGCGCCTGACCCGGTATAAAGTACCCAGCAACACTAATGTCACCTATTTTCAGTAGCTCTCCAGCACCAGGATGTGACCTTGAATGTTAGCAATGAACACTGAGATGAATGTCAGATATCGGGCATAGTTTTGCCCACCAAAGCTGAAGAAGACGTCCGGCATGAGACATGGACGTTCAGCATAGACTGTGAAATTATTAATTTCCACAGCCTGAAGTAGAGACAACGTTAGCCAGACATGATCAATGTATGTCATCCAGAGCTCTGCTGTTTGCCTTCATACACACCCCAAGGTCAAACCTGGTGACGACATAGTGCTGCCCAACTTCTCTTGATGCCTCTTCTGAGAACCATAAGCATTCCTGCACTGCTCTGATGTCTGTGATAGAATGTGGGATAATTGGGTAGTACTCTATTGTTGCCAGCCTTTCTAGCACTTCACAAGTCAACGACACATATCCTCCCCAACCGGTCACCTCCTGAGTTGTCTGTGCACTGTGAAGACGGATCAGTATCCACAACAGGTTCTTCATCATGGCATTCATATGGGCTTCTTGGCCCCCGTTGACAAACTTACAGGTGAGTTCATATCCTGGACTTTTACGTTTCCCAGTATAGCATTCTGAAAGTTCCGTATCTCGAAGCAATTTCAATGACCTTTGACCAGTCCTTGGATGATTGTTCAACTCTGGATGTGTACCACAAATGGTTTCACCCGTTCCTAATAGGATCTCTTGAAGCATGATCCCATGGGATCGATGGACAGATCCTGAACCAGATAGGTCATTGACAAACTCATCAAAATTATCAAAGTCTGAGTGAAAAACAAATGAGCATGACGGGTTTTGACTTGAAGTGTTTTCAATAGCAATTGCTAGTGCTGTCTCAAGTTCAAGCAGAATGAATATATCTCACAATGTACTAGGCGGTTCAGCATGAACATCAACTCAGCACTGCGGAACATGTATCTCAGTGCCTTGCCTAGAATAACATGTTTGGGTAGCTTCCATTAACAGCACGGCATATATCCTGTCCCAAGGAATTAACTAAGCGAATGGTCCTCCTATATGGTGGACTAAATCGATCATCATCCCGGATAGGACAGAAACCTAGAAGTCCTTGGTAATATTTGCATCTTTCCAATTTTATCCAAACCTTTTCACTACGATAGCTAGATTTTGCAAAGGATGTTTCAATGAGATGAGAAATGTAAATAACACGTAAGTCACTCAGTCTGACAACTCTGCGGCCAAGCACAACGTCGTCATTGATCACCTGACACACCTTTTCAAACGATTCCCGTTGTCCCCTTTCCTTGGCAGCTTGTTGCTCGATATTTTCTTCATCTTTTGATTGGCAGTTTATATTTGCATATTTTTGACATTTTAGTAAACGGGATGATAGATTTTCACTTTCGGCAAAGGGATGTGTCTTTTTTACATCCGATGACGTCATCGATAATGTCATCTGTTAGTATCAGATGATCGGGCAATACAATACCAATATTTTGACACCAGATTTGTGCAAATTAGTCCATTTAAAGTGAAGGTATGAGCAATGTAGTTTGGCCTACCCCGAAAATTCTGGCAAGCCAGAAATAAATGGGCTTGGTCTCAAACGATCATGGGAGGTACCTTGAGACCCAATTTTTGTCCTGTTAACATGCGTTTTCCAAGTCACCAGACACAAGGGTATAAGAAAATACCAAGGAAGTTTAGTAGTGTGTGTGTGGGGGGGGGGGGGGGGGGGGGGGGGGGAGGGATGCGATGCATGTGGACCCCCCCCCCCCCCCCCCCCGCCCCCCCCCCCCCATAGCCCATGGACTATTGGAATGTTGTTGGAGTTCCGCGTTGCGTATACCGGGTGGCTGGCGACCGTGACTTTGGAAGAAGAGGAGGGCGAAGGAAGGAACGCGCTGCAGGGGCGGCTCGGGGGGGGGGGGGGGGGGGGACCAAAGCTGGCGGCTCAACCGCCAGTGGCAGTTCCGTCTGCGTTTGCCACCCTCCGCTTCACCACCGAAGAGGAAGAAGACGCCACCGGCTGAATCGACCGCGGAGGCGACGAGCGACCTGTTGGAAACTGACATGGCCCAGTCGCCGCCGCCTCCATACACTTCCACTCCAGCGCCTCCGGTGAAGCGGTCGACTATACCGACCGCTCCCGTTGAGAAGCGACCTGCTGTTGTTGTTGAGGCGACGGCGGCCGTCAAGAGGAAAGCAACATCTCCTGCAAGCCAGCCTGTCCGACAGATGACACCCTCGGAGGAGGACGTAGATACCTGGCAACTGGCTCTGGGGAAACTGAGAGGCCGGTTTTGCAACCAGGACTGGAGACCGCTGCCAGACGGGAGCCACTTCGAGCTCCACAACATTCGACTCATCGTGACGCACCAGTGCCAGCAGACCTACCGACAAGCGATCCTCCTCTACGAGATGGACAGTTCAACAATCCACAGGATCGTCAAGACGATCTGCGGCGCCGGTTACCGCGTGGTCATCAGAGATCTGCTCTCTAAGAAGCAACTCATCCCATCGCTGACTGCAACTCCGGACATCGGCTCGCCCTAGTCGCCAACCTCTCCCCTAGCGGCCTTAACGAGGCCACTCGCGTGGACATATAGATCGGACTTTAAACTTTTAGACCTTCGTTCAAAAGTTCATGTCGAAATTACCTTTTATATATATATATATATATATATATATACTATTAAATAGCCCGATCCTATCTTCTTTATCTTAGTTATTTTTGGACTGTCCTTCAAAAATGCTCCAAATTATATAAATATTCGGCTTGTAAATTATTTTTTGTGTTTTTTATTTTTTCTAAGAAAATGTTTAATCCTACTAAGTTCTTTTACTAATTGCTATTTTCAAAATTCTGTCCATTCAACCCCCCCACCCCCCCGTTAAACTAATTATATATCTATCTAATTTCTTTTTTACTGCCCAATCTAATTTAGCGACCAAATTTAATGAGTAGATTTTTTTTAATTAATTTTATTTTTTTGCTAATTGGTATCTTCTGCCCATTTTCAACACTAATTTCTTTTTGACCGCCCGATCTAATCTAGCGACCAAATTTAAGGAGTAGAATTTTCTTAAATTAATTATATTAATTATAGATGTGCATCAAAATTTTAAAGGCCCACTATTTAAGTTTTGGATGTAAATTTCGAAATTGTCCCCTTAATTTTTCCTGTCCCGGAGCAAGTCACTGGCTATCCAGAGACAGGCCCCGGGACGGACATGCTCGAAACTCTAGTGGTATATAAGCATGTAAAAATTATTCGCACTCGCACTCCATAGTGGATACAGGAATCTGAGTAAAGTGGGGTAGGGTGCAATATGTAACAGAACATTGAAAAACATTGGTGTGAAATGTTGTAGTTCGCTAAATTGCATATCTCTCACTGATTAGTATTAGCCTACATTCATGTATGGGATCTGCAGATTAATTAAAAAAAAATTAAAGCGGAATATATCGCTTTTAAAAAAAATATATATATAACTTAAAATACTGGGTAAAAATAAAATGAACAAAGTACCAATTCCAAATCAACTGATTTCATTGAAATTGGGCGGGAAGTAACCTAGAATAAGGTAATAACGTTGAAATTTCATTTTGACGCCGTCTACTTTGATTTTGAAAACGTGACGCCATTAATACTGTATTTGTACAAGATATAATTAAGACAGAGCCCAAATACCTGACATTTAGTTTTGTAAGGTTATTACCTGTTATTTACCAACAAATAAGACAAACCTTTTTTTTTTGCTAAATTGTAGGTTTTCCCATTTCCCATATAGAGATTCACATTGATACTGGCTTCTAGATATATCATGCAATATTCTTCAATAATTTTAGCATAGAAGTTGCTTTACAATGCCGGTTATTTCCTAGTATTTTGCCTGAATATCTCCATATTGTTTCCCCAAATTTTAGGATTTTCTCCAGTACTAGGGGGCAGCTTCCCCACCGCCTCCTGTCTCGTACGCCTATGCACGTACCTTTTCTGTTATTAACGTTATAATAAGCAATTGCCAATACCCTTATCTCCTGGTGTGTGCTAGAATTTCATTATCTTAAAAACAAAATAAATAAATAACCGTAATAACAAAAATACAATCTACAAAATAGTCGAAAATCATTGTTTTAATACATCCATTTTTAAGTTCCAGATGCCAAGAAAACGCGTTTTAGGCTTTCAGAGATTTCAAATTTCCCTGGGAGCATGCCTCTGGACCCCTCCCCTTCAAAACTCGGGCGCTTCACGCCTTCAGGCAACTTCCTATCCAAAAGGCCCCAGCAAATACCTAGTCAAACCTTTCCAGTCGAAATGCTGTCTATGGGCCTGTACACGAGGTCATTACCAGTGTTTTTCGGTATCGTCAATATCATATGTTAGGAATAAAAATTGTATTATGCGAGCATAATACATTATTTTTATTCCTAATATAATTTTGATGATACCGAAACACAGGAGGGTAATAATCACTGTATCATATAATCTCAAACTTAATACAACATGTTTTTGTAAACTGTACACGCAACGTTAATTCTAATCCGCTATTACTAGATAATCAAATGACGTAAGCATATGTGGCGCAGTGTCGTTTTGAATAGAAATGACGTCAAACTCAAATTACGTCATTTTGAATTTCCTTGCATCAAAATAAACTAGTTCGTAACGTGTTTTTTTTTTTCCTTTTTTTTTCTTCTTTCTTTTTCTGAGCGCTGGACAGCTTTCAGTGTAAAATTGCTATTGGAATGTTTTTATTTGATGACTATGAATGATTTTGAAAAAAGTCTGGAAAGCTATATGCCGGACAGAAGGATAGACAGACACACAGAAAAACAGAGAGACGAACAGAAGGACGGATACGAAACCTATAGGACACTCCGGTCTGACAGGTAGGGGACAAATAAACATTTGTAGGTGTGGTTTTCGAAATAAAACCCCGACCAATGTTATGTTCTGAGGACAATACAGTTTAAAAACAAAAAACTAACAACAACAAAAATACGACATATCAAAGCTGACTAAAGGGCAGGACCAAATTTCACTAAACATCGTAAGTTAGTTTTGCACGTAAACGTAAATCTACGACTGAAGAGCATTTCACAAAGAAGTGTAAACGTAAGTTACGAGTAAAGTTAGTTGTAAATCTAAGAGTGCCCTCGACCACAACTAGTCGCACACGTAAATTGCTACATCCACTTCGATAATTCATAAAATGGTAACACTTTTGGTTTTTGTAAAGTTAACTCCCTTTATTAATCCAGTGATAGCCAGTTGTGTTACCCGTGTCATTTGGTCCACCCAGAGCGGGATTTAGCTCAGTCAATTGAGTGCTAATTTGAGGTGCCAACGTCACAGGATCGAACCACCTCGGTGGATCAATTCAACTGATTTGTTTTTCTGCTGGTTCCAACCAGTGTATCACAGCTGGTCAAACGCCGTGGTATGTACTTTCCTGTATGTGGGAAAGCGGATATAAAATATCCTTTGCTGCATTAGGAAACAAATGTAGCGGGTTTCCTCTAACAACTACTTGTCAAAATTACCAAATGTTTGACATCGAATAGCCGATGAATAATAAATCAATGTGTTTTAGTGGTGTCGTTAAACAAAAACATCTTTTTATAAGCTGATCTGGAAATAGACACAATATTAATTCAAACTAAATCATTTGGGATCTTTTTGGATAAAACCCTTTGCCCGTAGGAGTAAAATATTGCGGTTGTGTATTTTAATCGAATAAAATAATTTGTGGTTATTACTAATTTGTTATTTGACTTATTTTAAAGACGACTAAACAATATTAACCTTTAAGCGGAAAGGGGTGTGTGATATTCCAGAGTAAATTGTAATCATACTATAGGGCAATATTTCTTTTGAAGGGCAATGGTCAACTAAAGTTTGTGTGTCCTTTTTTCTCCTGGTGTTTCAACAGTCCTGTAATATATTTGAAAGTGTTTCCACAACAACAGGTATAATGAATATTTTTGTGCTCAGCATGTTTGTGGTTGACTAGTGAACAACTTTTTTTAAATGTACGTAACATATTTTGCACTCATGATATTAAAATGTGTTTTCAATGCATGACTATGTTGTCGTTTACATGCTTTGGAAGCAAATGACTTGAAACGTTTCCCCGCAAGCATACGGTTTAGCACCAGTATGAGTATTGACGTGGTCTGAATAAGTACCTTTCTTATGAAATACCTTTTGGCAGTTCTCAAAAGGACACCTCAGCAGTGCTTCACTGTCAGACAGATGGCTCAACGACCATTTTCGACAAACCAATTTCCCACATTCGTTACATAAATGCCTGCTACTATGGACAGATGTATTATAGGTAGCCAAGGCTTCATCCGAACAAAAATACAAATGGTAGCCTGAACATTGTATTAGTCCCCTACCAGTCCAACCGGAGGGGACTATAGGTTTCATCTCCGTCCTTTTGTCTGTCCCTCTTACCCACATATGTTTTCCGATATGTTTTTTGCAGAAGGCTGATGTCGAGCTGATAGTTTGTGTATAACTTTATCATGTACTGTTAGCGATTAAGTTTGCCTTTCATGATTGATTTTGTTGATTTGTTTTCTGGAGAGTAAACATTTGCAATATTTTCAAAACATCAGAAAATGTCTTAAAGTTTTATAACTCATCTATATTTTAAAATACCTGTTTACAGTTTACAAGTTTTAAATGCTGTGTGTGAAAAATAAAAAAAACCTTACAACTTACCATAATATGTGACATTACACTGCCTAATAACTATAGTCATTGTGTGTAAAATCTTTCTGTGGGACACGAGGAGTTATCCCAAAAATATTGGCAGCAAATTCATCACTGAAGTCTCAAAATTACCATAACTGTTGAAAATAACAAATAAAAATGTATATTTAATTACCGCACATTATTTTACTCTTAACCGCAACATGATTTACCCCATAAAATGTTTAAACACAAAACATTTTATTCAAAATGCTTTCAAATTCACATGGGAAAACGTCGAGTTTTGTCTTTTAATATAATCTACAGCACTGTAATTAATGCTTATCTTTGAAAATTTTTTTGCATTTACTGTAGCCGTAGTTATTTATCAGTGCCAATTGTAGATCACTAATTAGGAATGAAAATACAGCCAATAGTAGGTATAAATATGTTATTATATGGATGTAATAGCTTCTCACGTTTCAAATACCAAATAATTTATCTTGATATTATAGATGCACAAGAGGAAATATATTGTGATTAGATCTGCAAACTTATTTTAATATGAATATGAGAGATTTTCTTGAAATAAACACTTTACTCTAACCTTCGTCAGTAGCGTGTAAGCTCTGAAGACCGCGGCGTATTTCATCCAACAACAATGGCTTTATCCGTATGACCAACGTGATAATATAGTGTTTTTAACTACATAGGTTAACATTGTTTTATTTGGTAGAGTACAACCATGTGTTGGTATACGGAAACGGTGGTTTCCAAACTTTATCAAGTTTATTCGTTCGTTCTTGTAAAAGTTATAATGTTTGTTTTGTTTAATGACAGCACTGAAGCACATTGATTTATTAATAATCGGCTTTAGATGTCAAATTGCTACTAAACGAGTCGCAAAAGAAAACAGACGTAGATTTACGTGCAAAGTAAGTTAGTAGTATTTCTACGACCGGCTTCGTGAAAAAGAGTAAACGTACACGTAGAGGTAGACGTACGACAGGTGTAACCTTCACACGTATACGTAAATTTACGATGTTTTGTGAAATAGGCTCCAGGACAATTACATGAAGTGTATATTTAAATAGTTCTTATTTCTATGACGAACATTTCAGCAAGAACGCACATCAATATGCACAACATGTTGCTTGAATGAATCGAACCATGCTAAAACTGTCGTCTTTCGTAAGTAACTTGAGTGGTCACCACTGATTATGTACGGAAGTCTGTCTTTGACGGAAGTCTGACTTTGACGGAAGTCTGACTTTGATGGAAGTCTGACTGCAGATTCAGTAAAATCCTGGCTAGATGCATCACACAAATTAAAAGTAACATTCATTTTAAAATGTATTCTTTGTTTCAGGAATGTTTTATAATCAAAAAGAAGATTTCACAATATCAAGACTACTCCCACCACTCGCTTGTAAATGTTGTGCCCTTTAGGAGGATACATCCTTATTTCGTATGTAGGGTGACTGCCATTTCAAGGGCGATACGTCCTTACATGGTATGTAGGTGTCCTGCCACTTCAAGGGCGATAAATCCATACTTCGTGTGCAGGATGGCTGCCACCACTTCAAGGACGATACATCCTTGTTTCGTATGTAGGACGACTGCATTTCGTGGGCGATACATCCTTATTTCGCCTGTGTGAGGTCTGCCACGAACAGGGCGAAACATTATTTCTTCATATGTAGGACTGCCACTTCAAAGGTGACACATTCTTTCTTCATATGTAGGACTGCCACTTCAAGGGTGACACATCATTTCTTCATATGTAGGACTGCCACTTTAAGGGTGACACGTCATTTCTTCGTAGGGAGGAGTGTCATGTTCCAGGCGACACATCCTTATTTCGCCTGCATCAGAACCTTATTTAAAGATTTAAAAATAAATAAATAAAATAAATAAATAAATAAATATAGGTATATATATATATATATATATATATATATATATATATATATATATATATATATATATATATATATATATGCAATTAACACACCATCTAAAAACTCAAAACGTGTGCAGTATGTTCACAATACTTTGCACGTGCATACCGCAAACGTTGGATGTATAAAAGGCACAGATTGATTGTGAGTGTGAAACAATGCCACAACTCGGCAATGATCAGAGGGAGCTAGCTGTAGCAATGCAGCATGTTGGAATTTCGCAGCAACGAGTAGCTAGGATTTTTCAAGTGCACCCTTCAAGAATTTCAAGGTTGAATGACCGATATAACCTGACTGGAAGGATTCGTGACCGTTCTCGACCAGGCCAACTTCCAAATACAACTCGGACAAAAGACAGCCAGGAGAAACCATCAACGTAACCGCTTCTTGCCAGCTGCAACAATAGCCAGAAACACGATAGGACGTCATGGGAGGCAAATCAATCAAATTACAATAATTCCAATGGCAGGAACTGGAATGTGATATCGCAGCCATTACAATGGAAACACCATGACTCCACAACACTGAGTTATCAAACGTCAATTTGCTCAAGGTCATGGCCACCGACGTCCCAAATGTGTTAACCGGTGTGGGTGTTTTCGGATATATCCCGCAATCACTATATATATATATATATATATATATATATATAGATACATACATATATATATATATATATATAGAGATATATATATAGATATATATATACATAGATAGATATATAGATATATATATATATAATCACTGTGTATGGTTACTGACCAAAAATATATGTCACGTGACATAAGCCAGACTCGACTCGAGTATTTCAGACTAGATTTTCAATAAACACTCTTTAAATCATTTGTTTCAGTACAGTAAATACAAATAGCTTTTAGTTTTGCGATAACAATACAGAACGCGTATAATTATTTATGAATTAAAGTTTAGAAATACATTTTAAATGTGACAGAATGTAGCTAGCGTCTTACAAATAATGACGTCATAAGGCAAAAGCCTTGCTAGGTTGACGATACTCGATCGGCATACACAAAAATGGAATGAATAATGATTTTTCGACTATTCTTGTACGATTTAAATATAAAAGAAATAACTGTGTACTGTCTTAAGATATCGGCTTTATCCTGCTCAGAAGGAATGGCGAATTCGCGATTCTAACCTTCACAGGATAAAGCCCGATATTTCAAGACAGTAACCCGTTATTCCTTTTAAACCTAGATTCTGCTTCACCTTTCCGGATGGCAGACACGTGTCTACAGACGGCGCCACGGGAGAATCGTGAATGCTTCCGAGAGAGAGGCAGGCAGGCAGGCAGGCATGCAGAGAGAGAGAGAGAGAGAGAGAGAGAGAGAGAGAGAGAGAGAGAGAGAGAGAGAGAGAGAGAGAGAGAGAGAGAGATGAAAGATGAAAGAGAGAGAGGGGGAGGGTTAGGGAGAGAGACCGGTTCGTTGGATGTAGTGCGATGGTCTGAGGTGCCATAAGCGTTAATTTCAGAAGTGACCTTGTGTTTACTGATGGTGTTGTAACTGCTGAACGCCGGACAAATAATTCAGTCGCACACGCTTTATTTAGAGCAATTGTTTCTCTGAGAACCGGACAATCCGAACATTATCAACCATTATGGGACAACTAATTGTTGCGTTTATTGTCACTTCGAGGACTGCAGCCGGGTTACCTGCCTGAGAACATAACTAGTGCAATATGCACATTCTCAGGTTAGCCATTTCAAGATTTCAAAATTTACTAAACAGCGCTCAGACACATTACAATGTGTAACAAGCGGACAATTCAAATACATAATTAAAATGCATGACGAGAACAGACGTCAGCATATAAGTGTATATAGTGCATATAGAACACAAGATATGCAATCAAAATAGCTAAAATGTTCGTCAATTCGCAAGACTAGATAATCTTTTAATAGATGTAGCTAGGTATTTTAATAATGGTGCATTACATTATGACAGGATACCTTTCGTTCTAAAAACGCTAGGTTTAATTCTATACTATTGTTTTATATATTTTCTTCTAATGTTTTCCATCTTATCATTTTTACAATGAATAAATAATGATATTCATCTCCAATATCAGTATTACAAAGTTTGCATATTCTATTTTCTCGAGGAATGTTAAACCATCTGCTAGGTAATCTTAAATTTGACGTACGCAATTTAGTTATCCAGCATCTATTTTGGTACGATAATTATATGTGTAATCACCGTTACATATGACTGGGTAGGGTTGGTAAATAACAAGTAAGCAATTAAAGAGCAAGAGGCAGCTTTAATATTCTTCGTAAAAAATGTTGTAGTTTAATTCAAAGATCGACGAAACAATAATGAAATTAATCCACTGTTATCCTATTGTTTGAATGTTATTTTGATCAAAAAACATTTATTTAGCAATATAAAAGTTAAAGTTTGGTTTTGTTTAATGATACCACTATTTAATATGTGTCATCCCGGTGACAGGATAACAGATACCACGAGAAACAGTACCTTGAGCCCGCTGACGGGGATTGATCCCAGACCGACCGCGTATCAAGCGATTGTTTTATCACTGGGCTACGCCCTTCCCCATTTAGAAAAATAAAGAGTAGGTAAACTTAATATTGGCTTTGCGGTGTCGAAAAGATGTCAGTCACGTTTCATTAACATATCGATTTTCAACAATCTTATTAAAATTAGCTCTATTGGTCTCACCAGTAGATCTAACAGCATTACGTGGAACCCTACCGGCCTCGGTGGCGTCGTGGTTTGGCCATCGGTTAACAGGCTGGTAGGTACTGGGTTCGGATCCCAGTCGAGGCATGGGATTTGTAATCCAGATACCGACTCCAAACCCCGAGTGAGTGTTCCGCAAGGCTCAATGGATAGGTGTAAACCACTTGCTCCGACCAGTGATCCATAACTAGTTCAACAAAGGCCATGGTTTGTGCTATCCTGCCTGTGGGAAGCTCAAATAAAAGATCCCTTGCTGCTAATCGGAAGAGTAAACCATGTAGTGGCGACAGCGGGTTTCCTCTCAAAATCTGTGTGGTCCTTAACCATATGTCTGGCGCCAAATGACCGTAAACAAAATGTGTTGAGTTCGTCGTTAAATAAAACATTTCTTTCTTCTTTACGTGGAACCCCGTGTCCAGGTGACATTTCATCTATAAATAACAATTTAAATATCGACTAATTACACTTCGCCTTTTATGGCGTTATTCGGGAGCATACAAATTCTAAAAACATCGAGCGAGACTATTTATGCAATAGGCGAACTTGTTGGTCTATTTCAACATTGAAAAACAGGGGTAAAAGTGCAGTAATAAACTCTGGGTTGTATACCAGTATAAACTCATTTTATGGCTATACCATCACGGGTTTTTTGTTGTTGTTTTTTTCGTCTTGAAATGAATTTTATATAAAATATTGAAATTAGTTTCTGGCATACTTCGTAATTCACCCGAATCATTTCGTATACCCTCGGCATAAAGACATACTGTCACGGATTTAAGGACCTAATTTCGCTAAAAATGGATAATAACTAAAAATTATGTTAATTGTTGGAAACCAAATTTAGCTATTGCATCACCTGAACTGAACCATGATGGAGTGAAATCCATGTCAACCCTCTCTGCAATTTTAATTTTTGAATTATGGACCATTGCCATAATTCAATTATTTTTTAAAATGTCATTAATAAATGGAGTACGCTGGTTATGAAGATGGTTGGATAAAGTACATTTAGGGACAAATCAAATTATTTTTGTTCAGGTAATACTTTGTTAGACCATTAAATAGGTCAGTGGTCTGTGACAATATACCTATAATCCCGAATGTTCTCAAATTCTTTTCAGATCACTGGCATGATTTTGCAAGTAAGGTTTTGATTGGTCTAATGAAAGGTCAGCTGGACACGATGTCCAACGGGCTGTTGTTAGATCCACATGTAATAGTGGAGCTAATTTTAATTATATTGAATTTTCAAAACGCAACGTCCAGCTAAACCTCACCTTGATTTCTCAATAGATGACAAACGTACAATGATTAAACGTTTGAAAATATATGAGCAAACGTTAAATATTTTAAGTGAAAGGTTCTTTATTGGATTATTATCTGTTGGATACATCTTCGATACATATATAAGGGCGAATATGAAAAGGACTCTAGAGCTTTTGTATCAGTGCAAACCCCTGAAACTCGGACTCCTCGGATACCGGACAAAATACTTGGTCCCATGGCTGTCCGGTTTACACAGAGTTGACATATCGTTCTCTCGGGCTTCACCAGTGCGGTATACAAGTGTCACAGCGCCAGGCAGTGCTACTAAGTGGTACTCGATCGACAAACACGTGAAACTCGTCTCACTATTGCAGCGGTTTTTACAGGATTCACGTCCGGTTTTCATCACCATCCTGTTGTGTTCCCTGATGCCCTTTCGTCGGATCATTGTGAAGGAGTTGCCATACGTTTCACACCCTGCAGATAAATAACACGAAGGAAATGTTTTATTTAACGAGAGAGGAAACTAGCTGTCGCCAATTCATGGGTTACACTTTTCGACTTGCATCAAGTGACATTTTAATATGCATCATCCCACAGACAGGACAGTATATACCACGGCCTTTGTTACACCAGTGGTGGAGCACTGGCTGGAACGAGAAATAGCCAAATCCTAGATTGATCGCGCATCAGGCAAGCCATGTACTACTGAGCTACGCCCCCCCCCCCCCCCCCGCCCCCCACGCACACACATAAATATCAAATTAAATAGAGAATACTAAACGAGTTCTCGTGTGAGACCGTTTATATTACAACGAGTGTGTTTGTAATCATACATCACGAGCCAAAGCGATCTCACACGGGAACGAGTATAGTATTTTATTTATTACACCGCTGTTCATGACAAGATGTCTCAATTGGGACATTTTGGGCTTCATCACACCGCACATCAATTGCACTCGATGAATACCAAAATAACCAAACAAGGCATGAAAATGTACAGATTAACGACCGGGAAACTGACGTCGCTTAGCCTGTTGTGAAGTTTAGACAAGCTATATTACAAACATATTCAAGACTAAATCAAATCCATTTACACTAAAAACCCACACATGAACATAGTACACTTTTTCTTTGAAGAGCCCCTGTTGAGCTCTTTTGGCAAAATAATCACCAGTTATTGAATGTCAAACATTTAATAACGCTGATGCACACTCTTTAAAGGAAGTTCCCTACATTGTTTTTCTTCAGTTAGCAGAAAGCGATAATTTATATGTGTTTTCCTATAAACAGGACAACACGCACCAGTCTTTTGCATACGATATGTGGAAAACCTGGTTGTGATGGTAGAACTGCAACATTTTGTAACATATATCATAATGTGATGTCAAATATTATACTAGTTTAAGATCTGTTTTGCTTGTATAACAACCACAGTACACAACGCATGCACGCACGCGCACACACACACACACACACACACACACACACACACACACACACACACACACACACACACACATATATATATATATATATATATATATATATATATATATATATATATATAATTGTACATACATACATACATACATACTTCTGTGACACGTCGCTTTGTGACCTGTGGTCTTTTTGCTACAGCCCAGCCTACACCTGCACGACTTGTAGTTGGTATTTTTGTTCCCTGGTGACGTGCACTGACCACAGTCGAACATCTCATCTTCAGATCTTGAAAAAGGTTGAACTGACAACAGAAAGGTTTCATTTGAATTCGTTTCAATTTATTTTGGTCCATGTATCCAATAAGTTACCAAGTACGCCGTTCTGGACAAACACATCAGCTATCAGGGCTGTCTGTCCAGGACAGTGGGTTAGCAGTTACGTTAAACGAACACGATGCACTGGAGTTTACACCTCCCCGAAGTAAGCGTTAATACACACCTTGTGCGGGTTCAGCGACAGGGAAGCGAACCCAGTACCTATCAACATTAAAACTGGTAGCTTAGTCACAACGCCATACTGGCTCTTCTTGAGCCGTATCTGAGTATAATCAATGAGTTAAAATATAAGTGAAGAACTAACCAGATTTGACACACCGCAACTTATTTCTGCGATTTGCTAAACACTCCGAGCTGTGTTTAGATCCCGCGACCACACACTCTTCAGCCAATCTCTTGATCAGCAACAATAAAAAACAAAAACAAGATATATATATATATATATATATATATATATATATATATATATATATATATATATATATATATATATATAATAATAATAATAATAATAATAATAATACATGAGCGTCCGTTATATACCATTTATCTTACAACAAGTTGTCTTAGAATGTATCTAACGAGCAAAAGCTAATTTTAAAACAACGATTTGTAAGATAAATGTTATTTAACGGACATTTCTTACATATCCTAAAAACAACTTGTTGTAAGCACATTTTAACATCTTTTCGACTAAAAATTATTTACTTGTAGCGTCACAGACAAATTATTGTCAGGCCAACTGTACGTCACAGGGTAATCGATTTCGATCGTGCTGGTTTTGTATTGAATGTATGACATTGGTGACCTGATCATCTCCTAGGGGCAGCCAGTCGTATATCTTTAAATTGTTACCACACATACATGTGTAAACAATTATGTGTTATCAAAAATAACGAATGATGTTCTCACCAACGGATGTGTAAGATACCCCAATAACACTACGGAATATAGTAGTATTTAAAACGTATGGGCATTGAATGAATGAATGAATGAATGACTGTTTAACGACACCCCAGCACGAAACATACATCGGCTATTGTGTGTCAAAATGTGGTAATCGAAAAACAATGTGTATGGGCACCGTAACTTTAATATTTCATAACCATTATTATATGGATATTTGCCAATTTCAGGGAAACGAATAGGCTCATAAATCGTTAGTCACGAAGTGCGACGCCAAAACCTGAGTGGCCTGCAAAACATCCGCAAAAAACCCTAACGATAACCCTACTAAATATGGCATTGTCTGAAAAATATATGGACTGCATTTTAGTATTCTACACTTATTACTATATTCTAGGGTGCATTCCACCAGATCAAATCCCATAGACGACAATAGTAACATATGTGGCCAAACCCCCTACATGCAGCGTATTTACACCATGGATATAGATACCATCCATTACCCTTAAAGGGATATACCCTAGATTTTAAACACAGGGGCATATATTTTTTTTACTATTATAGCCGTTTTTGAAAACTGAAATCATACTTTACATAGATTTTATGGTTTAGATTATCAATTCCCGTACATTCGAAGTGTTTTTGGTCTTTCTGGTGGTTTTAATATCACAGCATGCATTTATCATATTTTTAAAAACGCACGTGCGTCTGAGAAGTAACAGTTATGGAGTCGGGTTTTAATCTATTTTTAGAAGGTATTTCACCATTTCAAAATCACAGACTCGTCTTTCACCCAATTGTAACTGTATCTAAATGTGCTACAGGTTTGTAGATTAAATAAACTTAGTGTTAATTTTCACGGGTTGAAACTAGAGTCTGTACGTTTAAAGTAAATTAGAAATAAAGTGGGTGATAAGCACATCATTTCAGAGATAACTGGAAGCATCTATGACTACGCTATTTTCAGTAGGACCCTGCACATGTTTCAAGTACATTGTTAGTTGTTGGTACAGTGACACTACTTCAAATTAAGCTACAGGAATGTGCTAGCTAACGGAAACAACATTTGATCACCACAAACACTCACATTTATCATCAATGACAGGACGTGTGGTATTATCTGCTCTATCAAAAGTTAGATGCACCTCGAACTCTGACCCAGCCGGATGTTGTTTAGATTAGTACTAACTTTACACTCATTACTACTTGAAAAGGAGGTCAATGTGCCCACCGTCTTGCTCGTATACTGCACTCAAACATAATTTTACAACGAGGAAATCAATTCTGTCATTTCTGCCAACGCGATTTCTTAAAATGTCTCTTATTTTGTCCTTTACTTCATTCTCCATGCTTTTGACTTCACATACTTTTACTTACAGTTTTGAATATGTTACTTTTTTAACAATTGTTTACCAATAGTAAGAATTCTAAACAATAAAATTGAAGTAAATTATACTTTTATATATCTAATTCTAAACAATAAAATTGAAGTAAATTATACTTTTATATATCTAAATGGCTCTAATATTAGAAACAAAAATGCGTCGTAATGTAGAAGCACTAGAATATGCTACTTTAATAGGTTAATCTGTAAAAGGGAACACACTTCCATTACATGAACTACGTCACCTATTTAGTAGCATTACATGAACTACGTCACCTATTTAGTAGCATTACATGAACTACGTCACCTATTTAGTAGCATTACATGAACTACGTCACCTATTTAGTTGCATTACATGAACTACGTCACCTATTTAGTAGCAAGAGCAATTTCACATGTATGTCAAATAGGACATGCAGTGATGTATTCGTATTCATACCTCGAGGTTTGCTGGAATATTTTGTTCCATTTGTTTGTCGATTTCTTTCTTGCTCCCGGGACTACGTTTGCTGCCGCCATTTGTATTTTCCTCATTTTCGGTCCGAGATTTCTTATACAAGACGCACCTGAGAGTCTGGGGGTTAAAATCGATGTCAGCGCAATCCTTATTAAGTTGACATTTCAGCTGACACATGTTAGGACCAGTTGGTTGGTACTCAGTCAGAATGTCTGTCTCTTTGCAACATGCTCTTGGTAATGTTAGACACAGTATCGTCACAACCGCTGTCCACCATTGTTCCATTGTTAACATTCTACCTTTCTGATATCTTCTAAAAACGATGAAAACTAATTATTAACCATATGGTTAAAAAATATCTTGGTACATATCAAAGTGATACGTCCCACTAGGACGCCAAGTGGGACATAATACTTCGACGTCACACGCTGACGTCATCGATCGGTGCAATACAACACAGAAACCAGTACACGAATGTCAACCAAACGAGTCGAATGATGTAAATTAAGATCGAATGTGGGTAACTCGCTACCAGTTCGTATCTTATTTATATCTCACGAGAAATAATTTGCATTGCCACTCGCTAAAGCTCATGACAATTGAAAATTATTTAACTCGAGACATAAACATGATACGAAACGGAAGCTCGTTCAATATCCTAACAATCTAGGACAGGAATAGTACATTGTTTAAGAAGTTAGCATATATCTTAATCTACAGATATGTGGTTGTTTAGTACCACAGGCCGTACCTGACCTAACACAGAAACAATGGCAGCAGCAGCACAAAACGAACCAAGGCACGGTAACCTAGGGACTTCTCCAGAGAAACAAATATTGCACTAAACATGACATTTTCCATAAATTTTTCTCCGCGCCTGCCCCATTGGGTAAGGCTCTGACAACATATGGATGCAAGTAATCTACAATGTAACTACAGTCAAACACGCTATCTCGAACTCTGTTATCTCGCAAATGCAGCAGATCTCGAGGTCGAACAATTGTCACATGACATACTTTTCACCATCATTACGTTCATCTCTAGCTGCCGATATCCCGAGGTCTGAGAATTGTCCCATGATATATGTTCCAAAGTTATTATGTTTATCTCGAACTATCTATATCTCCATTTCGGAAAATTATCTTGGTATAATAGTCACAAGCATTACGTTTATTTCAAACTACTGATATATCGATGTTGAGAAACTGTCCCGTAGCATAATTTTCACCACCAACAACATGCACAATGATTGTGTCGAACACGCATTGTTTATTTGGTTTGGAGTTTCAACATCGAGATAATTTGGTCTTAATGGAAAACAAAATGTAGCGGTTATCTTTGAAGACTACATTTCAGAATTATTAAACGTTTTACATCCACAAGCCGGTGATTAATAAATCGATCTGACATAGCGATGTCGTCGAACAAAACAAAGAGTAACGTCTTCAAAATCGAGGTAATGAAGGTTCACTACACAAACAATTTCATACCTACGTACAGGAATGCTCGAGAAGACTAGCAATATTCAGGACGAAACCAAATCTGAAAACTATCCAGACAGAGTCTGGACAGAAGGCGGCCGTGAATTATTAAAACGCTCATTACGGACTGTTGGACGTATTAGGAGAACAAAAATGTATTTAAACACATTGTATCGTGTTCCTTCGAGATATAAGATAGACCTATATCAGATATGCTTATTGATTTATGTGTTAAAATAACAATCTTGTAGTTCAACAATTAATATTTAAATATTTGCTGATACAGAGATACAAACATTTGCAGGGGCTTTGGCTCATAATGAAGTGTGGTGGGTGTGTTTGTTCGTTTGTTTAATTTAGTTAAACAATTGATATTTTATATTTGCTAATACAAAAATACAAAATATTAACGGAATTTCAGTGTCATGAATGATAATAGTTTTTATGTTGTTCTTGTTGTTTTATTTGTTTGTTTGTTGTTTGTTTGTTTGTTGTTGTTTTTGTGTGTGTATTTGTGGGGGGGGGGGGGGGGGGGTGTTGCTTTGGGTTTTTTTTTTTTTTTTTGTGTGTGACTATTATTGAATTATTCTGCTCACCCGTAAAGCACATAGGTAATGTAAAATTCACAAGCCTGCAATCGAGCCGTAAAATATATGCAGATTATATTGTATGGAAAAGTTCCATTGGAACAAATATATCATGGCGTCACGTGTTTTCAATAGACTAAGCGAAAAATATTAACAAAATGTGAAATATATTCTCAAAAACATTGAAAATGGTGTTTTTCAGAATATGATTCTTATGTCAACTCGTGTTTGCAATTCGTCAAAATATGGTTTTCACACAACACTCGTTGACATAAAAATCATATTACAAAAACAAAAAAATAAAAACAAAACAAAACCCCCACATAACCCCCCCCCCCCCCCCCCCCCCAAATAAAAACAACAACATGGAATAGCCTCTATATGTCTCTTGGATATATAGATGCTATTACCAGAGTGTTTTTCGGAATCGACAATATCGTATCTTAGGAGTACAACTTTTATTATGCGAGCCTCTGGCGAACATAATACGTTGTTGTTTTTCCTAAAATATGATATTGACGATACCGAAACACACGATGGTAATAATCTCTTTACAATATAATCTCAAGCTTAATACAACGTGTTTTCGTAAACTACACGCAACTTTAATGCCAGTCCGCCATTACTAGATATTCAAAGGACGTAAGAATATGTGATGCAGTATCATTTTTGAATGAAAACGACGTCAAACTTGAATGATGTCATTTTGGATATCGCACATAAAAATAAAGCAACGTGGTTTTTTTTGGTGTTTTTTTGTTGTTGTTTTTATTGTTGTTGGGTTTTTTTGTATGGGTTTTTTTCTGAACGCCCGACAACTTTCAATGTAAGTTTGCTATTGGAATGTGTTTGAATGATGACAGTGCATATGTCAATTACGGAGTGTCACCGTAGTACATTTCGTTAAAATCTCAATAAACGTTGTGCAGTGACCTCGATTAATTTACATCTAATATATATATATATAATTTATGTATGTATTATGAAACAATCACCGAGTTTTGTTTTGGTTTAACAACACCACTAGAGCACATTGATTTATTAATCATCAGCTATTGGATTTCAATTATCAGGTAATTTCGATATATAGTCTTATAGAGGAAACCAGCTACATTTTTCCATTAGGTCGAGTCAGGTCAGAGTGTTTAACATGCACATTCAGAGCAAGCTTTTGTAGCACACGCCTGTCCTGGGCACAGGTGCTGACTGAGGCCGGCATCTCTCTCCAGGACAGACAAGGGTGGATAGGGTTAAAGGAGGGACCGCATACACTGGCAGGTGCAAGAGAGCACCAGCAGCCAGGCCGGATTCGGCAACAGGCGGAGAGTAGTTATGGATGCTATGGAATTTGGAATATCCCGTAGTATTAAGCCCAAATGGAAAGGGTGCGCAGTTTGTTTGTTTTTTGTGTTTTTTTATGAAGGAACTTAGGCGCAAAATAAAGAGGGACCTACATATGTTTTTGAATTATAATATGCCGAGAGTAGCTCGTCACTGGGATCTAGTGGATGCTGAGGTGTCTCACTGGGTTGCCCATAGTTCACATAGTATTTTTTCGATTAGTAGCAAGGGATATTTCGTATGTACCATACCACAGACATGATAGAATATACCACGGCCTTTGATATACCAGTCTTGGCGCACTGAATGCAGCGAGGAATG
Organism: Gigantopelta aegis; assembly: GCF_016097555.1. Lineage (NCBI taxonomy): Eukaryota > Metazoa > Mollusca > Gastropoda > Neomphalida > Peltospiridae > Gigantopelta > Gigantopelta aegis. Next base: position 10,070,516 of record NC_054705.1, read on the forward strand.
ACCCAATGGGTCCACCGATGGGGACCGAACCCAGACCGACCTCGCATCGAGTGGGCGCTTTACCAGTCGGCTACGACACTCACAAATAATCACAGAATATTAAAATAGTTTCTTTTAAAATGTCTTTATTAACATCATTAAAAGAACATCAATTTTTCGCACAATATAGAAATTTCACATGTTCCAGCTTCATTCCGCTAATTGATTGGCATAACATGACCTACAGACAGTCTCGATGTCCTTCCCATCTCGTAACTAATATACAAATCTGGCGACGCTAATGTACCTGCGATGGATCTGTGATATTGTTGCCCATCTAAAATTGGTCGAATAATTATACATGATCGAAAATATGGTCTACGCTATAGTACCCTATTCTGGCGAATTAATCACTAAAACTAATAACCACAAACTGAGCAGTAACGCTATATACACGTATGGAGTTGTTCTGTTGCTACTGTTGAGTTTTGTTTTTGAGTGCTTATTTTCGTTTGTTTCCCTGTTTTGTTTTATTTTGTTTTGTTTTAGTTTCTTTTGATTTAGATTTTTTGTCGTTGTTGTCTGTTTGTTCTTGTTTGTTGTTGGCTTTTTGTTGATGTTTTGTTGTTTATTCCACACAGTTCCGCCTTTACACTCTCAGTACCGAAAATCATATATACGTAATACCCCCCCCCCCCCCCCCCTCCCTCCTCGATACTATAGCGTATAACCCTCCACTTCACACATCGTTTCTGTGAGATTGGTCAGTGCCACATGTCACGGACTCAATAGCAATTTCTGTGAAAAAAATAAAATGCCCGAATCTGGTCAATCCGATCTTCCATTGTGACGTCGAACCAGCTGATATTCTGGAGGGCGCAGTATTCTATTCCAAATTTAACGATATACTCGAACGATAGACAGTTGAACGTCTTTTCATTAATGCAATGCTCTTTGCACACGTGTAACGGACACATGATTGTCTTTCTGTTGTATCCCTTAATGGTCACTCTGTCCCACCGTTCGAAGGACGTGCCATACGTTTCACACTCTGCACACGAAACAGAAATGCAAAATATGTTTAGCAAATGAAGGAAAGAACACCATTTCGTAAAACAAGAGAAAAATAGAATAGAAGTTTGCTTTGTTAAATAATCGTAGGTATAATATACAATTTCAAAGGTGATAATGAAGACACGTATTCTTAAGAGAATTGACATTGCCATTGACAGCAAAGGCTCTTTTATAAACTATTCCTACAAACACTGTCTTTTATATTCCACTTGTGGAGGACTGGTTGCGATGGAAAAGCCTTAGTATTTTGAAAATTATAATATAATGTGATGTGATATATCAAAACTTCTGGAGTAGCATTGGAACATGTAAGAAGCATCGTTTATTGGTACGTCCGAATGAAAAAGAAAAAAGAAACAAAGAAATGTTTTAGTTAACGACGCACTCAACACATTTTATTTACGGTTATATGGCGTCAGACATATGGTTAAGGACCACACAGATTTTGAGAGGAAACCCGCTGTCGCCACTACATGGGCTACTCTTTCCGATTAGCAGCAAGGGATCTTTTATTTGCGCTTCCCACAGGCAGGATTGCACAAACCATGGCCTTTGTTGAACCAGTTATGGATCACTGGTCGGTGCAAGTGGTTTACACCTACCCATTGAGCCTTGCGGAGCACTCACTCAGGGTTTGGAGTCGGTATCTGGATTTAAAATCCCATGCCTGGACTGGGATCCGAACCCAGTACCTACCAGCCTGTAGACCGATGACCTAACCACGACGCCACGGAGGCCGGTTCGTCCGAATGACGTCACCTAGTTAAATAATGTATAAACACACACACACACACACACACACACACACACACACTATCTCTCTCTCTCTCTCTCTCTCTCTCTCTCTCTCTCTCTCTCTCTCTCTCTCTCTCTCACAGACACACACACACACTCTCTCTCTCTCTCTCTCTCTCTCTCTCTCTCTGCGGGCGAATTGGTCAGTATCCATGCATGTACTAGTAAAAACCCGACACGCATGCACTATATAGATAGCCATACATCCACATATACAAGGATATCCATCCATCCATACATACATATACCTCCATACACACATGCATACATTCATCCATCCATCCATACATGCATATACCTTCATACACACACGCATACATTCATCCATCCATCCATACATGCATATACCTTCATACACACACGCATACATTCATCCATCCATCCATACATGTATATACCTTCATACACACATGCATCAATCCAGCCAGCCACACATACATACATACATACATACACATCCTTTCATACACACATGCATACATCCGTCCATTTATCCATCCATCCATCCATACATAGATATATACATACATACATACATACACATACCTTCATACACACATGTATACATCCGTCCATTTATACATCCATACATACATAGATGCATACATGCATACACATACCTTCATATACACATGGATACATCCGTCCATTTATCCATCCATCCATACATACATACATACATACATACATACATACATACATACATTCATACACATATACAAACTCACATATATATCTATGTATGTAACAGTCAACCTCAACATACATACAATATATAGATATTCATACATCAATACATACTAGCCAGCGCCAAGTCTGCCCAAAGTTTCATGCACGTAAGCGGTATCGACAGCGTAACTGGTAGACCCAATGCATATATTTGATTTAAAGAGCATCGTTTTTTTATGGATGTCTTAATAGCTCAAACGGTATCGTGCCCAGTCTGCAAAGTTGCGGGCGATTCGGTGCTATAGGTTCGAGTCCCAGCAACGGCACGAGACAATTTGTGAGGCCAGAATGGATTTAAGTATCCCCTGACTGCGCTAGTGCGTTAATATCTATGTATGTAACAGTCAACTTAGATATTCATACATCAGTACATACATACATACATTCATACACATATACATACACACATACACAAACAGAAATACATGCACACGTCAATACATACATACATACATACATACATACATCAATACATACATACATTCATACACATATACAATCTCACATATATATTCATACACATATACATACACACACAGAAATACATGCATATATCAATACATACATACATACATACATGAATACATGCATACATCAATACATACATACATACTTCTGTGACATGTCGCCTTGCGACCTTTGATCATTTTGCTACAGCCCAGCTTACACCTGCACGACTTGTCGTTGGTATACTGTGTCTCTGGTAACGTGCACTGACCACAGTCGAACATCTCATCTTCAGATCTTGAAACGGGTTGAACTGACAATAGAGAGGTTTTATTTCATTTCGTTTAATTTAGTTTCAATTTAAAAACAAAATTTAACGACACCACTGGAACACATTGATTAATCAATAACCGCCTATTGAATGTCAGACATTTGGTAATACGGACTCGTAGTCAACAGAGGAAACCCGCTACATTTTTTGTAATGCAGCAAGGTATCATTTAATCACAGGAAATGCACATACCACGGGTTTTGATCTGGTGAATAGATTCACCGAGGTGATTCGACCCTGCGACGCAAGCTACTGAACTAAATCCAGCCGCTGACAATAGATAGGTTTCGTTTCAATTCAATCTAGTTCTGTGCTTATCTAGTCTAAGGTTTAAGCCATATTTATCTTTCTTCTATTTTCTTCTCTCTTTTTTGGCATATATGATTGATTAAATTAATGTAATCCTTTTTCTCACTACCACAATAATCTGAAGAAAATTAAAACGTTCAAACACATCTACTGATCTATAGCAGAACATTGGAAATAGATATTTCAATATTAAAGAACAGTTTATATCAACGTTAAATACACCATATGCATTGTAAGCTAATGACTGAAACCTCCTAAAACTTGATATGGTCAGTATGATCATGGGTAATAAATGGGGGGGGGGGGGGGGGGGGGGGGGAGAGACTTAATCAAAGAGTTAAAATTAAAGTGATGAACTAACCCGGTTTGATACACCGCAGCTGATCTCTGCGATCTGCTAAACACTCCGAGCTCTCTTCAGATCCCGCGACCTGACACTCTTCAGCCAATGTCTGAAAGCAATATATATATATATATATATATATATATTTCTTAAAGGGACATTCCTGAGTTTGCTGCCATTTTTAAGATGTTATCGACTAACAGAAACTTTTTAAAGATTGTAATTTCATATTAAATATATTTCTCTGCATAAAATATTAGTGGTTGTATATTAAAAGTGTTTCTGATCGTTCTAATATTCGTACTAGGTTAAATTTCATTTTATTTCCTAAAAAAGATTTTTTCGTACGTATGAAATTATTTGAAGACAAAATCCAGTTTGGGCTTCTTACAAATATTAAGACGACCAGAAACACATTGAATATACAGACACTGATATTCTAAACAAGAAAATGTATTTAATATGTAAGTTTAATTGTAGAAATATTTTATCAGTCGGATACATGTTATAATGCAGCAAACTCGGGAATGTCCCTTTAAACAAATCACCATCAGATTGCATAGGATAAACTTATTTTTATACAGGTATCAAGAACGTAAAGCAGGTACAGTTCAATCTTGAAGCAAAGTTTGTAAGTTTCAAGCAGAAATAACGTACAGTATTTTAGAGGGTTACGCTGTAAAAGAGAGCACATTTCTATCCCACACCAGAAATTGCCCACTTCAATTGGCAAGACAGACAGACAGACGTATATTTGACTAAAGTCTCACCTTTTGTACACAATAATAAAATGCAATTTAAAATACAGTATAAAGGTACATAAACCATTCCTTACAGCAACTATGAGAGAATATCAATAGATAAATTATAAAAATGAACTTACACACACACACACACACACACACACACACACACACACACACACACACACACACACACACTCTCTCTCTCTCTCTCTCTCTCTCTCTCTCTCTCTCTCTCTCTCTCTCTCTCTCTCTCTCTCTCTCACACACACACACACACACACACACACACACACACATATATATATATATATATATACAATGGACACATTTTGTTTCTGCTGAATATATTTGATGATTTTCCACGGCAATGTTTTTGTTTTGGTTGTGCCCGTGATTTGTTGTTTGACTCTACCTAGTTAGCAGCAAAACGCTATTGTACATGCAGATACGTCAAATAGAACATGCAGTGTAGTATTCGTATTCATACCTGGAGCTTTGCTGGAACATTCGTCAAAACAGGTCTGATTTGTTTCAGATTTTGTTTCTTGTCCCCGGGACTACTTTTGCCACCGCCATTTGTATTTTCGTCATTTCCGGTCCGTGATTTCTTGTACAAGACACACTTGAGTGTTTGCTGGTCAAAAGCAAAGTCGGCGCACTTCTTATTAAGTTGACATTTCATCTGACACATTTTAGGGCCAGTCGGCTGGTACTCAGTCAGAATGTCTGTCTCTTTACAACATCCTCCTGGTAGTGTTAGACACAGTGCGATCACAACCGCTGTCCACCATTGTTCCATTGTTAATATGACTCTTCAATAGTTCTGGTTTCTTCTGAAACAAAAACAAGAAATACACAATCAATGACAAGAATAAAGTTTTATTTAAGAAGTCAGCACATTTTAAGCTACGGTTATTTGGTTTCTACGATCACGTTGACTAGGTTCTCAGCCATAGCTCCATTGTTAACATTAAAGTTTGTTTTCTTTAACGACACGATTAGAGTACATTGATTTATTAATCATCGACTACTGGATGTGAAACATTTGGATATTTTTGCATCTAGTCTTAGAGAGCAAATCCGCAAAAAAAAAATCCATTAGCAGTAAGGGATCTTTTATATGCTTAATCCCACTGATAAGATAGCACATACTACGACATTTCATATAACAATCGTGGTGCACTGGCTGGAACTAGAAATAACCCAATGGGCTCACATATGTGGATCGATCCTACACCGGACACTAAGATCTTAACATTAAAGTCTCAGACCCTAGATTAAACACATAAAAACAGACACTAAGTGTTGGTAATCAACAAACCTGTAACAGAATTGGATAAAACTGCAACCGAATGAAACAATTACTCACTGCCGTTGAAACACACTGTAGCAAAAAAACGTCCTGAATGCAGCTAAAAATATCCTACAATCTGAAACATACTTATAAACAATTTGAAACTTACATATAACAATGATTTTGAAGCAGACAGCTGTAAATTATTAATACTATCATTGTGGATCACTAGACGTATTTAGTAGAAAACAATATATTTAAACTGTATCGTGTTCCTTCCAGATTTAAGATAGCCTATAACAGATGAATGTATTAACATATGAATTGAAGAAACAACATTGTAGTTAAACGTTTTTCATAGTTTGTTTTTTTGGCCAAATCAGAAATGGGAACGAGAAATAGCCTAATGGGCTCACCGACGGGAATCGATCCTAGACCGACCGACCGCGTATCAGGCGTACGCTTTACCACTGGGCTACGTCCTGTCCCGTGTATCATCGGAAACTGTGATCTTCAGTTTGATGTATGTACAATAAACATACTGAGATGACTGCTAAAGCAACACTTGTCCTCTAAAGGACCCAACGAATTTTCTTATCTCGTAAGTTCGAGGCCCATAACTCTGTGCAAAATGGATAAATTGGCATGGACGTCAAACTTGATCTATCACAGCACATGATAAATCTATACACATTTTGTCAAAAAGTCCGGAAAGCTATATGCCGGACAGACGGATAGACAGACACACAGAAAAACAGAGAGACGAACAGAAGGACGGATACGAAACCTATAGGACACTCCGGTCTGACAGGCAGGGGACAAATAAACATTCGAAATAAAACCCCGACGAATGTTATGTTCTGAGGACAATACAGGGTTTTTTTTTTTTTAACCACGACATATCAAAGCTGACTAAAGGGCAGGACAATTACTTGAAATGTATTTTTAAATAGTTCTTATTTCTATGACGAACATTTCAGCAAGAACGCATATCAATATGCACAACATGTTGCTTGAATGAATCAAACCATGCTAAAACTGTTTGCTTTTATAATTAACTTGAGTGGTCACTACTGATTATGTACGGATGTCTGACTTTGACAGACGGCTGACTTTGATGGAAGTCTGACTTTAATGAAAGTCTGACTTTGACTGCAGATTCAGTCAAATCCTGGCCAGATGCATCACACAAATTAAAAGGAACATTCATTTTAAAATGAATTCTGTTTCAGGAAATTTTTATAATCAAAAATATTTCACAATATCAAGACTACTCCCACCACTCGCTGGTAAATGTTTTGATCTTTAGTAGGACTGTCACTTCAATGGTGAAACGCCTTATTTCGCGTGTATGAGGACTGCCACTTCAAGGACGATACATCCTTACTGCGTATGTTGGAGGACTGCCACTTCAAGGTTGATACATTATTTGGCCACAGACCACAATTAATTACGTTGTATGTTTCTATATAGCCTTAGTGGCTATAACATTTTTATTTATATATATATATTTTTTTTTTTTTTTTTTTTACGGTTGATACAATAATTTATGTCATTTAAAAATATGTATGTCTGGTGTTCTGCTATAATGAAAGTGAAGTGCATCACATTATTGTTTTTCTTACAAGATAAATGTGTTAGTGAATATACGTATTACCATTATTTAATGACACAATGCTGAATATAATAAAATCCAGTATTTGTCATTTGTGATTTAACTTATTTTAAATCAACAAAATTGATAGTTTCTATTAAAAATTGTTTTAATTGCGATGCTTTGAATGTTGTTGGTTTTATAGTATTTTCTGATATAAATGCTCTCTATCTACATTTAAGAAACTACAAAAAGAAAAAAATATATATATATATATATATATATATATATATATATATATATATATATATGCACACACACACACACACACAACACACATACATACATACATACATACATACATATATATATATATATATATATATATATATATATATATATATATATATATATATATAATTCCCAGACACTAGTTGGTTTTTCGGGGGTGATGGGGGGGGGGGGGGGGGGGGGGGGGGGGGGGGGAAGAAAGAAAAGAAATGGGGAGGAGGAGGAAGAGAGAAGAAATATAGAAGCAAAAACAAACATGACTTGTAATGTGCTATCAATTCCAAACAAGTCGAAAGGGAAGATTAATGATTTACGGAATAAAAGTGTCAATTGAAAAAAAAAAGAAAAAAAAAAAAAAAAGTTATTTCTCCGATTCTTAAACATTTGTATTAATATCAGCAGGCCCATAGCTTTCTGTATGTACCTTTGCCTGCCTGGGGGACACATACCCTGAAAAGGACAACCCCTGTTGTCCAGCTCTTTCTCCCAGGTTATTGGTTTAAACAAACACACCCACTAAAACTGGCCGGAGTACACTCATTTTACACAAAAATCACTAAGTTTCCATGTGTCAGAATTACCACAAACAAATCGTCAATATCAACAATCTGAGGCCATGTAGGAAGACTGTCACTTCAAGGGTGACACATCCTTTGGACGTAGGGAGGAGTGTCACTTTCCAGGACGACACATCCTTATTTCGCCTGCATCAGGACTGCCATCTCGAGGGCGACACACCCTTACTTTGTAAGTAGGACAGCCATATACATATATATATATATATATATATATATATATATATATATATATATATATATATACACACACACACACACACACACACACACACACACACACACACACACACACACGTGTGTATACATACACATATTCATATACATATATATATTCATATATATATATATATATATATATATATATATATATATACATATATATTATATATGTATATGTATACTGGCACACTTTGAAAACGCAATGTGGTATTAATGCGACACTGAACACAATATCTATGAATATCTATGAATGTATTACTACAACATTCTAAAGTGTATTACCGCATGTTCAACGTGGGTTTCAGAGTTTGCAACGAGTATCTTTTTTTATGGAATTAACACACCATCTAAAAACTCTTGCGTAAAACTGAAAATGTCTGCAGTATATTCACAATACGTGCAAACCGCATACGTTGGATGCATAAAAAGCACAGATTGATTATTGGAGAAGTCAGTGTGAAACAATGTGACGACTCGGCAATGATCACAGGGAGGAAATATTAGCAATGCAGAATGATGGAATTTCGCAACAACGGGTAGCTAGAAATTTTCAAGTGCACCCTTCAATTATTTTTAGGTTGAATTATCGATGCAACCTGACTGGAAGTGTTCGTGACTGTCCTCGACCAAGCCAACTTCCGGTTACAACTCGTCGACAAGACAGACAGGAGAAACCATCAACTTTACCGCTTCTTGCCAGCTGCAACAACAGCCAGAAACACGATAGAATATCATGGGAGGCAAATAAATCCAATTACAGTAATTCGAATGGAAGCAACTGGAATGTGATATTGCAAACATTACAATGCAAACATCATGACTCCACGACACCGAGCTACCAGACTTTAATTTGCTCAATGTCATGGCCACCAACATCCCAAATTTGTTAACCGGCGTGGGGGGTTTTCGGATTTACAAACAAAAAAAACCCCAAAAACCCCAACAACAAGCAACAACAACAATAAAACAATAACAACAAAAAAACAACAACAACAAAACAAAACAAAACAAAACAAAAAAACTACAAAACAAAACCATGGGTCATGGAAAGATTTAGCGCCTTCCAGTGGTGTGGCCTGAAAGCATTTATAAACTTTCAAAAACAGTTTAAAAAATGTAACTAAACGCTCCTTAATGTTTTACTATATAATTTGCATTTCTTTTTATATAAAATAGCAACACATTTTATGACAAGTATTATTTAGTCTGTCTAGAAGCTATTAAAATCGTGTTTCCAGTATCTACATTTCAACATTTTCACGGGGGAGCATGCCCCCCACCCCCGAACAAATTCGGGCCACTTTGTGGCCATCAACATCGCTAAGTCCGGCACCCCAATGTCACAATCATTCCGGCGGCCATGTATATAGGAATTCTTCCTATTTTTGTAAATGTGTATGAAAGTACAGATGGTATCGCTAACGATCTCGACCAACGATTTTGACCAAGTGTTCTCAGGGTTTATTTCTAAAAAATACAAAATAGTATCCAAAACAATATTATACATAAAGATGTATGTTTACTTCAAATTGATCTTCATCTGAAGAAGAAGATGCCATCTTCTTAAATTCTTCAGAAGAAACAGCGCAAACAGCATGCCAACTTTTATTTCCGTGTTTACATGTGACGTCAAAAATCGAGCAGCGTTTACTTTTTTTCTGACGTCATGCTAAGTTGTACGTTTTCGCGTCAATCTAACTAAAATTAGACATGTGGATCTAAAGACAGCCAGTTGGAGCCAGTTGGAGCTCATGTCCACCAATCAAAACCTTACTTGCAGAATCCTGCCAGTGATTTAACAATTATTTGAAAACATTCCGAATTATCCTGAGGGTATACGACATGTTTCGTGTGAATTACGAATGCCTTAAAACATATTTTATTTTATAAAATAAATAATTTGTAATGTAAAACTGAAGACTGATTTAGGTTTTTTTTTAATTTTATAAATAAATAAATAATTTTTAATGTAAAATTGAAGACTGATAACCCACCCCGTACGTATTGGTATGGTTCGCTGTACTGTGGCCACTAAAATAGACTCGCCCAATATTTTTAGAATTTGTATGCTCCCAAATAACGTTATAAAAGGCGAAGTGTGATTGGTCAATATTTAAATTATTATTTACAGACGAAATGTTACCTGGACATTGGGGACTACGCAGTGTTGTTAGTTTTAAATCACTGGCAGGATTCTGCAAGTAAGGTTTTGATTGGTGGACATGAGCTCCGACTGGCTGTCTTTAGATCCACATGTAATAGTGGAGCTAATTTTAATTAGATTGGTTTTCGCGTGTGACGGCTCATATACATAATCACTGTATATATGGTTACTGGCCAAAAATATGTGTCACATGACATAAGGCCGACTCGACTCGAGTATTTCAGATTAGATTTTCAATAAACACTCTTTAAATCATTTCTTTTAGTACAGTAAATACAAATAGCTTTTAGGTTTGCGATAACAATACAAACGTGTATAATTATTTATGAATTAGAGTTTAGAAACACGGTTAGTTAAGAAAATCACTTTGGAATCTGAACATATGGTTCAAAACGTTGCTTCGTTGTGCTGCCTACCTTGATTCCTGGCAGCAAGTGCGTGTTATCTTGTAAAAGTTATATTATTCAGATCACATACTTTCAGAATTTCATAACTTTGGCAAATTAAGATGTAAATAATATAATTAGAGATCGGCTAATTCAGGAAGATAGCTAATGTTGTAGGTTCGAATCCTGCTAACTGACACTTTGTGATTTTGAATATTATATTTACTCGATCGATGTTTCTGCTGGTTGACTATTTGCCTCTTCGTAACTAAAAACTGTTCTATATTAATAGAAAACTGTTACATTAGTTTCGAACCCAGTGTTTGATAGCATATGTTCTTAACTAAGGCGTGCTGTGATGTCGTAAACATGCATTCATTCGTTCTTAGCGCTCGTGTGATGTGCGGTCGGTCTGGGATCGATCTACGTTAGTATACCAATTGGGCTATTTCTGGTCACAGTCATTGCACCTTAACTTGTATATCAAAGGACGTGGTATGTGCTATCCTGTATGGGATGATGCATATGAAAGATACATTGCTATTAATGGACAAATGTAATGGGTTTTCTATCTATAACTGTCAAAATGACTACATATTTGACATCCAATAACCGATGATAAATAAAGCAATGTGCTCCAGTGGTGTCGTTAAACAGAACAAACTTTTTTCATTCGTTCTTAACTACGGTTAGCTGGCCTTCCATGTCTTTGGAAAGACCTTGTGGCCGAGTGGCTACGGCCGCAGGCGTTGAAATGCCGTGCTAATTGATGTAATAGGTTTGAATTCTGCCATCGATCATGGTTTTAAATATTATTTAAGATTTGACCGCAATTATATTTTGGTTGATGTGGAAGGAATTGTCCCATTCGTGTTTAGTTTATATTTGTCTAATTTATATGTGTCTAATTTCTATGCTGTTTGGTGAACCGTTTAATTTTCGCCATCAACTGTAGAACAACGCTGATAAGTAAGTTACAGGCGTGAAGTTTTCATACATTCCATTAGCCACTGACCGAGTCTCATGTCATGATTAGCGAAGAGGTTGTGGTTTATTTAATCAATGCGTATACATGTCTACTCTGCTATATCATTTTCCATTAATGTATCGTGTACATTTCTTATTGATTTGTATCTTTCACGTATGTTTTCTTCAAAATATCTAAATATGGTTGTCTGAATAATCCGACATGTTAAAAAAGTAGTGTGAGTCAGGTGGAGGGAGGTAGTAGACGTGGCTTAAATGTGTTCGGTGTTCATCGAGATATGAACAGAAAAAGGTAAGCATCTCTGGACCAATCGGATTGCCGTAAAGTGTATAGACGCAAAGAAAATTTAATTATATTACTTCTTTTGGCCATTATATATATATATATATATATATATATATATAAAGATAGAATTTCACATAAAGATAGAATATAAAAAGATAGAATATTCAGCTGATGAGTTGTGAAACTCAAGGTCAAGAAAAAGAACTGGAACGTGATATCAGCGGAGAACCGGCTTCGCTGGTGTAGTGGTTTAGATGAGCTGGTAGGTACCGGGTTCGCATCCCGATATTGACTTTCAGTTTGCGTTTGGACTGTTAAGTGGGTAGGAGTGAATAAAGTACGCCATTGTTACTCAACCTGCTGCCTGTTGACCTGGACAGACATGCCAGCTACATGACGTGTGCACCCTGAATAGCGTACTTGAATCATACAGTTTTTTCCTGGGTGTTTTTGTTGTTGTTTTCGTTTTACTTGTAGTATTTCATTTCATTTGAACTTATTTCCGTGTTTATATCCAATTACGGTTCAAGCACGCTGTCCTTGGCATACACTCAGCTATCTGGGCTCTCTGTCTCAAAATGCCTCGAATTGCTGTTAAAGTGTACAATATCATTTTGTTATTATTATTATTATTTTTTTTTTTTATTTTTTTTTTTTTTTGGGAGAGGGGGGGAGATATATCTCCCAATTTGTGGCACCATATAATCTCAACATATAAAATTTACAACCTGAAGATGAAATTTTATTACTGTCACGTTCACTTTTCCTGGGGATTTACACATTTGTTTTCCCAGTGTAAGCATGACTAATATTACTACTTACTTTTTCAGTCCTACTTTTATCCTACTTTTTACTTCTATTTTGCTACTTTTCTTCTACCTTTTCTATATTTGCATTCCTACTTTTGTCCTAGTTTTTCATAATGGCGTGCTGGGCAGCCTGCAATGAGTCCAGTGTCAAATTTGTTCTACACAGTTGTGGCCCCTTTTGTGTGTAAGAAACTACATTTAGCAGGCAAGTAATGATGTAACAGTGTACTTTTGTATGTGTTTTGGAGAAGAAGCGAAAAGGTAGGCCTATATATTGGGCTGAATTTACGAAGCCTGGGGTTTTTTTGTGGGTTTTTTTTTTTACAAAACATGTGCGTTTACACTTTGTAAATACATCTGGAGCTCTACAGGTAGCACGCCACCATTTGTTGTAGCAGCTTAATATAGTCTGGTTTAGGAAATAGTTTGAAATAAAACAAAAATCTGATAAGCCTTTTGAAATCTTTATTTGATGCTTACAAGTAGGCTAGAAGTAGTATTTAAATAGTCCATTGGCTTGAAGTTACTTGTCTGTGGGAACGTGTATATGAAAGATACCTTACTGCATCAGGACAAATGTAGCAGGTTTCTTCTGATGAGTGTGCCAGAATTACCAAATGTTCTGACATCCAATAGCCGATGATTAATAAATCAATGTGCTCTAGTGTGGTTGTTATATGTCACTATATGTTGTTATATGTCACTAACTGATAACAGTGCAATTGGTACACTACTACTTGTATAACAGCAACATGAGGCAGTGCTCTGCATGCAGGTGGCTCACTGTAAATGTTCGTGGTCGACCAATGATCAGCTTTTACACTAAATTTAGTAGTCACATGGCCCATTTGATGGTGTTGTATTTTTCACAGAATATATTCTTGAAGAAAGTATATTGGACTGCATGAAGTAATTCACAGTGGTGTGGGACCTTAATGAAGCTTGTGTCCAAATTTGTTTTACATAGTTATGGCCCTTTTTGTGTCTAACAAACTACATATAGTAGTCATGTAATCGTGTAACAGAACCGGCCTCGGTGGCGTCGTGGATACGCCATCGAACTACAGGCTGGTAGGTACATGGTTCGCAGCCCGGTACCGGCTCCAACTCAGAGCGAGTTCTTAAGGGCTCAATGAGTAGGTGTATGACCACTACACCACACCCTCATCTTTCTCACTGACCACTAACCAACTAACAATTAACTGTCCATCGTGCTTGGACCTTAATTGGATATAAGCACGAAAATAAGTTGAAATCAATCAATCATGTAACAGTGTATATTGGTATGTGTTTTGGAGGAGGAAAAAGTCTATATTGGGCTGAATTTATGAATCCTGTTTTTCTTAAACGCAGGTGAGACGTTTAAGCATTTTAAGTGATGTAGCTACACACTTTTGGTCAAATACAGGCTTTATAAAATCGGTCTTATATTGGGTTTTTTGTTTATGTGTTACATGTATATAAGCACCTTGTGATACATTATGATACATTCTGTGATTATTATTTGTTTATTTAAAAAACATATTTTTATACGTTTAAGATCTCATTTTTTATTATACTTTTGTTATGTTTATTGTTGATAAATGGAATTTTTGTTTTACTACGGTTCCACATAACAAAAAATAAAGCTGATATTTCAAAACTGAACGTGGCCATTTGAATCAAGAATCCTCAATCAATAAAACCTTAAATTGTATGTATAAAGTTGATTATATTGAAAGGTAAACTGTATTGCTTAATGTGTGTTTGGTATATTTTATATAGGTGCAATGTGTTTGTTAGATTTGCTCATTCATCTATCAATTTCTCTCATTACAGAGTTAATAGCATTGTTTCTGTGTACTGTAATATGTAGAAGTACAAAACAAGGAATATGCCAAAAAACACAACAACATTAGTTTGGGTAAGGCTTTTTCTTCTTTCTTTTTATTATTGTTATTATTTATTGTTTTTTGCGGGTAGGGGTGTGGTGGAGCTGGGTTTTTGTGCATTTTTATTATAAAATTTAACGACATTCACTCCTATGGGACCAAATACAATGCTATGTATGAACTCTTTTCACCTACATTTTAATAATTAAAAAAATAATTTAAAAAATGGGAAGGGGCGGGAATAACACATTAAATGTATTTTAGGATCAGTCCTTTTTTCTAGGTAGGTCAGGTGCCTGGAAACACACAATTTGTTTATACAAGATGTTGTTAAAGTTCTCTCTCGTGCTTGTTCACTGTACCTTGCAACCCTCTCCAGATGATCCGCCACAGACAGTCACATTTAATTGTGTTAAATCTGCTGTCAGTTTTATGGCAACAGTGTTTTTTATTGGTTCATTGAAAAATTGTCTTCTAAACTTAAGTGCTTGGCTCAGTTATGACGACCATAGAATTAAATTCATCTTCTAAAGTTAAGTGCTTTCCTCAGTTATGATACCCATAGAATTAAATTCATCTTCTAAAGTTAAGTGCTTGGCTCATTTATGATAACCATAAAATTAAATTAGAAAACCAATTGTCGGGGTGGGGGTGGGGTGAGATGTTTTTGATTGCATGGGCTGCTTAGCTGGTATGTCAAATGCTATGGTACGTGTGTCATGCCTGTGACAGTCCAGCTGCTAAGTGCTCTGTTTTGTTTTGTTTTTGGGTTGTGTGTGTTTTGTTTTTGTGGTGTGTGTTTTATTTAACGGTACCACTAGAGCACATTGATTAATTAATCGCTGGCTATTGGGTGTCAAACATTTGGTAATTCTAACACAATCGTTAGAAGAAACCTGCTACCTTTTATCATTAGCAGCAAGGAATCATTATGTACACTTTCTCACAGACAAGTCAACACATACTATGTCCTTTGATATACTAGTCATTGGTCACTGATTGGGGGTGGGATGGAATGGAAATGGGCTCCACAGAAGAGGTTCGAACATATGATCAAAGCACCTCATTATTCTTATGTATATACAGAGTAGCGTACCGACTCCAAACCCAAGTAAGTGCTCCACAAGATTGAATGGGTAGGTGTAAACCTCTTGCACCAACCAGTGATCCATGACTGGTTCAACATAGTTTGTGCTATCCTGCCTGTGGGAAGCGCAAACAAAATATCCCTTGCTGCCTATCGTAAAAGATTAGCCTGTGTGGCGACAGCGGGTTTCCTGTAAAAAGAAAAGTATCAGAATGACCAGATGTTTGATGTACAATAGCCGATGATAAGATAAAAAAATCAATGTGCTCTAGTGGCGTCGTTAAATAAAACAAACTACTTTTTTATATAGAGTAGGGAAGCCACCAGTACATTTTAGTCCTCAGGGTGGTGGTGTAGGACCCCGCCCACAGTTAGAGAGCCCATTGGGTTGTTTCTCGCCCCAGCCTGTACTCTACAACTGGTGTAAGAAAGACTGTGGTTATCAGGTTTAGCAAATCTGTGTGCTTCTGATCGTCCTGGTGTTTGTAATAGCGCAAAACGCAATTTAAACGAAATAGAAAAGGTACGTGCCTAGGTAACAATAGTCCTCGACTTTAGATACCGGTAACATTGCATCAATGGATTCCTTTAGTCTACATCTTATTATTCTTTTGGGATATATTGCTATTTTAATAAGACGGTTATTTAGTCATACATTTGTTAGATATATATATGTATATGTTGTTTTAAAAATTGGTTTATACAAGGATTTTGTTTGGATATCTGTTTTGTTTTCTTTTTCTATTGTTATTACAGATTGAGTCTTTTTCTTCAAAAAATAAAATAAAATATATCGACAGTGGTGTTGTTTTTTGTATGTCTTTTCAAATTGGGTTCTTCTTAAGTGGACAATATAATGTGTGAGGAAAAAGAAAGAAATGTGTTATTTAACGACGCACTCAACACATTTTATTTACGGTTATATGGCGTCAGACTCAATACGGTTATCTCCTAATTGTGTTGTACATGAGTTGAGACGTAAAACTTGGTACGCTAAAACGCAGCGTCTTGATAACTGGTTCCATGTCCACAGTCTGTTTTTAGCAAGAAGATCACGAAGTGGGTTTGTTTCATCGGCAAGATTTGGCAAACATTTAGCAAGTTGATTCACCATTCCCAAGAATCGTCGAATCTCAGAAACATTGCTTGATGCTTCCATCTCTGATATAGCATGTATTGACTCACATAAATACTGGACAGCTGGCCACAAATGCCGGTAAGCAAACGCCACTTTTTAATTTTTTTGCCTATTTTAGTCAACATTAACTCATCTAAAATATCATTCATAAATTATTTTAAAAACACGAAAATAATACTTACCGATTCAAATATGACCTTTATTTCATGTATTTAATAATCATTTAAGTGAATGTATGTGAGTAAAAATTATAAACTTGTACCCACTCAACGTGGTTTTTGTCAAAATTCAATCCAGTAGTCTAAAGGTTAAGTCAACGCAGATTCTCACCCTATAATTTGGCTTTGGTACATCTACCATACCTGCAAACCAAGCTGTTGGCTGGTCGACTCGTGAAATTACACGGTTTCTTTCCATGCAGTCTAGTTCTTGTTTCACCTTTGGCAATAGTGGAATCGGTATTCTGAGAGGTGTATTTAGACAAAAATGTTTAGCATTATAAGTCGGCTTAATTTTATATTGTCAAGCGTTTTTACACGACGGACAAGATCCAGTTAGTGCTTCAATTGCAGATTTGCCTAGTAGTGGAATTTGTAATCCTCTGACAAAATTTCCTGCTTTGACGTAATCTCTGACATATCGAAGGCGGCAGTGAATTTCCCTAGAACATTAAGAGCTGATTTACGAAGGCCATACAAAATACGGTTAGGTTTGGTTAACCATTGAACGTTCGTAATCCTATAGGAAGATTCACGTATTACTGTCACATCGGCATCTGTGTCATCTTGAGAGCTTTGTTGTTGACTAACATATGAACGAGCTAAGAATGTAACTAACAGGTCCCAGTAGATACACTGGATGCACTATCAACTAATCCAAGAAATGCATAAGACGTTTCAGTATTTGAACCGCTATCAGATTATTCAATTTCGTCAACTTTGAAACTCTGTCCCAGTGACCTCTCATTTTGCATTTCCGACAAATAGATTTGGTTGCTGGACCCTCAGGTTTAGTGTTGTGCTTTGTCACATCGTGTACACATAGCCTGTTGTTTTGGTTTACAGCGTTTAGGAAATTTCAAGTCATTCCTACGCTTTACCTCATCGACAACTGAAGCTTGGTCATCATTTACAGCTGAAGCTTGGCGTATTAGTGGTTGTTGCTTTTCCACACTTTGACTGTCTTACAGCAGTCATTCAAAATTGAAACATTTGCGGTATCAAATAAACAATAACACCCGCAAATCTAAAATCTGCATATTGTTATGTCCATTGTAAACTGAAACGTTTTTTTTTTACAGCGAACTATATAATTGTTGGACATAACATTCGCTGACGTCGTTCAACGGCTTTTTCAGTTGCTAGGCAATGCATGCGATTCGTGAATTTCACATTTTTTTGGTATGCTTAAATGAGATTCACTTGTTTAATGCTTACTGACATAGAAATAAATCAGCATTTACAATGCCAGTAAAATATATCCTATTTTGTGAAATAAAAATCTAACCGTTGACGTTTGAACGGTTAACTTGCAACAACTGTACCGCTCTCCAATGACGTCACTGGTTGCTGATGCGAAATTAATTCATCCATAGGGGTGTTGGTTTAACTGTATTATCTAGTGCTTTAAAACAAACAACAAACATTGTTTTCTTACATACGTCAAAGTTATTTAATCACATCAGCAGATTGTCAATACATTTTGAATTGGTGAAACTATTTTTGGTCTTTTGTGGAAACCAATTTTAACAATTTTATATGAACACAAATCATTACCCTATCGTAATGGTAATGGGGGAGACTTAACCTACTGAAAGTAATTGTTTATCGTGACCGTCGAGTTGTGCATGTTGAAAAGGCCGCGTGTTACATTTTCTGCAGCGCGATTAAATTGGAAATTATGTACATTTTTGTTTGGATGTGTTCTGTTGCCACATGATGTAAGAACACCCCTTTCACCTTGCAAGATATGGGAATATGCGCGTTTTTGGACAGAGCTTGATTCCAGGAAATATGATTTTAAAGATTCGCCAGTGAGGTAACCTGTGATTTTACAAATCTCCCTGTCCTCTACACCAGTGTGCGACAGCAAGGTGACCGCGGTGGCGCGAAGACAATGGTTTGTGTACGCTTTTTCAATGTTTGCGGCTTTGCATAAATCTTTCATGTATGTACTATCCTGTCTGTGGACTACTTTACTAAGGGACCGTCCATAATTTTCAACATTTTCACGAACGTACAAACCGTACGCGGGGGGGGGGGGGGGGGGGGGGGTAGGGCGTTAAGGGGCCAGCGTACACTCTTGTGTTGACAAATGCCGATTAAAGAAGACTCGGTTTACATTTTCCACATAGAACACACTCGTGGCCAGTCCTCCAGCCAATGCACCACAACTGGTATATCAAAGGCCGTGGTATGTACCGTCATGTCTGTCGAATAGTTGGGTGTCGAAAAATGCCCAATCCTCCAGCAGTGCTCCACAACTGGTATATCAAAGCCCGTGGTATGTACTGTCATGTCTGTCGAATAGTTGGGTGTCGAAAAATGCCCAATCCTCCAGCAGTGCTCCACAGCTGGTATATTAAAGGCCGTGGTATGTACTCTCCTGTCTGTGGAATAGTTGGGTGTCGACAAATGCCCAATCCTCCAGCAGTGCTCCACAACGTGTATATCAAAGGTCGTGGTATGTACCATCCTGTCTAAGGAATAGTTAGGTGTCGGCAAATGCCGATTAACGTAGACTCGGTTTATATTTTTCATATGGAACTCTCTCGCGGCCAATCCTCCAGCCAGTGCTCCACAGCTTGTATATCAAAGGCCGTGGTATGTACTATCTTGTCTGTGGAATAGTTGGGTGTCGACAAATGCCGATTAACGTAGACTCGGTTTATGTGTTCCACATGGAAGACACTCGTTGTCAATCCCCCAGCAGTGCTCCACAGCTGGTCTATTAAACCGTTGTATGTACTCTCTTGTCTGTGGAATAGTTAGGTGTTGACAAATGCCAATTAACATAGACTCGGTTTATATGTTCCACATGGAACACACTCGTGGCCAATCCTGCAGCAGTGCACTACAACTGGTGTATCAAAGGCCGTTGTATGCACTGTCATGTCTGTGGAATAGTTGGGTGTTGACACATGCCCAGTCCTCCAGAAGTGCACTACAACTGATATATCAAAGGCCGTGGCATGCACTGTCATGTCTGTGGAATAGTTGGGTGTTGACATATGCCCAGTCCTCCAGCAGTGCTCAACAACTGGTGTATCAAAGGCCGTTGTATGCACTATCATGTCTGTGGGATAGTTGGGTGTTGACACATGCCCAGTCATTCAGCAGTGCTCCACAACTGGTATATCAAAGGCCGTGGTATGTACTGTCATGTCTGTGGGATAGTTGGGTGTTGACACATGCCCAGTCATTCAGCAGTGCTCCACAACTGGTATATCAAAGGCCGTGGTATGTAGTGTTATGTCTGTGGGATAGTTAGGTGTCGACAAATGCCGTTTAACGTAGACTCGGTTTATATTTTCCACATGAAACACACTCGTGGCCAATCCTCCAGCCAGTGCACTACAGCTGGTATATCAAAGACCGTGGCATGTACTATCCTGTCTGTATAATTGTAGAGTGTCAACAAATGCTGATTGATGATTTGCATATAGAACACACTCGTATCCAATCTCCTATTTATAAAACCATCCAGTAAACCAACTTGTCACATACATTTCAATATATTATATAACATAAGGTACTGGGTTCGCATACCGGTACCGGCGTCCCAGTTTCAAATTCCTCCCGTATTCAAGTTACTCCCCGGTAATTTGAACCTAGTTTCAGATTACCGGGGTTTATTTGAACCTAGTTTCATATTACCGGGGGTAGCCTGAAACTTGGGGGTAACTTGCACATATATGGTAGTTTCAAATTACCCCAAGTTTCGGATTAACCCATTTAATATCTCAAACTAGACGGCGATTCATGAACGTGTTGTGAATTAGACTAATTGTACATAGTGATATTTCCTGGGGAGAAAAATGGTGAGTGACTGAATCATTGTTTAACGTCCGTGTATATACACAGACGACGTGATGTCGGCGCAGGAAGGGGTTATACGTAAAACATAATAGGACAGACATATTATGTGTTCTATTATTTACGTATTGACTATTAACAGGGTTTGTATTGTCGAAATATTTCCTTAAACATAAATTCTGATATCCACTCTATCTAGGTTTCCATACTTTTTATGCAAAATATGTGTTCGTGTAATATGAATTTTCATATTTTATAGGAATACTAATATATATATATATATATATATATATATATATATATATATATATATATATATATATATATATATATATATATATCAACGTTTCGATGTCAAAAATATACCCTATTTGTGAAAATTTACTGGTTGTTGGGTGGGGGTAATTTGAAACTACGGGGGTACTTTGAACCTATTACACCGGCTCCCAACCAGAGCGAATGATAAATATTCAATGGGAAGGTTTAAGGCCACTACCACGACTTATATTCTGGACAGACAACCCAGATAGCTGAGGTGTGTGATCAGGACAGCGTACTAGAACCTTAATTGGCTATAAGCATGAAAAGAAGTTGAGATGAACAATACGCGAATGATCACTTTTTTCCAAATTTCTTACTATTATTATTATTGATCTATTATTTTAAAAGTATTTTCTTTATTTTTATTAATTTTGTTTGGGGGTGGGGGTGGGGGATGCGTTGCCCTGTGATGAAGCGCTCGCCCGATGCGCATTCCGTCTATTGGGTCGATACCCTATGTGGGCTGTTTGTCGATTCAGCCAGTGCATCACGACTGGTACATCAAAATACATGGAAGGTGCTACCCTATTTGTGGTATTGTGCATATAAAAGATCCCATGATACTAATGGTAAAATATAGTGGGTTTCCTCTACGAAATTGAGCTGCAAGAGTGAGGTCGTTAAACAAAAACAAACTTTATGAACACTGTTCCACAAGTTTATTACAACTCGTCATGCTTCAAACGTTTTATTTGTTCCTGTACCTGAAAAAAAAGACAAAGGAAATAACCCAAAGATGAAAAAAAGAAAAGAAACAAAAAGAAATAAAAACAAACAAGATTAATGTCGCTCTGGTTGGGGAAGCCCATGACGAGATGCGAACCCAGAAACTACTAGCTTTACACCCGGTGGGCTAACCGCTGCTCCTTCGAGGCCGTCATATAGAACTTTATATAGCAACCATCAATCCAAGCAACCAAGCAACCATCCAACCAACCAATCAATCATCCACCCAACAACCAAGCAACCATACACCCAACCAACCAACCATCCACTCAACCAATCAATCATCCACCCAACAACCAAGCCACTCAACCAACCAACCATCCACTCAACCAACCAACCATCCACCCCCCAGCCAACCAATCATCCACCCAACCAACCAATCATCCAACCAGTCAATCAATCGCCAATCAACAGTGCAGCAACCAATCAATGAATCAGTCAATCAATCCTCCATTTTTACTTTCATTTTATAAATATATAAAAACAAAAAGATACACTCTGTAGACAAATCTAATACTGTTAGGTTGCAGATCTGAAGATTGAAAGTAGGAAAACTGGGACTTAACTATCTATGGTTATCTCAATCTGTTCCTAATATAAAGTGGCTTAAATCGATTATCGAACAAAGAATATCTGACCGATTTGTTCAAACTGACACTCTTTAGTGTCAAATTGCCCACAAATGAATGTAATATTAATTTAGATAATTGCCTACTCTTGATACCTAAGCGACTATCAATATATATTACAAAATTGAGATTACGTAATCATCAACTCCGTGCTGCAAAGGGCAGGTGGAAAAATAGACCACGAGAAGAAAGGAAATGTACCCTTTGTAACCAAAGTGTTTAATAGTAAAAGTTTGTCATTGGTAAGAAATCTATCACAATTTGTAACAATCATTTTAAAAATATCTTCTTAAAATGTCAATACTGTGTTGCAGGAAACTACCATATCCCTTTATTTGTTTTCTATGTTGACAAATGTCTTCTCCGTCATGTCATATAACTTGACCAATGGAGTAATAAAGTGTTTTGTTGTTGTTTGTGAAGATTGAAAGTAGGAAACGTTTTCGTTCAAACATCTCATGTAAACATATTGACCTACTAATGGCGCAGTATCATTTGGAGAGAGGAGAAGTTAGCCACCCCCATATCATTCAAGTCAGTAACCACTGGGTTTCAAGTTTGTATAATAAAATGTTTCTACTCTTTGTGAAACGGCTACATTTGATCACAAATTGTAATTAATCGTCTCCACCCGTAAGAGAGGGCGAGATCACAGAGCTTTAAACACAACCTGAAACAACATCTTATGAATGTTTACTTGTCTAAATAGTCGTGGTTTGTTTGGGTTTTTGGGGTGTTTTTTTAATCTATATGTTCAGTGTGATTAATGTTAATAAGCAGTGGCGTAGGAAGGTGCCAAAACGTGGGGGCACACTTTTATATTTACACATTTTATCCCATTATAATGCAAAATTAAAGCAAAATATCTGAAAAGTGGGAGGCACCTGCCCCCTGCCCCCCCCCCCCCCCCCCCCCCCGTTTCCTACGCCAGTGAATAAGAGAATTAAAATGTATTATTATTTGTAGTATGCTTTATACCTTCTAGGTTAGAATTATTTTATGCGTATCTCTTGGCACTTCATTTGCTTGTATTTATTACAGTAGTAGACGGTTACGTATATATACATTTTGTTTACAACAAAGTTTCAATGTATTGCTGAGAATTGACAAAATGTTGCAATCCAATAGCTGATGATTAAAATGACATTCCTAAGTTTGCTGCAATTTTTAAGATGTTATCAACTAACAAAGACTTTCTACCGATTTTAATTACATATCAAATATATTTTTCTGCATGAAATATTAGTGGCTGTATATTAAACGTGTTTCTGATCGTACCAAATTATTTGAAGACAAAATCCATTTTGGGCTTCTTACAAATATTAAGACGACCAAAAACACTTTGAATATAAAGACACTGGTTAATCGTAGAAATTGTTTATTAGTCGGACACATCTTACAACTCAGCAAACTCATGAATGTCCCTTTAATACCTCAATGTGTTCCAGTGGTGTCATTGAACAAAAGAACACGTGGCATTTGCTATCCAGTCTTTAGACAATTAGAACACTTGAACTTGGTTATTAAGTATTGTTTGTTATGTTCCACAACACCACTAGAGGATATTGATTAATTAATCGTCGGTTACTGGATGTCAAACATTAGGTACTTCTGACACATGTTAGATGTTAACTTTATAATAAAGTAAAGTGAAAACCAGATAAAACACGTTTTGGCAAGTTGCAACGAAATATCAAGATATGACATTACACATGTTTTAATTTTCATTAAAGGGTATTTCAATTTTATAACAAATATTGCAAATTCTGCATCAACATTGTCTTTTGGCTAAAATAAAAAGGAGCAAGAACAGTGGCATAGTCTTTATAATTTTTTCTCTTAAATAGTGACGTAATATGTTTGATGAGTGATATGTACGTACAGAAACATTAAAATGATGTCACCTTGTATTAGGATATACTTTTGAACGTTAAATATATTTAAACTGTTCAGCTCTTTCATAATTTTATTATAAAGTTAACCTTCAAGCGATTGCGTTAGATTCCGGAGAATCACGGACCGAGTCGGGGTGGTTTCGGCAGTCTACGACTGTACAATAGTTCTCAACCCGGTGCAATACGTACTTTTAACCACTGCTCTCTAATGGGCTTCATCTCATCCATCGAAACATCGAAACGCGGCCTGAAATAACACAAACAACGCGACCAAGTTAAGTATCGCAACATCCAACGATTCCATTTTGTTTTCTGGCAAAAATCGAAAATCAGAAGACGGGCGATCATACGCATTGTCGCCTCCTCCATACACTCCATCTGTACATACCAACTTATATACATACACACCAACATATATATATATATATATATATATATATATATATATATATATATATATATATATATATATATAAATATTAAATAATATTAAATAATTCCAGACTTCAGTAGTTCTTCATCGTTGTATTGCTACAGCTCTGTTTCGTATGGTCAAATAATGACCACATTCTTCAGGCAATATTAACGAATACTGTTAAAAACGTTTGCGACTGATGACGTCACAACATCAGTTGATGTATGACGTAATTCTCGACAACTATATCGCGTCACCAAGAAAGTTTTGAGAATTCAGGTCTTATGCTGGCGCTTGGTACAGTTAGGTGACATCGGTGTTACTGATGTTTTTGAGAACGAATTTATTTCGGTGGTGGCATGGACTTGCTAATTCATTGCGTTTGTTCATGCTGTACAAGTGTTTCTGACATATTATGATAAACTTTTCGTAAAGGCATAGGTCACATTTCTTATTTATGTTACTCTAGGGTTGGCATTTTTTGAGTACCTTCCACTTTATGTGGAAGGATTTGTTATTATCTGTCAGGTTCCATGTGTGTTTTGACAGCTCTGTTTCATTTCTTTTGTTTTCATGTTGGAAGGATGCCGTGTGGTTTCTGTATCGTTCTTTGAAATTGGTTGCTAGCCCTACGTATGATTCTGTGTTTGATTTTGTTGTCACTGTTGCTTGGTACACCACGTTGTATTGGAGGCATTTTCTGTCGAGTGGGCATTCGGGTGTCTTTCTACAGTTGCACTCTTTTTTTGGTTGCTGTGCTGGCGTCGTTGTTGCATCAGAGAGTATTTTCTTGTTGTGGGATGAGATGGTGTGTTTTTTATGTTTGGCATGCATGAGTAGCTAAGTTTGAGTGTATGCCTGTTAAAGATTTTGTGTAATGGGTGGTTCTTGGAGAAGCATTTGTCGATTGTGTTTAAAAACTTTTTCCCGATGTTGCTTTTGACGTTACAGTCCCATGGAGGATTGTACCATGTGATGTTTCTTTTTCGATTCTTTCGTCTTGAAGGTTGATTTGGTTGCGGGTTGTATGTAAGTTTGTAATCGTATCCACTTTCTGTGATTGCTTTTTGGTAGGGGGCTATGGCTTCCTTACATATTTCTTCACTAGATGAGATGCTTGTTAGTCTCTTGTTGATGTTTGCTGGGATGTTTCTTAGTATTGTCGGAGGATGGTTACTTTGATGGTGGACGTATAATAATATGTTGTTGGGTTTCATGTATGGTTTGAAGTGCCCATTTGTGAGGTCGAAGGTTACGTCTAAGAAGTTTACGATTTTCTTGTTTGCTTCTATTGTGATTTTTAGGCCGTTTGATTGAAATACTTTGTTGACTTCTTGTTTTGTTTTTTCAATTTCTTTTGGGGTGGCTTTACATACTGCAATACCGTCGTCGCGATATAGTCCTATTTCATATTTGAATTTTGATGCAATCAGCGACAGCATGTATGTACCTATTAGCTCACAGGTTTCCGCTCCGTCATATGAACCCATTGTCACATCAAACATGTTGTTTGTGTCTTTCTTTATCCATGGTGAGTCTTTGTGGTACAGGAGTGATCTTTTTGTGTGGATAATAATTTCCTGGTCCTGTTGTGTAATATTAGTGAATGTTGATGCATAGTCGAGTGCTTTTCTTAGGAGATCTTCTGATATCGATGGGTAGAAGTTACACACATCAAAGGTGATAAATGCGTGTTTATGTTTTTCTGGGATATTTTTGAACCATTCTATGGCGCTGCTTGTGTTTCTCCACAGGTTCACTTTGGTTGCCTTGATAATCTGTATGTTTATCTTGTCTAAAATATGCTTGCTGATAATGCCAATTTCTGATTTGCTTGGGTTGATTAGTCTGCATGTCGGGTTGTTGTTGAAATCCGGTTCATGGTCTTTCAGTGTTATGAATGAATCTTTATTTGCTGATACTTCAATTCTATCATCGAGTTCCAGTTTTTTTGCAATTTCCTTGTCTGTTGAGGTTATCATGTTTGTGGTACTGTGGTTAGTTTTTTTGTAGGATTTTGTTACTTTTTTGTTTACGAGGTCAATGTAGTCTCTTGGTTCGGTTTTGTAGAAGTTGCTTGTGTTGTCTGCTTTAACAAACACGTGCTTGTCTTCTCGTATATCTTTAAGGTCTTTGCTAAGTTTATTTTGAAGGTTGTTGGGGTAGTGGTTGGTTTTAAATTCAATGTGCTGTATTATATCTAGTATACAGTCCTCAAATTCCCGCAGTTCTTTCATATATGGTGGTGATCGTTTAGATTTAAAGTTGTATGTTTCCTTGGTTGCCTTGTCAGTGTTTGGGTTGAGGTAGAAATAAGCCTTCCAACGCATTCGTTGTATAAGTGATTCAGTTTTTTCAATCAGTCGTTGGAGGAACGTAGTTTTGCTTGCCAGCGGGATATTCTTGGTGGAATACTCGAAGTCCTTCACTTGTAAATTCATTCTAAACAGCGCTCAACTATACAATGCTATATATATATATATATATATATATATATATATATATATATATATATATATATATATATATATATATATATATATATATATAATATATAATATACATATCAACATTTATCCAGCAATCACTGTATACATTAGCAAGACATGACTATAGGTCACGTGACATTAGCCCAACTCAACTCGAGTATTTCAGAGTAGATTTACAATAAACATTCTCGTTATATCATTTGTTGAAGTGCACTAAATACAAATAACTTTTAGTTTTGCGATAACAATACAAAACTTGTATATTTATTTATGAATTAGAGTTTTTTTAATGTGACAGAACGTAGCTAGCGTCTTACAAATAATAACGTCATGCATCTTGTATGACGTCATACGGGAAAAGCCTTGCTAGGTTGACCATACTCTATTTGCGTGCACAAATCTGGAATAAATAATGATTTTCCGAATATTTCTGTAGGATTGCAGGATAAAAGAAACAACTGGTTACTGTCTTAAAATATCGGCTTTATCCTGCTCAGGTCGAATGGCGATATCTTAAGACAGTAACCAGTTATTCCTTATATATTCATACACATCGACATATATGCATACATGCCAACATACATACATACCAACATACATACACACATGCATACATACATACATACATACATACCAACATACATACATGCATACATACATACATACATACATGCATACATACATTCGCACACATGTACATATAATTATGTACCAGTAATTGTACACATACATGCATGTGCATGTGTGCGCATGTACATGTGCATGTGTCTGTATGCGTTTACTTACCGGAATTCATTAGATTCACCGCTCTGTTGTTACCCACTACCACCAAAATAAATTAATAATAAATAAATTAAAAAAATTATAACGAAAAATAAATAAATACAAAATTATATAATTTTATCATTGTTTCTGTCTTTTTTATCACGATATTTTGCTTTTACAGTTTTATTCTTGACTGTTTTATTAATTTCTGATGAACTTAGTCGGTCATGTTGTGCTTATTTCTTTTGATTTGTTGTTCTTTTAGGGGGGAGGGGCGAGATCGATCCCCATCGGTGAGTCCATTGGGCTATTTCTCTTTCCAGGCAGTGAACCACGACTGGTATATCAAAGGTCGTGGTATGTGCTATACTGTCTGTGGGACAGTGCATATAAAACATCCAGTGCCAGTAATGAAAAAATGTAGCGGGTTCCCTCTTTAAGATTAAATGTCAAACTGATCAAATGTTTGACATCCCAATAGCCGATGTTTGATATATATTAATGTGTTGTATCGGTGTCGATATACCAAAACAAACTTCTTCTTCTTCTTTGGCATCGTGATACATCGATGCATCGGTGTATCGTACCACCCTTTGGAAATATCCACACAAAGTAGAGTAGAGCAGGTCTCCATAACCGTTACTTCTCAGAGTTACGCGCGTTTTTTTAAAATATGTAAATGGATAATCTAAACAATACAATGTAAGTAATGGCCTATCACAGAGGGACGGGACGTAGCCCAGTGGTACAGCGCTTGATCGATACGCGATCGGTCTAGGATCGATCCTCGTCGGTGGACCCATTGGGCTATTTCTCGTTCCAACCAGTGAACCACGACTGGTATATCAAAGGCTCCTGTATGTGGGATCGTGCATATAAAAGATACCTTGTTGCTAATCGAAAAGAGTAGCCCAAGAAATGACAGCGAGTTTCCTCTCTCAGTGGTCCTTAGCCATATGACCGACGCCATATAACCGTAAATAAATTGTGTTGAGTGTGTCGTTAAATAAACCATTTCCTCTCTCAATGGTCCTTAGACATATGACCGACGCCATATAACCGTTAATAAATTGTGTTACGGTTGCCGTAAAAAAAAATAAAAAATTACAGTTACCAAAAGCGGATCTAATACTGAAAAATACGCCGCAATATTAAAACAAAGAATCATATAAATCTAAGGTCTGTCGTTTTAACGTAAGTTGTTGTACACTTACACACGTCGGATCTGTCGCGGTGTTGAGGAGGCGCAGTTGGCGATCAAACAGACCGTCACAATCAGCAACAGGGGCAGTCTAGAGTTTGTCATTATAGCAGTTGAGACTACAAATATACGAGAAATAAGAGTATATACGGTACTGAACCGGCCTCAGTGGTTTCCTGGTTAAAGCCATCGTACATAAGGCTGGTAGGTACTGGGTTCGCAGCTCGGTACCAGCTCCAGCCCTATGGGTAGGTGTAAGGCCACTGGTATATCAACGGCCGTGGTATACATTATCCTATCTGTGGAATGGTACACATAAAAGATCCCTTGCTGTTAATCGAAAGGAGTAGCCCACGAAGTGGGGACACTGGGTTTCCGTTCTCAATATCTGTGTGGTCCTTAACCATATGTCAGACGCCATATAACCGTATTGGGCTATTTTCCACTCCAGCCAGTGCACCACGACTTGTACATCAAAGGCCGTGGTATGTGTTATCATGTCTATGCGATGTTTCATATAAAATATCCCTTGCTGCTAATCGAAAAGAGTAGCCCATGAAGTGGCGACAGCGGGTTTCCTCATTCAATATTTGTGTGGTCCTTAGCCATATGTCAGACGCCACATAACCATAAATGAAACGTGTTGAGTGCGTCATTAAATAAACCATTTCCTTCTATATAACCGTAAATAAAATGTGTCGAGTGCGTCTTTAAATAAATCATTTCCTTCCGTACCTCCATTAGGTTGGAAATTTACCTTGTTACCAGCAATTACTTGAACACTACTGAATTCCAATGTCATATAAAACCTTGTAAAGATACAGACTTTACTAAGCTAGCAGTAAATTAAATGTCATCAACAATTCCTCGTGTTCCTTTATTTATTTCCATCAGCTCAATCCATAGCGTCACAAATTGACCTTGTTATCAGAAGTTTGTTCAACACTACTGACATTCAATCCCATATTACAACCTTGAGGTGTACACATTACTACTCTAGTAGAGGACGGAACGTAGCCCAGTGGTAGAGAGCTCGCGTGAAGCGAGGTTGGTTTACAGTCGATACCCCTTGGTGGGTCAATTTGTGCTATTTCTCGTTCTAGCCAGTGCACAACGACTGGTGTAACAAATGATGTGGTATGTATTATCCTGCCTGTGGGAATGTGCATATAAAAACAAAAAATCATTGCTACTATTGGAAAAATGCAGAGGGTTTCTCACTAAGATTAGGCCCCTATATGTCAAAATTACCAAATGTTTGACAGCCAATAGCCGATGAATAAAATAAATCAATGTGTTCTAGTGGTGTTGTTAAACAAAACCAAATTTATAACTTTAAGTAATTGACCTTATCTGTGCCTCTGGATATGTTATGTCAATACGAAATGTGACTTACCTTTTCTGTGTTTCAGGATGTTTTATATCAATACGAAATGTGACTTACCTTTTCTGTGCCTCTGGATGTTTTATGTGACTTACCTTTTCTGTGCCTCTGGATGTTTTATATCAATACGAAATGTGACTTACCTTTTCTGTGTCGCTGTATGTTTTATATCAATACGAAATGTGACTTACCTTTTCTGTGTTTCGGGATGTTTTATATCAATACGAAATGTGACTTACCTTTTCTGTGTTTCGGGATGTTTTATATCAATACGAAATGTGACTTACCTTTTCTGTGTTTCGGGATGTTTTATATCAATACGAAATGTGACTTACCTTTTCTGTGTTTCGGGATGTTTTATATCAATACAAAATGTGACTTACCTTTTATGTGTCGCTGTATGTTTTATATCAATACGAAATGTGACTTACCTTTTCTGTGTTTCGGGATGTTTTATATCAATACGAAATGTGACTTACCTTTTCTGTGTTTCGGGATGTTTTATATCAATACGAAATGTGACTTACCTGTTCTGTGCCGCTGGATATTTTATATCTATACGAAATGCGACTTACCTTTTCGGCACTTCACTGTGTTTTGCATCGACGTAATGGTCAGGGCTGATGTGGTAGTTTACTTAACTGTAAATGAACTGTGGGCGTCCATTTTATTACAGTTCTGAGTTTATGACCCATTACTGACACGTATTGTATTCCAAAAAAGGCTAATAAATATTTTGAGAATATTCATCGTACAGCTGTTGTTGAACTCTCTTCCATATCCATAACACGTGTGATGTTACAGTAACTTACACTCATCACACTTGATATTAGAGATACATAATATATAGAGGATTCGTCACGAGTATTTTTTAACATGGAACATATCAACCGAGTCTATGTGAATCGGTATTTGTCGAGGCTCTGCCGATATTAAAACAAACACGAGTAGCGAATTCTATTTATCCTATAACACTTCTAAAATAACATTTCAATTACATTTTTAGTAAATCGCAGGACTAAAGTCGCCGCCATCGGTAATATGACGACATCACGATTAACACAAATTAGTGTGACGTCACGCATTTTATCTAACTCTTTGAAAACGTTACGCTCTGGTACACAGGTCTTGTTGGCGTGTAAGAAAATGACCCATCCACAGCAACACATTACCTAGAGACCTTGCAAAATTGCATATAATTATTAACCGGGTTAATACACTATAATTATCACATGGGTTTATGACATGGATATTATGGGGAAGTTATAGGATAAATTGTGTTATGCGTATATTTGTTATCAATAAAATGCGTCTCACATACAACAAAGAAACGAAAACGTAATTACTTTTGAGCCACTCGGATATTTTTTTTAAATTACTGCCATAAGGTGCCACCTTATTTTATTACTTTTTCCAAAGATGTTTCGTATATAGACATATACATAATTTATGGTTCTTAGTTTTAGTTCTTGTAAATACAATATTTTTTTTAATACTTCTATTAATAGTTCTACAGAAAGAAATGTTTTATTTAATGACGCACTCAGACCATTTTATTGACGGTTATATAGCGTCAGACATATGGTTAACGACCACATAGATATTGAGAGTGGAAACCCGCTGTCGCCACATCATGGGCTGCTCTTTCCTATTAGCAGCAAGCGATATTTTATATGCATCATCCCGCAGACAGGATAGCACATACCACGACCTTTGTTACACCAGTTGTCGAGCACTGGCTGGAATGAGAAATAGCCCAATGGGTCCACCGACGGGGATCGATCCTAGACCGAACGCGCATGAAGCGAACGTTTTACCACTGGGCTACCTCCCGCCCCATGTTGTACAGTTTCTCATAACTTGTGTACTTTTATTGCTGTATTATTGTATTATTAAGGTTAAATTCGTGTGTTTAGCTTGTCATGTACACAAGGTGTGATGTAAATAACGATTTTGTCTATCTATGATTTGACACTTCAGAAGGACACTATGAAATATGCACAGCAGTGAAATAAAAATTAAGATTAAAAAGAACCCCTAGACAACTTAAGAAACAATGCTATTTTACCACTGAACATTTAGTTATATATATGTAGTTTTAAATCTGCAATCTAGAAACAAAACTAATTTTACCACTGAACATTTAGTTACTATATATTAGTTTTAAAGCTGCAATCTAGAAACAATGCTAAGTTTACCACTGAACACTTAGTTACATATATTTAGTTTTAAAGCTGCAATCTAGAAACGATGCTAATTTGACCACTGAACATTTAGTTACATATATTTAGTTTTAAAGCTGCAATCTAGAAACAATGCTAATTTTACCACTGAACATTTAGTTACATATATTTAGTCTCAAAGCTGCAATCTAGAAACAATACTGATTTTACCACTGAACATTTGGTTACACAGAATAATTATACACACACACACACACACATACACACACACACACACACACACACACACGTGTGTATATCAGTAACACGTAAAAAAATACATAAAAGTTTCAAACTATTATCATCAAATTTGTATTATAAATAATATTAATACATTACAAAAAAAATAAAAAAATAAAGGACGCATGTAAATTAAGAATATAAAATTGTTTGTCGACGTGTTATCATTCTAGGTTCTTATAAGTCATTAAAAAAAATTGAATATTATTTAAAACCTGATATTGTCTGTTAAAAACAACTCTGCTAAACATGTCAAAATTAATGTCTCTGATGCGTAGTATTATTATATACTATGTGTGTGCCAAATTTCATGATTTTATCAAAAAGTGTACGATTCATTCACATATCCTCTGAACTATCAGTGTTGCGTAAGTGACTCTGAATAATGGCCGTCAGTTTCTATTAGATACTTCGCATTGCTATCAACATAACTGTGGTGATTGTGTGTAGCAGCTATTGATCGTGTAATACATAGGCCACACAGTACGCTGTACGCTGCACTGACAGTTGAGATCGTTAGGGTCGGGTCTATGATACTTCTGTTGGGGGGGGGGGGGGGGGGGGGGGGGGGGGGGGGGGGGGTAAGCGACTCGTAGCGGTTAAGCATATTCCTAAATGCATTTCACTGAATAATCATTGGATACGAATATTTAGTTTTTGTTTTATTACAATTATTATTACTATTGTTATTGTTGTTGTTGTTGTTGTTGTTATTATTATTAACTGGCTCTAAGATAAATCGTACACAAAGGCACTCTATATATTGAACAATCTTAGCAGAACATATATTTTAGATGTTTAAATATTTCAATTCTGGTTGCTGATCATTCCACAAATGCTAATTTAGTTGAAAGTGACAATTGTTGTTGGCAGTTCGTTATAATAAAAAAAAAAAAAAAAAAAAAAAAAAACCCACTACGAAGTGAAACGCACGTGATTGTGATTGTCAAACTGTCAAAATGATCTATTTCTCGTTCCAGCGAGTGCACCACGACTGATATATCAAAGGCTGTGGTTTGTGCTATCCTGTCTGTGGGATGGTGTATATAAAAATCCATTGCTACTAATGGCAAAACATGTATCGGGTTTCCTCTCTAAGGGTATATGTCAGACGTCCAACAGCCGATGATTAATAAATCAATGTGCTCTAGTGGTGTTGTTAATCAAAACAAACTTTTACTTGAGCAATCGTTCAACCAGAGGCGTACGGGTCCCATTTTTGTAGGGGGACAGACTGGCCCGAATTAAATAAAAATGCCCGAATCTGGATTACAACATTTGTTGCTGTGTGGGTTTTTTATTATTATTATTATTATTTTTTTATTTTTTTTCATATTAGCATTATTACAAAATAGCTATATAGGCCTAGAGCTACAGACAAATCACTGTGCATTTTTACATGGATTACAACGAGCATAGAGGGTAGATTGATGCAACTACATGATAAAAAGTCCTCAGGTTAGCACAATTTTCCCGAATATTTCTATGTTTTTTGTCCGAAATTGAAAACAACTGCCTATTTCGATTTCAACGCATTGCAACATTCGAATGCTCTAGAATATATCCTCGAATGTCGCAATCTGTCCTATTTTTAGCGCAGGAAATTCCGATATCGTGACTAGTTACACCTTGCACCACTCTTTCGGTTTTGAACTAAACAACATAGGCTTTGTATTATCTTGTTTAATCATATCATTTTATGCGCTTTTCAAAGTGTTATTGTTTTATTGTTACGCATTTACATTACGCAATTAACACACACACAAGAGGGTGTAAATATGTAGTTTTGTTACGGTCGGATAACGAACATAGTATTACGAGCTTCAAAACAAGACGTTATCATCAAACATTTCACTGTAAATAATAAAAAATATATAAATAGCATACATGATTATAACAAATCTGTGCCTGTCTCTTATTTGTTTTCTCGGTCTTTCTGCCTCTCTCACTATGCCTCCGTTAATCTCTGCCGCTCTGTGCCCCCCCCCCCCCCCCCCCCCCCTCTCCCTCTCTGTGTGTGTGTCTCATTCTCTCTTTCTCTGTCTATCTCTGTCACTCGCTCAATGTCCCTCTCTGTCTCTGTGTCTCTCTCTGTGTCTCTCTGTCTCTGTCTCTCTCTCTCTCTCTCTCTCTCTCTCTCTCTCTCTCTCTCTCTCTCTCTCAGACATACATAATCCGTAAAATAAATACACAGATTAGACTATGTCCCGCTGAATCACTCTAAGAAATAATTAAGTACTGGTAGTTCGTCCCACTCTCCACCCCCACCTCTTGTGATCCTGACTAGAATACCCCCTGACAGTTGTCATGCACCCACCGCACGCATCGTGTGACCGACGCACGAGGTTTGTTTTGTTTAACGACACCTCTAGAGCACATTGATTATTAATCATCGGCTATTGGATGTCAAACATTTGGTAATTCCGACTCGTAGTTGTGGTGTACTGGTTGGAACGAGAAAAAAACCAATCAGTTCAACGGATCCACTGAGGTGGTTCGACCGACTGAGCTAAACCCCGCACCCCCCCCCCCCCCACCCCTCCGAAGCACGAATGCACTGTCACGTGTATGGTGTTTACATTTAGTCATTACATAACTAACTAATACTCACCTTCGTGTTACTAATACCCCCTACAACAAACATTATCCACGTAGCATATTGATGAATCATCGTTGTGGAAACTCGCCATTCTAAATATGAGGATTATTTAATCCATCTAAATTAATATTTCACCAATAGATGAATACCATTTCCGAGGAATTTGTTTATAGCAATACTGAAACCGTTGCATTTATACCAACGGGAATATACCTTCTTACTTTCCAGGAAACTGAAAATGTCTGCGTGTTTTATGTAAATATAGATTTGGAAATACCCAGTCTATTTATAGACGACCAGTATTCTCAGTTAGGCCTATAAAGAGTGACCCACGTTGGCGGATACGTAGTCAGATGTTTAACACGTGTCGCATCAGGCCATGCCACTCCCACTTGGTATAATATAGTTACGTTAGTGAAAACCAGACTAGATTATCAGTAAGTACTCGGCCTATCTACAAATTCAATAGCGTTTTCCGGGAGGAGTATTTGAGTCGAAGGATCGAATCTACTCAGTGAACCTATTTTTTAGTTTTTCCCTCCCCAACCAGTGAGGCATAAAATATCGTGGTGTGTGCTGTCCTGTGTGTGGGAAAGTGATTAGGCGTATACAAGATCGACACTAAAAACCGAGGAACATACACTGATATTCTAAACAGGAAAATAATTTAATATGTAAGTTTAATCGAAGAAATATTTTATAAGTCGGAAACATCTTACAATGCAGCAAACTCAGGATTGTCCCTTTAATGCTCTCGTTCCAGGGCGGGCCGTAGAACCGGCCTTGTTGGCGTCGTGGTTAAGGCTGGTAGGTACAGGGTTCGCAGCCCAGTACCGGTGTTGCGAAATATATCCGCCCCCCCCCCCACCCCGCCCGAAAATCGACGACCGGAGAGGGGTTAGGGTTAGGGTTAGGGGATGTTTTATTTTGTGGATCGGGGCGATTCTATTTCAAGTGGGTAGGCTTTATTTACGGTTATATGGCGTCAGACATATGGTTAAGGACTACACAGATATTGAGAGAGGAAACCCGTCGTCGCCACTTCGTTGGCTACTCTTTTCGATTAGCAACAAGGGATCTTTTATATGCACTATCCCACAGACAGGGTAGTACATACCACGGCCTTTGATATACCAGTCGTGGTTCACTGGCTGGAACGAGAAATAGCCCAATGGGCCCACCGACGGGGATCGATCCCAGACCGACCGCGTATCGAGCGGGCGCTTTACCACTGGGCTACGTCCCGCCCCTGGTAAAGTAAGAGTCAAATGTCAGAATGCGATATTCAGACACATATCTCTAATATGCAGCTTACGTGTTATCACGAGTATGTAGAACCCGGCAGTATACCATTACCAGTATTAGACATGTCCACAAGACACTCCGACGTGAAACGCAGCTTTATAGGTAATGACGTTATACAAATATCAATTCCTAATGCCAGTTAAGTCTAATGACGTCACAATTAAATACATGTAGCCTACTATAAAAAGACGCATTATATCTTAAAATTATTTTATCATTCACCTTTTCTACACAATTGACTCGATTCACGTCGTCTTTCCTTAACACAAATTAGACATGTATCATTCTAAAACACTGACTAAACTAATTATCTGTTTTACATACACAAACACGCTACGTTACTTAGTGTACTTTCCACCAGTTTGCCTAATTGTTTTAATTGTAATTTGCTCTGTATGTTGTAGTTCTCCCAAATCTATCTTTTGAGCAGTTTAACCATCTTCGTTTTATGTTTTGTAGAGTGCTTAGGAATCTATTTGTAACTTAATTGATAATATTTACAACATTATTTAAAGACAATTACCATCTTACCTAAAAACACCGTGTTGTGTGTTCCCTGGTGCTCGATAGTAAACAGTTATATTTTTAATATGTTTGAATATGTAAATTAATTGTAATGTTATTTATAAATTGATTTATTTTTTATTGCATTATTTTATTTATGTAATGCTCAACAAATGAATATATTTTATTAATAAAAAAACAAGAGCCAAGTTTAAAATCATGGAAAATTCATTAATGGACGCTCATGTCACGTGGGTCCTGACTGTGTTATTCGTAATTATGGAACATTCATCAATTCATTCATTCCAACTTATTTTCGTGCATATATCCTATTACGTTTTAAGCACGCTGTTCTGGACATACACACACACACACACATTCGCACACGCACACGCACACATCTCAGCTATCTGGAGTGTCTGTTCAGGACAGTGGGTTAGTGGTTAGCGAGAGATAAGTCGGTGTAGTGGTCCACTAAGTTGTTAAACTTGTTGTGAATGGGGCCCGGTACCGGGCTGCGAACCCAATACCTACCAATCTTAACTTTGATGGATTATCCACTGCACCACCGAGGCCGGTGATTATGGCTTGGCTTGTACATTTTAACATGCTCATATACCACGAAGGTTTCGAGCATGTCTATCCCAAGTCCCGTCTCTGGATAGCCAGGGGCCTGACTTGGGACAGAAAAAAAAAAATACGGGACAATTTAGTATTTTAAACCAAAATTTAAAAAATAAACGGGGACCAATTATCAATTATAATTTAAATGCGCGTGTCTAATTAATTTACAAATATAATACAGAACTCTGAAAATTTAGTTGCTTAATTGATCGGGCTATCTAAAAAACAAAAAAAAACAATTTAATTTAATTTTCCATTATAATTTATTCACCCCTTAGACTAATAAAAGGAGAGGGGGATGCTGGCATTGGGGACAGACCCCCGCGCCCAGGATAGCTTTTATTTAGTGGGTGGGTTATATTAAAAGATAATAGAGGGGCATCAATTATATTGGTAACCTTGGAGGGGGGGGGGGGACCCGGGATGAAGGAGGAGGGGGGGGGGGGGAGGGGCAGAGCCATCCCCGGACAAACCTAACACTCCCTACGGCCAAAACCGCCTACGCCCTAACGTACAGTTACGTCTTATTTCCGGTGACGCCCCCAACCCCCCACCCAAAATCCCCGACCCCCCCCCCCCCCCATCCTCAGTGACCTCCATTCTCAATGCCCCTCTGTTGAAAAGTACAGCATTTGGAGTCACTTGTAGAGCGACCAAAAAATGAGGTTTCCAAAGCTGTAGCAGAAGAAAGGAAAGTTTCAGGAAGTAATGCGTCAGGTGAGCCGTGGAGAGCGAAACGTATTCCGTCGACCGTGAAGTCCAGAGGCGCCTCTCTGTCAACCACAAGAACAAACACGTTACGTCATTCATCAGACGCTGTGACCACTTTAATGTATAAAAAAACAAACGGGGGGGGGGGGGGGGGGGGGGTATATGGAAATGTTCAGTCTCCCCCGTCGGCATAGGCGCAGTGCACCGCCCTATTTAATTAAAAATATATATATTTAAAAATAAAAAAAAATAAAAATAAAAAACACATTAAAATCGAGCACGCATATAAACCTAATCTAGTAAATTTAAAAACAAAAGAAAGAAAGAAATGTTTTATTTAACGACGCACTCAACACATTTTTATTTACGGTTATATGGCGTCAGACATATGGTTAAGAACCACACAGATTTTGAGAGGAAACCCGCTGTCGCCACTATATGGGCTACTCTTCCGATTAGCAGCAAGGGATCTTTTATTTGCGCTTCCCACAGGCAGGATAGCACAAACCATGGCCTTTGTTGAACCAGTTATGGATCACTGGTCGGTGCAAGTTGTTTACACCTACCCATTGAGCCTTGCGGAGCACTCACTCAGGGTTTGGAGTCGGTATCTGGATTAAAAATCCCATGCCTCGACTGGGATCCGAACCCAGTACCTACCAGCCTGTAGACCGATGGCCTACCACGACTTAAAAACAATAACACCAAATTAAAAATGCTTACTTATCTACAATATATGAGGCTGCTGTTGAGCGGGGAGTGTGCTATTGCCAGATAACGCCCCCCCCCCCCCCCCCCCCCCCCCCCACAATTCAACCCAGAGCTGACAGCTCCCAACAATCACACCGCAAACATACCATTTACAAACAAACATTACAAATAAAAATATATAATACATTTTTAAAAAAAAGAAAAAAAAGAGAAACAAAAAAGGTATATTAGTACCAAATTACATTATATACATTTATAATTTTTATTTTAAAAATTTAATTTATAATTAAATTAAAATACCGGGAAAACAATTAAAATTTACACACTCCCTCGAAGTCGCAAAGCGCTACGGTGCTCTATAATAAGCGGTGGAGAGGCCGGGCAGCAAAAGACGCAAAAGACGCAAAAACCAGACAAAATGGCGACCCTGTCTAGACAGTTGTGGCTCGTGGAGCCCAAGTTGGTAAAATAGCTAGCTACAATAGGAAGGAACAATTTGTTTCCTTTTGCAGGGCCACCGGGTGATTATGGAAGAATGCAATTCAATTCAATTCAACTTATTTTTGGTACTTATATCCAATTAAGCTTCAATCACGCTGTTGGATATAAGCATGAAATTAACTGATTGGAGGAATAACAATAATAATAAAAGAGAAAGGTCCCTAAACGAGGATTTTTATTATTATTTTTATTTTTTTTTTTTTTTGACATTACAAACATGGATGATGATGAGATGAATGACGAAGGCTCAACATTTCCATTTCGGTATGGAACTACTTGACAGGCCGTACTCCACGTTCGCTGTCAGGTGAGCTATCTCGTTACCACCCGAGCCCTGAGTACACGGACACCTGCAGTGCATGCCGGGAAATCATACCCCATGTTGAGTTAGGGACTCGAGAGACACACCCATAACCGCACCCGTTAAGTGGGTGAAACTCGGTGCATGTGGCACATTGCGTCCAGCGGTGCACTCACTCTGGTTTAGAGACGGTACTGGCATGAACAAAATATCTCATTGTTTAAACGCGGATTTTCCTATGAAATAAATGTATGTAATAAATAGACCATTTCATGGTTTTCACACATCACGAGTTGACATAAAAGTCTTATTCGGAAAAGACCACCATGAAATGGTCTATTTATTACATACATCTTTCCTAACTTTTGACAATATTGTTCGCTTTTTGGGTAATATCTTTCGCTTATCCTAATGCCATGATATATTTCTTCCTATGGAACTTTTCCAGAACATTTACTTGACTATATACTTTTAAAAAGAAATTTGAATAAAAAATATATTTATTAACATATATTTAATAATACTGCGGTGCAAACATACCTGACCAAGCGATCCTTCAAAAACTCCCACAAAAAAAAAAAAAAAGAATCGAACGCCGTTAAATTCTTACACTTACACTCGATGACACTACATTGTGTCATCATTATTTAGCTTCGTATTCAATTCGTTTCAGATATTTTATCGTAATTGCAGTTCGTATCCTTTTTTTATAGGTACAGTTGTTTAAATTACTTTTTTTTCAAATATGATCAGATGCATTGGTAATCATCAAACTTAAATACGAAGAAACGAGAC
Source organism: Gigantopelta aegis (assembly GCF_016097555.1). Lineage (NCBI taxonomy): Eukaryota > Metazoa > Mollusca > Gastropoda > Neomphalida > Peltospiridae > Gigantopelta > Gigantopelta aegis. The sequence goes on from NC_054705.1 coordinate 10,112,345, forward strand.
GAAGGGAGATAATTTAATCATGAACTTTTACAAAAACGTAAATACAATTTCTATAGTTTCACTGTAGCTAAATACAGTGAAATATGACTTTTTACCGGATATCACATTTATAGTTTCCGTAGATCTATATATTTCATTGATCTGCATATTATAAATAGTGATATTGCCGTCAGATGGTCTCACCGGTCCGATCAAAAGTGATATTGCCATGGATGATTTAACCAATGAAACTAAAGATGAAACAAAATTCTATCCAATTAATGAGTAGGTAGTGTAATGCAACGTCAACTGCCAATTCTAATGTAAACACGCAGAAACTTGTGACAAAACGCTTTGCTGTACTTCAACAAAAAAGATAACATTTTTATTCATAGTTTAATTCCACAAATAGGACAAAGGCAAGGTCAGTAATCGTCACAATGTGTAAGGAATATATCGCATTTACAAACGTACATTATACACCAAAATACTGTTGAAATCGGCACTCTCAGGATTTTATGTTACAAATAAAAAACGCATTTTGAGGTAATGAGTAACTGTTCAGTTTAAATGTATGGTCAGATTTATTATATTTTTTTATTTTGCTATTAGTATGATTTGATCACTCCTGCTGGTAATATTTCAACTGTTTATTTCCGCATTCGCCTGCTTTTCATACGACATCATAGGATTACATGACATCATTAAATCGCATCAGTTAGAACGAATTTTGCTGGAAGTTATAAGAATTAGCGTATTTCCTTTCTGATAAATAAAGCAGTAATGTACGAGTTTATGGATTTTATTATATAATTAATCAAGCATTGACCTTATTGTGGGCAATATCAGATTTTATGGACCGAAGAAATTGATATTGACCTCGGCCGTTGGACATTCCCCTCAATAGCGGTCAATAATAGATAATTATATTAGGCATATTGTGATATAAATGTGCAATATATATATATTACATATTTTTTATAATGCGTGTCCGGAAGATATGGGGCTGGGGCTGGGTTGCTAAATGTGATCTATTTCCCAAACCGGTAGCAGGCACGGTGGAGCAGGGGGGGGGGGGGGGGGGGGGTATACGGCTAGGAGGGTCTAGCCCCAGTAATCATTCTGAATAAAAAATATTATTCGTAGTAAATCTTAAAGCAGAGATGAATTTTACTTGTAGAATGCAGGAAATTTCATTTCAGGACATCACGTTTTTACAGGGACCGTACCCCCGAACCCCCTAGAAACTTTGCTTTGCGCCCTCGATCTGAGTCAGCCCCATCAATGTCTACTTGCTTCCGCCGTGCCTGCCTAGGACCAGATAAAACTACCCGCCCCTGTTAAATGTTTTAATCATTAAATGATTTACCAGTAAATGTCTTACCCATTAATTTTTTTACTATTTAAATGATTTACCAATTCAATGGTTTACCATTACATGTGTTAACCATTAAATGTTTTATCCATTAAATGTTTTACCCATTAAATGGTTCCATTAAATGACCAGGAACGGGTGTTATTATGTATGCTATTATTGATGATATGGTTTGATAATGCCATGTTTATGAATATGTTATGCTACTGTTAAATTAGCATGTATGATGAGTGACCTCTATACTGTATCATTTACGTTTAATAATGTAATTTTTAATCTCTCATAACGCCATAAGGAGTGGCCTTCATATTGTTGAATAAGAACGCTTCTTATGTATTTACCGGCCTCGGTGGCGTCGTGGCAGGCCATCGGTCTATAGACTGGTAGGTACTGGGTTCGGATCCCAGTCGAGGCATGGGATTTTTAATCCAGATACCGACTCCAAACCCTGAGTGAGTACTCCGCAAGGCTCAATGGGTAGGTGTAAACCACTTGCACCGACCAGTGATCCATAACTGGTTCAACAAAGGCCATGGTTTGTGCTATCCTGCCTGTGGGAAGCGCAAATAAAAGATCCCTTGCTGCCTGTCGAAAAAAGAGTAGCCTATGTGGCGACAGCGGGTTTCCTCTTCAAAACAGTGTCAAAATGACCCTATGTTTGACGTCCAATAGCCGATGATAAGATACAAAATCAATGTGCTCTAGTGGCGTCGTTAAATAAAACAAACTTTACTTTTTTTTCTTATATATTTTGCTGTGTGTACATTGGGTGAGACTTCAATCAAATATATGTATATCCGTCTGTTTGTTTGTTTGTCTGTCTGTATATGTACAATGGGAAAGGCTACAACAGTACAATATATTATTTTTCTTCTTGTTACTATTGTTTTTGTGATATTAAAGTATTCATCTTTTCCCATCACTGTATCATGCTACTACGGTTTACAAACTCCTTATGCTAGACATTTTATTAAAATGAAAAATATGGTACATAATATTAAATATGAACGTCAAAACCATTGTCAAATGGGCATTTGGCTTAATAGTAGTTGATTCCATAAATCTCTATCCAATGCCTCGTCTGTAGGAGGACTGCCACTCCTGTAAAGAGGACAACCATCTGGGATGCATAATACATTATTTGTATTCCTAATATATGGTATTGACGAAACATACGGGAGTAATCATATATTTATCATATAATCTCAATCTTAATATAATGCGATTATATTATGATACACCCACGATTAAAATAGTTCCTTTTAGTCCAGTTGCAAAACAGAAAAGCATGTTTTAGGGTATATACAATGTTTTATTGTTATTGCTGGTAGATTGGACCTTCCTGAACATATTTCAGCCTTATTGATTGACATACTATCGTATATATGTCTGGTTTGTGTGTGCGCGCGCGTGTGTGTGTGTGTGTGTGTGTGTGTGTGTGTGTGTGTGTGTGTGTGCGTGTGCATGTATTTTGTACTGCGTGGTTGTTATACAAACAAAACAGTTTTTCTTATATAAGTATATTATTTGACATCACATTATGATATATTTTACAAAATCTTGCAGTTTTACCATCACAACCAGGAAAACAAATGTAAATGGTCGCATTCTGGTAACTGAAAAAAATGTAGGGGACGTCCTTTGAAGATTACGTTGAAATGTTTGGCATTCAATAACTGATAATTATTTAGCCAAAAGAGCTCGACATGTTTTATAGTATGTTCAGGTGTGGTTTTTTTCGTGTTTTGTTTTGTGTAGTGGTTTTGTGTATCCCACCCCACCCACAACTAAATGGATTTATTTTCAATGTTTGATAAACTAGTTTTATTACAGCGCTGTAAAACAGATACCCATGTGATATTTATCTGTTCTTCACATTGTGGAATATATGCCTTTTGAGATGTCATGACCTCTGATCAGGCGATCGTCTGTGTCACACACTACAACTCCGCATAGATGTTCATGCAAAAAGTGTCCCATGGTTCTTGCAATTCATAGTTTTAAATCGGAAGAAAACAACCTTTCTGTTAATTCTTATAATTAATATTAGCGGCATAATTTAACAAAATAAATAATTTAATAACTTGATTTAGTCTTGAATGTGTTTGTAACACAGCTTGTCTAAACTCCATTGCACGTTGAGCGGCGTAGGAATGCAAAATATATAGCTAAATGATGAGACGACAACATGTCAAGCAACGTCATTTTCCCGATCTTTAATCTGTGTTGTTTAGTTATTTCGGAAGTCATTCCGTGCGATTGATGTTCGGTGTAATAAATAAAATACTATACTCGTTCCCGTGCGAGACGGCTTTAGCTCGTGATGTACGATTGAAAACACTCGTAATTATGGATTTGTTATGTATATGGGGCGGGACGTAGCTCAGTGGTATAGGGCTCGCCTAGTGCGCGATCGATCTACGATCGATTCCCGTTGGTGGGCCCATTGGGCTATTTCTCGTTCTAGCCAGCGTTCCACAACTGGTGTAAGAAAAGGTGGTATGTACCATCCCGTCTGACATGTTGCATATTAAAAGAGTAGCCCATGAAGTGGTGATAGCGGGTTTCCTCCCTCAATATCTGTGTCCGACGCCATATAACCGTAAATAAAATATGTTGAGAGCGTCGTTAATTAAGACATTTTCTTCGTGTTATTTATCTGCAGGGTGTGAAACGTATGGCACGTCGTTCATGATGATCTCGCGAAAGGGCATCAGGGGACACAACGTGATGGTGATGAAAACCGGATGTGAATCCTGTAAAAAACGCTGCATTAGTGAGACGAGTTTCAAGTGTTTGTCGATGGAGTACCACTTAGTAGCACTCACTGACAGTGTGACCTGCTGTCAAAAGAACACCAGCTGGTTCGACGTCCATGCGGAAGATAGGAATTCCAACGATTTTGGATGGAAATTTTATCACAGAAATTGCAAATGAGTCCGACACTATATACAACACTTGTGAAGCCCGTATGAATGATATGTGAAGTGTGTGTGTATGTGTGGGGGTGGGGGTGGATACGCTATTGTTGACGGACGATGGACGGGAGAAGGAGGGCAGAGGGGCACAGGCAGTTTATATAACTCTTTGACAAGGCAGCCTGTATTTTTGCTGCCAGGAGAAAATGTAGGCAGCAAATATACTTACTAGGCAGCAACATGTCGGACCACATGTGTCGATTCTAATATTATTTTCTTATCAAGACATGATTCAATATATATGTAAACCGGACACCCATAGGAAACAAGTATTTTTTACGGTAAACAGAGGTGTCCGGGTTTCAGGTGTTTGCACTCATGCAAAAGCGTCTGTTGTACTCTCTAGAGTTCTTGTCATCTTCGCCCTTATATATGTATCGAAGATGTATCCAACAGACAATATTCAAATAAAGAACTTTTCACTTAAGATATTTAACGTTTGCTTATATATTTTAAACCGTTTAATGATTGTCAGTTTATCATCCAGTGAGAGATCAAGACGGCGAAGTTTAGCTAGAAGTTGCATGTTGAAAATCGATATGTTGATGAAATGTGACTGACATCTTTTCGACAACGCAAAGCCAATATTAAATTTACCTACTCTTTATTGTCCTAAATGGGGCCGGGACATAGCCCGGTGGTAAAACACTCGCTTGATGCGCGGTCGGTCTGGGATCGATCTCCGTCGGTGGGCCGACTCCAAACCCTGAGTGAGTGCTCCGCAAGGCTCAATGGGTAGGTGTAAACCACTTGCACCGACCAGTGATCCATAACTGGTTCAACAAAGGCCATGGTTTGTGCTATCCTGCCTGTGGGAAGTGCAAATAAAAGATCCCTTGCTGCTAATCGGAAGAGTAGCCCATGTAGTGGCGACAGCGGGTTTCCTCTCAAAATCTGTGTGGTCCTTAACCATATGTCTGACGCCATATAACCGTAAAATAAAATGTGTTGAGTGCGTCGTTAAATAAAACATTTCTTTCTTTCTTTCCGTCGGTGGGCCCATTGTACTATTTCTCTTTCCAGCCAGTGCACCACGACTGGTATATCAAAGGCTGTGGCATGTGTTATCCTGTCTGTGAGATGGCACATATAAAATAGTGGTGTCGTTAAACAAAACAAAACAGACTTTAACCTTTATTTAATCGAAGGTCGACCACACTTTCTTTAAACATTTATTGCTTGTACGTTTGAACTGTACTAAAAATACAAGTTTAATCATGTTTTAATTTTGTTTGTTTTGTGTTTTGCTATAAAATACAGGTGTTGTTAGAAACAGATGTCATTTGTTGGAAAATGGCTGATTGTGAAGAGTACTTACGATCCATCTATTATGATCCAAAACATCCGTGTAGCTTCTCGGGACCGGCCAAATTATACACGGTTGTGAAATAGGAGGGGAAATTTAATATTTCCCTAAAACCTATCAAACAATGGCTGAGAGGTCAAGATACCTACACCATGACGAGACGGGTGCGACGTAAGCGTCCGCCAAACCAGGCGGAAGTAGAAGGGTTAGACCGTCATCAATCTGTTCTCCAGATATCTTTGGGTCTATCCACTCAAGTCCAAAACGGTCGCATTGGTGGTCGAAGGCCTCACAAATTTTTGGGAATCCCAAGACAGACGGCCCAAAATAGTTCAGTCCGATATGGGATACGAATACACGGGACACGTTACCAAACTGTTCTATAAAGAACATGGTGTCGTTGAGTTATCTTCGTTAAACGAAACAAAGGCATTCGGTTTGAAATGTCAATTAGTGGTGTTAAATGCTCGATAAACTACCTCCAATCTGACGTCAGATGATGTACATCTCCTAATAATATGCACCCGTTAAACTCTAGGAGAGCTGAAGATCCGAGGCCGAGATGCGCACCCACAACCCACAACCCTGAATTTAAACCGTGGTACCGAACACCCTTAGTTCACCCATTGACTGATTCTCGACCAACACAGTGCTATACGTCTGGTATATCATATACGTGTGTAGCTGCTGTTCTCTCCGAGGGAAACACGCATGAACTATCACATAGCGAAGAGATAACACTCGTTACGTTGAGAAACTATTTTTTATTAGTTCTACTTTTCTGATAACCGTGATGGCGATTCTACTCCATCTCGGAGAGTTCTTCAACCTGTTTGAAGAGGTCTTCTTCAGAAACTGAAATATAAAACAGCTTAACAGTAGAGATGGGGAGTGGCGACGGCCGGGTATTTATTTACTATAAGAAGGTTATTTTCCCTGACTGGATTCCTAAAACATAAACCAGTTTAACAGTAGAGATGTGGTTTGGCGTCATCGGCTCAGTTGTTTAGTATAACGAGTGTATTACCCGTGGCGATATTTCTAACACGTGAAATCATTTTGTGGTCTTATATGGGGACATGTTACAATGAAAGCAAGCCCAGGACAATATCTTTAACACAGACACACTGACAATAATAAAATGCAATTAAAATGTGAATATATAAGTTCTATACCACGGCGATAATTATAAACCGATATAGGAGTATATTCCATAACTGAAATATCAAGTTCATACTGCAGCTCAGATTCAAAACTAAACTGAATATGATTACGATACATCAGATATACGGTAATGCTAAAATGCGATATCATTACATACGTTCGGCCAGGTCACGAACATTTCGTTTAAACTCTTCAACTGGAACAGGGTCAACTGCAAAGAGAGAACAAATTTGATAGTTAAAATTTAAAGGCGCTTTCCATGTACTCGGTATGTGGACGTGGGCGAGGACCAGTTTGACTAAAACGTTGTAACAGAAAATCCACGGTGGCAGTTTTGAAAAACTGGAGCACACTGATTTCATTATTTATCGGTTGGTGGATGTTATACATGTTGGTAGTTTTCACACGTGCTTTCCACTGTTTTGTTTATCTACACCACGGATTCACCAGTAAGTTTGTTTTGTTAACGACACAATTAGAACACATTGATTTATTAATCATTGGCAATTGGATGTCAAACAGTTGGTAATTTTGTCATTTAATCTTAGAGAAGAAAACCGCTACATTTTCCCATTAGTAGCAAGGGATCTTTTATATGCACCATCCCACAGACAGAATAACACATACCACAGCATTTCAAACATGATAGTTGTGACACGTAGACTATATCCACTGAAGCAATTCGAACTTTTGGCCAAAATAATTTATGCAAGCATTCTGCCGACTTGTGCAGATCCCGCTTCAGTATTAACTACTCAGTTAAGCTAGCCGTCCATTCATACGTGATGCAAGACAAGACAAGACTTTATTTACTCTCTGGCCGTTGCACAACGTCCAAGTACGCTTCCGTGTCTGTGTTCGTGTATAAGTGAATTGAGCATCCATAAATACGTGTTGAAATATGTGAAAACACCCTTTCTCTCCCAGGATTGTGTAAAGCATGAGGGGAAAACTACGTACCACTGCCATTGATATCATCGAGGTCATGCCAAGCTTCACAATAACGCATTCGTGTCAGTGAACAATCACGGACATGGAGGAAATCAATGGATGTTTAGCAGCATCTTCCCTATATAGCGATTTCTCACGGACACGGACACGGACGCGTACACAGGTCACGGATTACGTGCGAATGGGTGGCTAGCTTTAGGCAAATTTTACTGACTTGTAACAGAGGATCAGACATTTACCACGCCGAGCATTTCTTAGTTTCTGGGGAAAAGAGAGTCAGCGTTTTCGCGTCGTTAGTAATTATGTAGCTCTGCAAAGCGAAATAGCAATATTAATGTTCGACTCTGATACAGGTGGCTGAGTTATTGCTCTTGTTGCGATATCAGCTATGAAATGAAACATTGGTAACCAACACAACTACATACAAAATTACTGTTGTGAATAATGTGTGTTACAGAAAATAGAGACAGAAACGAGCTTACAAGAGCCCGACAAGGCTTCCATTAAGTCACGTGCTTCTCGCTCGCCAATCATCTTGCCGAGTTCTTCCAGGTCTACGTGGCCATCTTTGTTCAGATCGAAAGTGTTCTCATCACGTTTCCCTATTGACTTTATAGTATCCCAGCACTGTTTTGCATTGTTCCATACTAACAAAAAATACAACAAAGATAATCACAAATAATGTTAACTCCAGATCAGAAACCTATGTAATATAGTCATTATTCCTAGCCTTATCCTCAGTTTTTATCTCTAAAATCTTCAGACATATTATAATTGTTTACAACTAAAAAGGTATTCTGTTGAAATCAATTCCATTCGACACATTCCTCCAGTAAAATACCGATCCCGTGTTTTTCATGTTTTGTGGTGAGCTTGGTAGAATGCCAATCGGGTCGACTATCCACAAAAATCGCCTTCTTCTTTTTTCTTGGATTCGAGTTATCTTAAGCAACTGATTAAAACTAGTTTTATGTTTATACAAAGTAATGGTGAGGTAACATATTTGAGATATGAACTATCCACAATAAGATTAATGTTGTTAAAGATATCGTAGACCACATAGAAATGAGTGATACGTGATGATTACAAACCCATATATCCGGAAAATGGCTATCATAACAAATTAGTTTTAGCACACATCGATCAGTACTTACAAAGATAGTATATCAGAGTATATTTTGAAACGGCCTCGGTGGCGTCGTGGTTAGGAAATCAGTCAAAAGGCTAGTAGGTACAAGGTTCGCAGGCCCGGTACTGGCTCCCACCCAAAGCGAGTTTTAACGACTTAGTGAGTAGGTGTAAAACCATCACACCCTTTTTTCTTTCGCTAACCACTAACAATTAACAACTAACCCACTGTTCTGGACAGACAGCCGAGATAGCCGATGTTTGAAACTTAATTGAATATAAGCACAAAAATCAGTTGAAATGAAATGAAAATATCAGTAATCAAAGGGTAAAACATACAAAGAGCAACTCAATTTTGAAATTTATTTTAAAGGGACATTCCTGAGTTTGCTGCAATTTTTAAGACGTTATCGACTAACAAAGACTTTCTGACGACTGTAATTACATATCAAATATATTTTTCTGCATAAAATATTAGTGGCTGCATATTAAACGTGTTTCTGATCGTTCTAATATTTGTACTAAGTTAAATTTCATTTTATTTCCTGAAAAAGATTTGTTCGTACGTACGAAATTATTTGAAGACAAAATCCAGTTTGGGCTTCTTACAAATATTAAGACGACCAGAAACACACTGAATATACAGACACTGATATTCTGAACAAGAAAATATATTGAATATGTAAGTTTAATCGTAGAAATATTGTATTAGTCGGAAACATCTAATTATCGACAGTGGCACTTTCCTAGAAGAATGGATATACTGATCGTATCTACGTGTTTTTTATATATTGTTGTACTAATTCCAACCATCCATTCTTCTAGGAAAGTGCCACTGTCGATAATTAAATTAAACAAAACTACATAAACCAACAAGAACTTGTCAACTGTATTTTTGATGTATCCATTTATAATTTAATCGTGGCCTGGTGTGTAAGTATTTTATAGATGTTTTACGGCTTTGAGAATCTCATCACCAGATATAGGTATATTTAAAATGTCGTTTGCGTCAACTGATTCAGCAATCTCGTTTACATCACACATGTTATCATTGTAGCTAGGTATGCGTTGTGTGTGTTTCATGATTTTAAACATACTTGTGGGGTCAGTTTGTATAGTATTAGAAAGATCATTCTCTAATTTCTTTTGATGTGCACTGCTATAATTTCTTATTGTATATTTATATTGTTTACTCGAGGATTTTAAAGTTTGTAGGCTGTCTTCGCTTTTTTGTTGTTGGTGATTATTTCTGGCCTTATGAAACACATTTCTTTCAGTTACATAGTCTCTTTTAAATCACGGCTTGTAAATAGTCTTAACACTTTTTTTCCGATGCCTATTATTTTGTGTTTACAAAACCAAACACTGCACCGGCCGTTCTGACGACGGATTTCTTAATTTCTTTAACTGCCGAGTCAATGGCGTCCTTCGTGTTGTGAGTACTGTTCATTAATGTGTTCAGTATAGTGTCGATCTCCGTCTGGTCAACAGTTTCTTTAAAACTAGTTTCTAGCGTCACGTTCCATTTGCGTGCTCTTGTCGTATAATGTTGTCGCGTGGAATCTGTTGGTGCGTCTTGAGTGTTGCAATATACTGCCAGTTCAATCGCAGTATATATATATATACAATACTAAATATATTTATATTGTTAATACAACCTATAATTTAAACATATAACGGTTATTAACAGTGTGTTTCGATATCTTCGGTTTCATATATTAGGAAAGACATTGCATTATACGAGCCTCTGGCGAGAATAATAGATTATTTGTATTCCTAATATATGGTACTAACGATACCGAAACACACGAGAGTAATAATATATTTATCCTAAAAACCAAAACATATTTTTGTAAACTGTATACTTAACTTTTATCTCATTCAGCGATTACTAGATATTCAAATGGCGTAATAATATGTGACGCGATTTGTTTTGTTTTTGAATGGAAATAACGTCAAACTTGAATGACGTAATTTTGTATATCCTTACGTAAAACCAAACTAGTGCTTAAATGGGTTTTTTTCTGAAAGCTGGACCTCTTTGAGTGTAAAATTCCTATTGAATTCTATTTATTTCCTTGATGATTATGAATGCATAAGTCAATAATGTAGTGTCACCCTAGTACATTTGCTTAAACGTAGTGCTGTGATCTCCATTAATTTTGATCAAATTTCAACGTTATCACATTCTGAAAGTATGTGATCTGATAAATAACATACTTTGATTACAGTGGATATGCTAGCTATTATATGATAATTAACCGTATAACCCTATCCACACCACGAGCTTCACCTACCTGTCTTCACCCTGCTGACTACCCTTACAACCCTTTTCACGCCACGCCATACTCGTCTGACAATTCTACGGAATCGGAATCGGCCCCAGGCGTCGGCTTCTTGCAATGAGACCAAGGCAACCAAGAAAACCAGAATGATCGCTATCTTCATCTGAAAAACAATTAAGTAAATTTTAAGTCAAATCCATCATTACGAACCATTGCTTTAAGTATACGGAAATAATCTGGCACATTATGGCCATTATGAAGATGGATTTTTTGAGTTGTTGCTCTAGTTAGTAGTTTACTGTTCTCAAAGTTTAGAACAAGAACAAGACAGAACAAATCTCGCCCCCACTCCCCGAAAAAAAATCCAAAGCAAAAGAAAACCGACAACAAATAAACAAACAGAAACAATGCAATGCTATATGTCCATATGAAAAAGAAGCTCCATTAGACAAGCCAGGGTGGATTTGTCACTACTGTTGTCTTAGTAATGTTGCCTTTTTTGGGGTGTCATTGTAAAAATAACTAAACTATGTTCATGTGCTACTCAAAAAGATGAACCACTAAATGTTTATCACAAATACAATAGTTAATTTGTTTTTTTAAGAGAGAAATAAAGATCCATGTTTGAAATACATTCACCTGACCTCGGAGATAGAATACGATTAGTTGTAGAACATTGAGACTGACGTTAACATGGCATGGACAGATTGTGGTTTCCTCTACTCGGAAGGAATCACGTTATATGTCTTGATTTGTACATCAGAGGCTGTTTGTTGCCAGCTGTTACGGTGTTGACATGTTTATTAGAAAATGAGTTACAGAGAAGTAAAATCTTGCAAAATAAATAGTAAGTGCAATTTTTAGAATGAGAAAACAAACAGGTATTCCATCTTAAAGTATTTATAAATTGACATATTGCTAAAAAAAGATTGACTGAAATCAGTTTTGGGTTATCCCTTAGATGGGATGGTGATACGAAAGTGTGTCTTTTTATCAATTGCCAATAAAGATGTTATATTTTATTGGGTACCCAGCCATGTTGGCATTAAGGGTAACGAAAAGGCAGATGTTGCTGCCAAGTCTGCTTTGAACTTGCCCCGTGTCCATGTTGGTGTCCCCTACACTGATTTTAAATTTCATATTAACCAATATATCTGTTCGACTTGGCAAGATGACTGGGACGGTGCGGTTGCGAATAAGCTTCATTCTGTCAAGGCAGTCCTTGGAGAGTGGCAGTTATCCTACAGGCGGTGCAGGAAGGATGAAGTAGTCTTATGCCGTGCCCGCATCGGCCATACATATTTGACGCATTCATTTATTTTAATGTGCGGCACATTTTGGTGGAGTGTGTTCGTCTCAGGCCGACGAGAAATGATATATTTGGCAACAGAAATGTTTTGGAATCGTTTAAATTCCATCCAGTGTTAATTGTAAAGTTTTAAAAACACTTTGACTTCTAAACACAATTTTAACATATACTTAACTCGATTTTATATATTGTATTATACTTCCCCGCCACAGCTCCTTACACTGTGGTTTTACATAACTATATATAAATAATATGTTCATATACTTACCATTTGTGACACCCAATAGCCGATATGTATTTTTGTGCTGGGGTGTCGTTAAACAAACATTCATTCATTCATTCAGTTTTGGGTTATTTTAACTTAGGTTCATTCTCATGGCGCTGGTTTGTTACATGGCAATATTAGTTTCTTTATTATATTTAATGAAGCATTTGATCATAATTCCATATGTATTCTACTAAAGGATTGTACTTTTAATGGTATGATCCTGGGTTCGCTGATTAACTAGACGTCTTAGTGTAGTAGTAAGTGCACGATGGAGAGTGATATAACTGTAAGTCGTTATTAACTGGTGATTCGAATATCAATGACAAGAAAAAAAAACCCCAGCATATTAAAATCTGAACAGGATTTCATTGTAAAAATAAAGTATTCGAAATGACTTTTAATTTTCATTATATTACTTCCATTATCTCTCTCTCTCTCTCTCTCTCTCTCTCTCTCTCTCTCTCTCTCTCTCTCTCTCTCTCTCTCTCTCTCTCTCTCTCTCTCTCTCTCTCTCTCTCTCTCTCTATATATATATATATATATATATGTGTACATATATATATATATATATATATATATATATATATATATATATGACCGGCCTCGGTGGCGTCGTGGCAGGCCATCGATCTACATGCTGGTAGGTACTGGGTTCGGATCCCAGTCGAGGCATGGAATTTTTAATCCAGATACCGACTCCAAACCCTAAGTGAGTGCTCCGCAAGGCTCAATGGGTAGGTGTAAACCACTTGCACTGACCAGCGATCCATAACTGGTTGAACAAAGGCTATGGTTTGTGCTATCCTGCCTGTGGGAAGCGCAAATAAAAGATCCCTTGCTGCCTGTCGTAAAAGAGTAGCCTATGTGGCGACAGCGGGTTTCCTCTGTGTGGTCCTTCACCATATGTCTGACGCCATATAACCGTAAATAAAATGTGTTGAGTGCGTCGTTAAATAAAACACTTCTTCTTCTTATATATATATGTATATATATATGTATATATATATATATATATATATATACAGTTAAGAGTTAAACGAGTATACAAATGGGTATTACAAAACTAATAATATCTTAGGATAACAGCGCAACTAGTGTCAACTATTGGATTTAGTTATTGTCTGTATTTACGAATTAACAGCTTGGCGATATATTTATTGATTGAAATACTATCATAAATGTTTTGTTACACTTTTTCATTGTTAAAATAGAAACAACGCCATTCATAGTTACATATTCATGATTCCCATCGTGGTATACATATTTGGCGTCAATTTATGATGTCATCACACTCGTGTGGGGCTATCAAAAACTGTTAAAAAATATGTTGATGTCACGGGGATTCTATAATTCCCGTAACTGAATAAAACACGATTATCAAAATATCTCTCCTAACTGTATATCTGTTAGATCTCTCTGTAACAGGCGGTTAAACCCTAGTATGGCTCGTCTAGGTATGATCAGAGATACGATCTTATATAAAGTATATATTATTATAGCACGTTTAGCTCACTAGAAACACAACAAAACACAATACACTTTGGAATCTGTATTATCCTACGCTGACAAATGTACAGACGTAGTAGTTAATTAATAACAGCAATAATAACAACCCAGAACTGATCACTTAATTAGATAATCTCTAGGTGTCTAGTTACACAATATGCGAATCACTTCACCGTTACACCACACCCACACGTGTGATAATTGAGAAACGCTTCCAGGAGAAGTTAATTAATAAAGGAATTACAACACCATTCCTAACTGGTTAATTTTTAATTAACCCTTACTACTCGTTCAGTAACGTGTGATAATTGAGAAACGCTTCTTCGGGAACTTAATTAATAAAGGAATTACAGCTCTATTCCTAACGGGTTAATTTTTAATTAACCCTAACTACTCATTCAGTAACCTTGTAACACAGAATTAATACTGGTACCTATCACAATAAAGACAATAACCTACAGTTTACCTAGGTCGTCTAGGATCACTGGCTAAGCTTTATATTACCAAATACTCGTATAATGTTAGAACAAAAAGTCTACGATTTACTTCGTCAGATGACCGAAGACACTGTCTAAAGAATATTGGTATAATACAGTATTAAAATATTTAAAGTCACATCAATCACATCAAGGTTATACACAGAGCAGAAATAAAAATATTTACCAAAGTCCAACGGACTACGTTCCCTGGGAGCCTTCCTATTCTGGTTCTCCTCGATATCTCTAAAAACTAGCTATTTATTATAAAATCAGAATTCGCCTGGGGGTACAAGGCGGTACCTCCCCCTATCATCTGATATTTCCAACGCGACCAAGCGGTATTATTGCTCTCTGATCGTCAGACTTACTGACGCCATCGTCGCCAAATCACGGTTGTAAAAACCGCACTCGCAGAGGTATTACGTAACTACTCGCCACATGGCCTCCACAGCTGGACTAAGTGCATATTGGAATGACCGATCGCGCGAAGTATTACGTAACAAGTTGCCCAGCTAGGCTTAAGTGCAATTAAACTGCACACGGCCCTCTAACACAATTAAAATCGCCACAGGCGAAAACAAATTAAGAGCATGTACCGTCACAGTTGATATTTTTTCTCATCTGTACCTTTGACTTAAAAGTTTGTTTTGTTTAACGACCCAACGAGAGCACATTGGTTTATTAATCATCAGCTATTGAATGTCAAACAGTTGTTAATTTTGACATTTAGTCTTGGAGACGAAACCTGCTACATTTGTTTCCGTTAGTAGCGAAGGATAGTTTATATACACCATCCCTTAGAAATGGATAGCATATACCACGGCCTTTGATATGGTTGATCGAGAAATAGCCCAATAACTGAGAAATAACGAATTGTTTTAGTGTTGTAATAGTAACACATATATGTAAGATTACAACTTACCTTGCTAGCTTCAAGTCAGGAGAGACAACTCTTAGTCGGAGACGGGTGAAGATAATGTAACAGCAAATTCATGCTACTCTTATATGTTCTTGGTGTAAGTTTTTAATTAAGTACATCAGATGTGATCTCCGATTAACAAACTGAATAGTACACAGTTAACGGATGTAACACTAGATAAAACGGCTGATAACCATCCTTGTTTGGAAACCTGTAAATGGGTTCAACACGTGTAGATATATAGGTGATTCTATATCCTGGAGAGATGAATTTTTGCCTGCCGGATAGGTACCACCATGACATATTTGCACCCGCCCCTCCTTCTCCCTCCCTCCTCCCCCCCCCCTCTCTCTCTCTCTCTCTCTCTCTCTCTCTCTCTCTCTCTCTCTCTCTCTCTCTCTCTCTCTCTCTCTCTCTCTCTCTCTCTCTCTCTCTCTCACTCACTCACTATTAAAATGACGGGTGATACAAAATGTGACAAATGCGTCAGATAAGCTATTATTACGTGGTATGAAAATAAATTTCTGGTCGCACATAGATAATATATTTAGTTTTTACAACATCCCTTGTTTCGCATAAATTATTTGTATTGTTACAAGTACATTTTTTAAGCACAGGGCTACTTGACACAGTCGTACTAGATGAACTAAAAGTGCACACAGTTTTTGCCCAGATGAAACAAATATTTTTTCATAGCCAACACACTCACATTTATCACCAATCACAGGACTTCTGGTGTTAACTGCTCTATCAAAAGTTTTGTGCACATTCAACTGTGGCCCAGCCGGAAGTTATTTGGTTTAGTGCTAGCTATAACACAAGTAACTGTATTGTCTGACTGCTTTTTAATTTTGTTTTAACTATGTGTTCAGGATTGTGTACAGGGCATTTAGCAGGGATGGGGTGGGGGTCTAGACTGTTGCGATCGAAGTTTATGGGGTCTAATCATTCTCCCCCGGGAAATACGTCTGAAACCTGCCCCTGTATATGCGTTTGGGGTTCCTTCCGCACACATATCATCGTGGACAAGAAACACAACGATAACATTATTGAAAGCACAAATATATTTAACTAATGTTTGTTTTGATTTTTCAGTGACATAAGTAATACATATTTTACAGCAAAATATACGTACTGTTTTATTTCATAAACATTATTCTAGCATTACAACCTATAAAATATACGTACTGTTTTATTTCATAAACATTATTCTAGCATTACAACCTATAAAATATACGACTGTCTTTGCATTTTAAACTGTTTTTGCACGACATCATACATCTCCGAACACCATGTATGAAAGAATGAATGGATGAATATTATTGCACCATAACTTTCTCCCTTCTTCCAGGGTACACGGTGTAATCTTCGACAAAAAACAAGAAACCAAAATACTAAGTTCCAACTCGCTACGCTGTCTGTGTTAAAACTGATTCCACAGTAAAATAGAGACCAAATCAAACATCTTAACTCCATGCTTAAATTCATGCCGTTAGATGACAAATAACACATGCAGTGCATCATATAGTTGCAGATACATGTATAGGTACAGTTAGTTAAAGTTGCAGTTGCAGTTTTAGTTGCCGATGGAGTTATAGTTAAAGTTTGCAGTTACATTTGCGTTTACAGTTATAGTTGCAGTTGTACCTACCACCATCTAAATCATGCCTCTCTTGTTTACCACAGTCGAGATTATACGTACATGTTGTAGTTGTTTGCCATCGGATCCCTTTTCTTCTGCAATGTGTTTACGGATTATTTTATTTCTTCTTTTTTTGTGGTGGTTTTCAAAATGTAGTATGCTTCTTTTGTATTTTGTTGTTGACGTTGCACTTTATAGACTGTTGGACACCAGGAACCATTCAAAAGAAAAATAAACCTAACTAAATTACAAAACGGCATTATGTCTTCTGTTTTCTCTATTAACGTTAAACAGTTTCCAGAAGTTGGTCTTTTGGTGTGGTTTTACAAGTTATTAAAAAAACGTTTTCTAATAAAACACTAATTTTATTTAATGTATTTCAGAGTTATAACTACCGCAAGTGCTGTAGTTTGCATTGCCAAAAACA